>NC_064931.1:431183578-431783578 GCF_023897955.1 Schistocerca gregaria
TAGATTATTGGCACTAGCATTCGCGTTTCCATTTCTTTTCACGATTGTTTAGTGATTATTTTTGGCGCAACACTGATGTTTCCACTCACACTGGAGAGGATACAACTGGTCCTACAGATACGCTGACGTAAATCTCTTAGTCTTTGTTCACTGTTTCAGAGAGACTGCGTTTTGATTTAGTCAAGACTCAGAAGATTAAACTGAGTGGCCAAAAGTCACAGGAAGGGTAATCTCATGTGAAGATGTGTTGTGTATGACGCCCGAATGATGCGTCTAGATGGAGCATATGGTACGACTGTAGGGACATAGGTTGTATTGAACTTGGGCAGCCGGCCGAAATGGCCGAGCGGTTCTAGGCGTTTCAGTCTGGAACTTCGCGACCGCTACGATCGCAGGTTCGAATCCTGCCTCGGGCACGGATGTGTGTGATGTCCTTAGGTTAGTTAGGTTTAAGTAGTTCTAAGTTCTAGGGGACTGATGACCTCAGATGTTAGGTCGAACAGTGCTCAGAGCCATTTTTTGAACTCGGGCAGTACGCCGTATGCAACTGACATTGAACGTCGGAAGACAATCGGAGCACGATACTTGAGTCATAGCATACTGGAGATTACAATAGAATTCTGGCTCCGGAGTTCAACAGCGTGCCGTGGAATCTTTAATCGCTGAGGCAGTGTTTCAAGGTATGTAAATCGCCGCACGCGAAGAGCACAAGTGTTCGATTAACTTCACTTCGAGGTAGAAAGATGCGATCGACGATCTACCAAGAGTCAGATGGTCCCCTAGTCTGAATATGAGGCGTCGGTCACCGTTTCATTGGAGCACATATTAAGTGAAACCAGTTAGAAGGACAACAAAATCATAAATTAGGCTTAAGCAGGTGACTGCATAATGTGAAGCAATAGTCTAGCAAATCTCTGTCAAACACATGAAAACCTCACCTGTAGAGAATCGGCTTCGGTGGAACGTTAAATTGTATCTAAAACTTCCCTAATTCACCTCCAGACCACTTACAAAAATATCCTGTCCTGTCTTCAAACAGTTGTGTAAATCTGCATGGCACTAGTAGGACTTTATCAAGTAGGTGAAGGACAGCCTCTCGGTAGAATAGAGGAAGATATGACTATTTATGATCCAGACAAGAAATACATGCAGATAAAATAACGTTAAACTCGTATGTCTTATCAAATACAACTGTAAAACATGAATCTATAAGGGACGATCAGGCAATTCCCGTTCGAAGACCGTAGAGTCCAGAATCGGTGTGCCAATTAGGCAAAATCGCCGTGAGCATTGAGGCAATCCCACTGACGTACAAGGTTGTTGCATATCCTCGTCCGACAGGAATCGTCGAGCCTTCAAGGCCTTTCTTCAAGGGGCCGAACACGTGATAATCACAGTCATGACCATAGGGCAGGTGCTCGAGTGGCCTCACAGATCGTCCTGCTTCTGTTTTCTAATCGCGACCAGCCAGAATTTGGCGCACCATTCCACTATGGTGGTTTTCGACAGACGTTCGGCTCCATATTCATTATTCACTCTCCTATGATTGTCTAGCGGTGTTTGCCCTTCGGTAGTAAAAAAATAGCATGACTTTGCTCCCATTTGGACGAATTTCGTAATAACGTGTCCATAGTTCATGTTTCCACATATACCGCACTCACGTCGGAAGGACACGAATTCCTCACTAATCCCTTTCCTACATGTCGGTGCTTGTATATACCTGTATCGGAGTCGCGCTGGGTTCCATATACGATTCAACGACGTCCTCACACAGAAAATTTTTCATCACCCCTTATATTATACTGTTGGATGAGGACGCATTTAAATGAAGTCATGTTCTGTCATAAGATTATTCGTTCCTCTTGCTGTAGTTCTTTGCACCTCTCTCACAAGCACTTATTGATTGAGCGGCTACTTTGTCCCAAAATACAACGAATCTTTAAGCAGGAGGATGGGCCTGTCAAACTTTCCGCAGTCACCGTAGTCGTTCAAGTATCTTTTTCCTTGAAAACCTTCGTCTACGTCTCTGAAGAACCACATCTCTCCCCTAGGCCCATTCTCTTTTTTGTTTATACATTGGACTTTCTAGATGTTTCATTGTAAATGACAAGAGACAAGGCTAAACAAACACATACCTTAGATCACAGAGAAAACAAAGTTGAACTCAAACCAGTTAGAAATTCATAATCTTCTCCATTTGGTAAATCATTGTCTTTACACATCGTACTAGGCATTAAAGCAACGGCGATTCATTATGGTAGTATGGTAATCGTCATAAATAGCCACCGTAGAAGAGAAAAAAGGACATTACTCAGATCATGCAGGATTGGCTCAGGTGACTGTTAACATAGGGGGGTTATGTAGGGATTTTACTAAAGAGGATCAGGTAGTGATTGTGGGTGGGGCTGGTAATAGTATTGATAAGGACGGGGAGTATGACATAGATGGTGACCTGGAAAAGATAGCCACTCAGACTGGCAACACGAATGTGCATTTCGTTGAACTGTTTCAGCGTCATGATCGTCCTCATCTTAATACAGCCGTCAGGCGTAATAACATGAGACTTGGGGGTGCGCTGATGACAGAAAGCATGGGTCACATTTCGGTGGTGTCGGTGGAGTCTATCAGCAGGACGGATTTCACTAGACATGGCCTGAACCTCAACAGGTATGGGAAGGGGAGGTTGGCAAAGCTTATAGGTGACAGCATAGGTGGGGTTGGTGGGATCACTCATGGGAAAATTCCTGCAGTAGTGGGTGTTAGAGCTGCACCTTTTTTAGATTGAAGTCAGCTGACAGATATTCCTCCTTAAGGGAAGACTCTCTAACAAAGGAACCACTTTTGACAAAGCTTAGGTATCCGAGCAATGCGGGAATTAGTATATTTCATCAAAATATACAAGGTATTAAAGATAAAGTTAGTGATTTACTTATAGACGTTGACTCTGAAATTATTGGTATATCTGAACACTTCTTAAATAAGGAGATAATTTAGAAGCTTCCTTTACCAGGATACAGGTTGGCTGGCAGCTTTTCGAGGAGTTCTTTGCGGTATGGGGGAGTAGCCACATATGTGAAAAACGGCATCCCATTTGAGTCAATTGATGTTTCAAAGTACAGCACTGAAAAGGTGTTTGAATGTTGTGCAGGTGTGGTTAAATTTAACGGAGCTAAACTTCTAACTGTTGTTAGTTATAGATCCCCAGACTCCGATTTCACAATATTTTTGCTGCAGCTGAGGAGGTTCTTGGTTCACTTTATAGGAAATACAAAATTTAGTTATGTGTGGTGACTTCAATATTAATTGTATAAGAGATTGTGAGGAAGAGGATGCTGGTAGACCTCCTTAATTCATATAATCTTATGCAAACCGTATTCTTTCCAACGAGAGTGCAAGGGAACAGTAGAACAACCATAGACAACATTTTTTGTTAATTCCTGTTAATTTCTGTTAGTAAAAAGGTGAATGGTCTTTCAGATCATGATGCACAAATTTTAACTCTAAAAGACATTTGTGCTGCAACACGTGTTAAATACAGTCATCAGCTGTTTAGGAAAGCTGATCCAGTTGCTGTAAAGACCTTTGTAAACCTTATCAAGGAACAAGAGTGGCAAGATGTTTATAGCGCTGATACAGTAGACGATAAATATAATGCTTTTCTCAAGACTTTTCTCGTGCTCTTTGAAAGTTGCTTTCCGTTAGAACGTTCAAAACAGGGTACTAGCACAAACAGGCAGCCTGAGTGGCTGACTAGAGGGATAAGAATATCTTGTAGAACAAAGTGGCAATTATATCAAAACGTTAGAAACTCTCAAAATCTAAATGCAGCAGCCCATTACAAACAGAATTGAAAGATGCTTAAAAATGCTATTAGGAAGGCAAAAAGTATGTGATATGCAGATAGAATAGCTAAGTCTCACTGTACAATGAAAACCATAGTGTCAGTCGTAAAGGAAGTGGCTGGTCTGCAGAGACAGGTCGAGGATATAGAATCAGTGCGTAGTGGGAATGTCCGTGTTACTGATAAGGCGCATATAGGTACAGTATTTAATAATCACTTTCTGAATATAGCAGGTGAACTAAATAGAAACCTAGTCCCAACAGGGAATCATATAGCGCTCTTAGAAAAAAGTGTTCCGAGACTGTTACCTGAAGTGCTCCTCCATGATACTGACAAGAGGGAAATTGAGTTAATAATTAAATAACTAAAGACCAAGAACTCTCATGGATATGACGGGGTATCTAGCAGAATACTGAAGTATTGTTCTATGTATGTTAGCCCAGTACTTAGCCATATCTGAAACTTTTCCTTTAGGAGTGGTCGGCTTCCTGACTGATTAAAGTATTTGGTAGTAAAGCCACTTTATAAAAAGGGAGACATTGATAATTTTGACAATTTTAGACCTACCTCTGTGCCATCGGTGTTTGCTAAAGTTATCGAGAAGATTGTATATAGAAGGTTACTGGAGCATTGAAATTCACATAATTTGTTGTCAAATGTACAGTTTGGTTTTAGAAATGGTTTAACAACTGAAAATGCTATATTCTCTTTTCTCTGTGAATTTTGGACGGATTAAATAACAGGTTGCGAACGGTAGGTGTTTTCTTTGATTTAACGAAGGTTTTTGACTGTGTTGACCACAAAATATTATTGCAGAAATTGGACCATTATGGAGTAAGGGGGTAGCTTACAATTGGTTCGCCTCTTACTTAAAGAACAGAAAGCAGAAGGTAATTCTCCTCAATACTGAGAGTGGTAGTAATTTTCAGTCCCAATGGGGCACTGTTAAGTGGGGCGTTCCCCAAGGGTCGGTGCTGGGGCCACTGCTGTTTCTTATTTATAAAAATGATATGCCTTTTAGTATTACAGGTGATTCAAAAATATTTCTGTTTGCTGATGACACTAGCTTGATAGTGAAGGATCTTGTGTATAATATTGAAACAGTATCAAATAATGTAGTTCATGAAAGAAGTTCGTGGCTTGTGGAAAATAATTTGATGCTAAATCACAGTAAGACTCAGTTCTTACAGTTTCTAACTCACAATTCAACAAGAACCGATATTTTGATGAGACAGAATGGGCATATTATAAGCGAGACGGAACATTTCAAGTTCCTAGATAGTAAGCTGTTGTGGAAAGCCCATATCCAGGGTATTGTTCCGAAACTAAATTCTGCTTTATTTACCATTAGAACAGTATCTGAAATAAGTGACACTTCAACACGAAAAGCAGTCTACTTCGCATATTTTCATACGCTTATGCCGTATGGCATTATTTTTTGGGGTAATTCTTCAGATTCAAAAAGGGTATTTTTGGCTCAAAAACGGGCTGTTCGAGCTATATGTGGTGTAAGTTCGAGAACCTCTTGTCGAGCCCTATTCAATAGTCTGGGAATTCTGACATTGCCCTCACAGTATATATTTTCTTTAATGTCGTATGTTGTTAGCAATATTAGCCTATTCCCAAGAGTTTGTAGCTTTCACTCAGTTAATACTACGCAGAAATCCAATCTGCATGTGGAATGCACTTCCTTGACTCTTGTGAAGAAAGGGGTGCAGTATTTTGCTGCATCCATTTTCAATAAGCTACCACAAGAACTCAAAAATCTTAGCAGTAGCCCAAACTGAAGAGCTTCCTCATGGCTCACTCCTTCTATTCTGTCGAGGAGCTCCTGGAAGAGCTAAAAAATTGAGCAAATTCCAGTATTACATTGTTTATTTTCTTTATTTAAACTTACGACTTGTCACCTGAATGTTTTTTTTATATTTCATTTTATCTGTTTCTAATTTCGTGTTATAATTTCATGTATTGACTTGTTCCATGACCAAGGAGACTTCTCCTTAATTTGGTCCCACAGAACAATAAATAAATAAATAAAATCATATACCTCACATTAACATCCACACCGATTCCCACTTCGAGACTCAAATTGTTGTCCATTTTGTCACCACTGCACCACCTAAGCAGGCATGATTGAACAGGGCGGTGCGGTTGTTGCAAGAAAAGCTTAAAACCTGAACCGAGCAAAGAGACATAGATTCTAAATCCCTAGTGCACATTCCTGGAAGAGATGATGCTGGTTGGCGTTTTCTTTTGATTCTCTGTCATTTTACCCAGAAGGATCTATTGCACTAACCGATGACCAATTTATTTACTCATACGAAAACATCAGAGATCGTTGTCCTTCTGTAATGAAACATTAATATCGACAGGAAGTTAAACTCATATCGTCCACATTTCTGTCAAATTGTAGCCTTCAAGGTCGCACAGACAGCACTGCAGCGGTTCAAATATTTGCGAAAGTTTATCTTTATGGTAGTGCTCCTGTAGGACAAAAACGAATTGTCAAAATGTTACCAACTTTCATCTAGTGATGTAGTTGGCGTGCAGTAAACATAGTCGTTCAGATATTCCAATGAAGAGTGTATGGATTTGGTTTAACTGAGGAATCTGGTAGTCTACTCCAAACCAGTTGATTATGAAGATGGAATCTACTTGTCGCTGATCTTTCCTTTAAGTTACCACTTGTTCACTATGCAATTACGCTGCTGATGTGACCAGCTGGACTTGCAGTACACTGTCTACAAACGATTCACGAGGAAACGAGCATGAATTGGTCGTAATGTTATTATTATTCTGAAGTAAAGACCATATAGACATAGTTCCATTGCCATCCATTTACAAATCATAGAGTCATAGCTGTTTGAAACTCACCATGTTTAACTAGTTGGTCTTTTGAACTTCCTATTACATTATGATTTTTTGTAGACTGAATATAAAGTTGAAACATTCCGACAAAAAAAAAAAGAATAGCCTGCTAGCATTTTAAATGTTAACGCTCATGTTAAAGATTCTTATGTACTATCCTTATTTCTTGAAATGGTTCTTTGGAAATGAATCATCCAGAGACCTTACTGGCGTGATTGAAATATTCACTTTTCGTATAGTATCTACTCAGCAATTACAACGTGCATCTCTCGTAGGTCTGTCAGTTCACAATTACAATGGACACACAATGTGGCGGCACATTTGAAAAACACACTCGTACCTTAATCGGGCTTAGGACTAGAGCCCATGACCACCGTCTTACAAGGCGTCGAACGGCGAGGCTAGCCCCTTCGCCCCCATTTATTTATGTGAGAAATTCACAACGTGCAATGATCTGCTAATCTCTCACGTCTCCACAGTTTCAGTCCTGACAACAGTAACCACTGTGTCTTGAAAATTAGGAACAAATCATATGTTTGAGTTAAGATTCTCTTTCAATGGCCCATACAGCCCTGCTTTAATTTTCAGTCGAAACATGTCTATCAAACAGAGTGGGAATGCTCCAGAGATTAAAACTGTGGATTCGCATTCACCAATACCAGTGTACTAATTTACGTTTTTCAAATATCATTGAAACTATTTCAGTGGCATGCCGTTGTGATGTATTCATCCCCCTCCTGCAGGGTCAAAGAATGATGTATTTAAATTTCGGTCTGTTAATAATATAGTAATAGCTCCTGCTAAAACTGGAAGTGAAAGAAGGAGAAGTAGGGCTGTAATAGCTACAGATCAAACAAATAAAGGTGTTTGATCTAAAGTGATACTTTCTGATCGTATGTTAATTGCTGTTGTAATGAAATTTACTACACCAAGAATAGATGATACACCTGCTAAGTGTAGTGACAAAATAGCCAGATCTACAGATGCACCCCCGTGTGCAATAGCTCCTGCTAGAGGAGGGTAAACTCTTCATCCTGTACCAGCACCGTTATCTACTATAGAAGATGTAAGAAGAAGGGTTAGTGAAGGTGGTAGTAATCAAAAACTTATATTATTTATTCGTGGGAATGCTATATCTGGTGCACCAATTATTAATGGAACAAGTCAATTATCAAATCCACCAATTATAATAGGTATTACTATAAAGAAAATTATTACGAATGCGTGAGCTGTAATAATAACATTATAAATCTGGTCATCTCCAATTAGAGATCCGAGCTGACCAAGTTCAGCACGAATAAGTATTCTTATTGATGTTCCTACTATTCCTGCTCATGCTCCAAATAGAAAGTATAAAGTACCAATGTCCTTATGGTTTGTTGAGAATAATCATTTTTGCAGTAAGATGGCTGAATTTTAGGTGGTAGACTGTAAATCTACTTATGAGATGTTTTCTCTCTTACCATATTTGGGTCTTATATTCAATTATGATTCTAGACTGCAATTCTAGACGTGTAAAATTTTACTAAGGCCTAAAAGATCATTCTTTTAATTATAACTTTGAAGGTTATTAGTTTGATTAACTTAAGTCCTTAGTATAATGAAATTAAGGTTGATGTTGAAATCAATCCTATTGTTGAAATTATTACTGTTATAGGAAGAATGAATGATTCTTGATTTTTGAGACTTTATCTTTATAGATCATGAATTTTCTGTGTATGATATAATTAGGGCTGAGAATCTAATACGTATGTAATAATAGAGTGAAATTGTAGTTAATACAACTACAATGGTTATAATAGTTGTTATATTCCTTTCTATTAACGATTGTATTACAATTCATTTTGGTAGAAATCCAAGGAATGGTGGTAGGCCACCTAAAGATAATAAAGATAAAAATATTATGAATTTAATTTCGGTTTTTATATTTCTGGCTGAATAAATTTGGTTTATGAAAAATAAATTTATTTGCTTAAATAATAAAACTATAATTAATCTTAATAGTGAATAAATAATAAAGTATAGTTCTCAGATGTTTTCTCTGACTGTTAATGATCTAATTATTCACCCTAAGTGAGGAATATGCTAGACGTTGTCATAGGGATGTTTGATTAAAACCTCCTATTGCCGCAATAATAATTCTTAAGATGATAATTGTTCAAATGAAAGTTCTTAATTGAATACAATAGGATAAGACTATTATTGGGGCATTTTTGTCACGTTATTAATGTTAAACAATTATTTCATCTTGAGACTCCTATTACTTCTGGGAATCAGAAATGGAAAGGTGCAGCTCCAATCTTTAATAATAATCTAGATCTGATTATTATTGATGGGATAAATTCTGTTTCCCATCCTATTGGATATTTTATTTGAATCAGCAAAATTAAAAATAATAGTACTGTCGATGCTATTGCTTGGACAATAAAATATTTAATTGATGATTCGTTTATTATTTTATTTTTATTTCTTGTTAGGAGTGGAATAAATGAAAGTAAGTTGATCTCAAGTCCTATTCAAACCCCAAATCAGGAATTTGATGAAATGGACAGGATCGTTCCTATCATTAATGTTGAAAGGAAGAGAAGTTTTGTAGAGTTGTTGGTCATTAAAAAGGAGAGGATTGATACCTCTATAAATGGGGTATGAACCCATTAGCTTGATTAGCTTACCTTTTTACATTAAGGTGTATGATGCATGTTAGTTTTTGATACTAAAAGAGGTAGTTTAATTCTATCTTATGTAATTTTAATGAAGGTAATTTTATTTACTTTATTTACCCTATCAAGGTAACCCTTTAATCAGGCACTTCATTTATTTAATATATAAATTGAAAGTTTTTTAAAATTCTTTTATGTATTATTTTGTTTATTGAGGATTAATTTATCCTGTTTCTATTAATTTATATATATATATATATATATATATATATATATATATATATATATATATATATATATGTGTGTGTGTGTGTGTGTGTGTGTGTGTGTGTGTGTGTGTGTGTGTGTGTGTGTGTATATACATTAAATAATTTATGTTAATATATTACATTTAATTAAAAATACATATAAGTTTATTTTATTTCTATTAAGTTTTTATTTTAATACATTCATTTACCAAGGATTATAGCTACTTATGTTTTTAGCTTAAAATAGGTTATTGTAATATAATATATATATAATAATATGTAATTTAATATTTAATATTATTATAATTGGATATAATAAATAAAATAATTAATTTTAAATATTAAATATTATATTAATATAAATAATTATATTAATTATAATAATATAATTAAAGAAATTATCTATAATTAGATTAGTTAATTATTAAATATTTAAGTTAACTTAATATTAAAAAAATTCATATTAATACCATATTATATTAAATTACATAATTATATAAAATATATTTATTATATTATTTAATCTTTCTTTATTTATTAGTGAAAAGAAAGATTAAATAAGAAAGAATATAATACATTTATTGCTATACATGTTCCATATTAATCTTAAATTATATATAATAGAGAAGTTGTTGTGGTCATACGGGGGTGCGTTTCTTTTTTTTTTGTTAATGTTTGTAGTTTTTTCTTTTTTTTCTTTAAATATTTGAATCTTTTATTTTTTCTTGGTTTAATAAATTTTTAAATTTCTTTTTTTTTATTCCTAAAAGTTTTATTCTTGCTTGTTTGTTCACTTTTTCTTTGTATTATATGTAAGTTTTGTTAGACTAAATGTTCTTTTTGCAGTAATTTGATTTAATTATCAAGTGATTTTGGATTTAGCAATTGATTTAGTATCGGCATAATTCGTGCCAGCAGCCGTGGTTATACGACTGATACAAGTGAATATTATTGGTTAAAACAGTTGTTTATATTATTAGGGTTAAAATATAAATTTGTAAGGCGAAATGTTAAAATTCATTTGTGGCTCTTTTTATGAATCTGTGAAATTTAAATAATAAACTAGGATTAGATACCCTATTATTTTAAATGTTAATTATATTTACCAGGGTACTATTAGTTAAGGTCTTTAAACCCAAAGAATTTGGCAGTATCTCATTCCATTCAGAGGAACCTACCCCGTGATTGATAATACACGATTTACTCTACTTAATTTATTTATTTGTATATCTCCGTTATCAGAGAATCTTTTTAGAGTTATAATTCTCAAGATTTATAATTATAAAATATTTCAGGTCAAGGTGCAGCTTATAGTAAGAGGAGGTGGGTTACAATAGATTTTTGTTTATAACGGATTTGATGGTGAAATACTGTTAATGAAGGTGGATTTGATAGTTATTTAATTTATTTAATTTAACTGATATTGGCTCTGAGATGTGTACACATCGCCCGTGTTTTTGTCCCATCGTTTATACCACCACATCGGGGAGATGTAACATTGTAATTTTAGTCTTTTAAACTCTTTTTCTGTTACTTCAAATAACCTTTTAGATTTTTCTGTTCTCATGATGAAGCACATGGTCAGTGATGACAGACTGAACCTGAATTTGTTCTTCCACTGGTGCATCTATTGCCATAATTTCCACCATTTCCTTTGGAACGGATTCCTATTTTTAATTTTTTTTATTTTTTAGTAGTCGTATTGTTGTTGATTTATACCTAGTTATAGGGGCTGCCTGAGCCACATCGATACAACATGGCTCCATTGTGCAATGTGCGGCTGCAATAATTTATGTTCTTCATCAGTCACTTCAATTCTAACACCATCACCTTCTCTTTATGAGATTCCACTTCGGCCAAAGTTAAGCAAAGTGTTTTCTTAACAGTGGAGAGTAGGAAAATATTCGAACTGCAACGTGGGTGCCTCGTTTCTGGGATAGAGCTGGCAGGTGCTTTGTGCAACAGTCTGCTGATGACCGAAATCGCCGCTTAATATCGGACTTGGTAAATCGATGGACAAAACCAATCGTCGATTTAACTCTGAATTACAGAGAGTGGAGAAACCTTTACACTAGGACCTAGAGATTAGAATAGTTCTAAGAACTTCGGCCTTAGACTCTCTAAACGGGTCGCCTAGATTAACGAATCGCAGTACACTTTAGTATAGACCGGCACAGCGTAATGAATCATCAAGAACAGCATGAGGCATTATGCTTTATAGCAGGGCACCTATCAATTTGGTAATGGAGGTCTCCTGGTGCGGGGCATGTTTACTCGGCTCAAAATGGAACGATGGATGCGTCTGACGTGGCCTCTCACTGGCGAACAACGTAGAAAGCTTCTGCTGCGTCACGTGCTTCAACCTGTTTACCTGTAGCACTCTGCAGACGCTCTTACATTCAGCGAGACATTATACCACCAAATAATTACCAAATTGTACGACGGTGGTTTGATGAGCACTCATCGGAGATGAGGATTTTATTTGACAGCGCATTTCACTGGAGGTCAGTTCTCTTAGGCTCACCTGAGACGGCACAGGGTTAGATTTGCACGCCTCGGAACTTGCTCTGCACAGTTTTCGCGAGGTGACGGAGCGTCTCAGAGGCCAATGCTTTTAGAGTCTGCTGGGTTATGCAACGACACGTCGACGCCCTCATCAAGGCGAAAGTGGGCAGCAGAATCTACTAAGTAGACGTCTCTAATTTTACGTACATAAGACTTTATGTATTTCCTATGAGTTATTTACATGCAACCTAGTAATAACGCGCATGTGATACATAATACGTTATCATATTGGTTCGCGTGGCCTCAGTGGTCAGTTCCTCATAAAATCTGTCCTCGCTTATAGCTTGTGGCTATAATTAAAGTGTAGCTACTCACGGAGGTCCAAACTGGTCTGCAATTATCGTATGGCAGCGAAACTTGATAGATATGCTAATGCATTAATGTGTAACTGATTTACGCTGACAAAAAATTAATTCCAGTTGTGGACACCATGTGCAAATGTAGCTCTGTACACTATCTGTATGACGGTATTACATCCACGCTGTCATTTGACAACAAAACATTGTGTGAAGAGCATGACTATCCAGAGGGGAGACCGTGCGCTGTTACTGAATCTGTTTCGTGCGAACGACAGCAATTACACTGCTGCATTGAGAGGGCATCGCCGACTGAAAGGTCAGGGCGAGACCCAATGTCATCGTTTAAATAATATGATAACAAAATTCGAAAAAAAGAGTGAGCCTGGTGCGGCACCTAGAAGTGGAAGGCGTTATGTCCCCGGAAGTTACTGACGAGGCTGCTATTACTGCAACTGACCACGTAGCACATCCCTCGGATAGTGCTAGTCCACGTCCAGCGTCACAAGAATCGTCCATCCCATGGTCAACAGTACTGAAAGTTTAGGGGTTTATTTTACCCTGTTACTCGTACAAGATCCAGACGGTGCAACAACTGAAACCTCATGATCTGCACCAACGTTCTTAATTTGCTTTTCGGTTTCTGGCTGGAATTTATATCTACATATGTACTCCGTTAGCCGCCAATCGGTGTGTGGGGGAGGGCACAATTAGCGCCAAAGTCATATTCCCCCCACCTGTTCCACTCGCGGATCGTGCGAGGGAAAAACGACTTCTGAACGCCTCAGTACGAGCTCTAATTTCCCTTATCTTTGAATGGTGATCATTGCACTATTTGAAAGTTGGTGGTACTAATATATTCTCTACATCCTCCGTGAAGATCGGATTTCGGAATTTAGTGAGCGGCCTCTACCGTTTAGCGCGCAGTCTATCTGCAAGTGTGCCCCACTTCAAACTTTCTATGAGATTTGTAAGGCTCTCGCGATGACTAAATGTACCAGTCACAAATCTTGCCGCTCTTCTTCCTACCTTCTCAGTGTCTTGAATCAGACCCAACTGGTAAGGGTCCCATACAGAGAAACAATACTATATGACTGCACGAACTAAGGTATTGTAAGCAATTTCCTTTCTTGAAGGACTGCATCGCTTCAGGATTCTACCAATAAACCGCAATCTAGAGTTCGCCTTACCCGTTACTTGTGTAATCTGATCGTGCCATTTGAGATCATTTCGAATAGTCACACCTAGATACTTGAGATACTTGACGGATGTAACCGCTTCCAAAGACTGGGCACTGTTTTGTACTCGTAAATTAATGGGGATTTTCGTCTTGTTATGCGCAGTAGATTACACTGACTAATATTGACAGATAACTGCCAGTCATTACACTACGTATTAATTTTCTGCAAATCTTCATTGATTTGTTCACAACTTTCGTGTGATACTACTTTCCTGTAGACTACAGCATCATCGGCAAATAGTCTCATGTCGCTATCAATACCATCAACCAGATCGTTTATGTAAATCGTAAAAAGCAGCGGAATTATTGCGCTGCCCTGAGGCACACCTGTAATTACGCTTGTTTCTGTTGAAGTCAACGCGTTCAGGACGACATACTGCTCCCCGTCTGTTAGAAAACTTTCTATCCAACCGAATATGTCATAGGATAGACCGTAAGTGTGCACTTTTTGGAGCAAGCGACAGTGCAGAACTGAGTCGAACGCCTTTCGAAAGTCGAGAAATATAGCATCAACCTTGGAGCCGCTATCTAGAGCCTGTTGTATATCATGCACAAAGAGGGCATGACAGCTGTTTCCTAAAACCATGCTGGTTTCTGCAGATGAGCTTCTCAGAGTCTAGAAATGTCATTATGTCTGAACACAAAATAAGTTCAATGATTCTACTACATATCGATGTCAATGAAATTGGCCGGTAATTATGTGCATCCGATTTTCTACCCTTTTTATAGATTGCAATGACCTGGGCCTTCTTCCAGTCCCGTGGAACATTCCGCTGTTCAATGATCTCTGATGAATGATGGATAAGAATGGCGCTATATTTGTAGCATAGTTAACATACAATCTTACGGGGATACCGTTGGGGCCAGATGCCTTCCTGGCGTCAAAGGATCTTAAGTGTTTTAGAATCCCAGATACACTAAACACTATGTCAGCCATCCTTGCGTTTGTTCGATAATTGAAAGGGGAAATGATGCTGCGGTCCTCTGCCGTAAACGAGTTTTTGAAAGCTAAGTTTAGAATTTTGTCATTCTGTTTAGCATCGTCAGTTACATTACCCGTACTTTTAGCAAGAGAAGGTATTGAATTATTTGTAGCGTTCATAGATTTTACGTAAGACCAGAATTTTTGGGGTCACTTTTAGAATATGCAGATAAAATATTGCTTTCAATTTCGTTAAAAAAATGGTTCAAATGGCTCTGAGCACTATGGGACTTAACTACTGTGGTCATCAGTCCCCTAGAACTTAGAGCTACTTAAACCTATCTAACCTAAGGACGTCACACACATCCATGGCCGAGGCAGGATTCGAACCTGCGACCGTAGCAGTCGCGCGGTTCCGGACTGGGCGCCTATAACCGCTAGACCACCGCGACCGGCTCAATTTCGTTAAAAGAATCTCTTATTGTCCTTCTGACAGCTGCTTGCTTTCATTTCACATAATTTCTGTTTGTCAGCGGTGCAGTGACTACATTTAAAACGAATGTGTTAAATTCTCTGCTTTCGCAGCAACTTCCTAATATGTTTGTTGAACCGAGGTGGATCCTTTCCCTCCCCTATATTTTTGCCAGGCACATTTTCTCCGGCATTTGGTGGACAATACCTTTAAATTCTGACCAAAGATGCTCAATATTTTTTTGTCCCGTGGTGAATGCTTGGAGCCGACTATGAAGATATTCATTAATGACACTTGTATTTGCTTTCCGAAACAAGAAATCTCTACGCTGTTGACTTGGTTTTTTTGCAGCTTCCACTGAGATAGAAGCCACAACGACATTATGGTCGTTAATAGCTTCTCCTAGATTAACTTCCTCAAACAGATCAGGCCTATTTGTCGCCAAGATATCTAATATGTTCCCATCTCGAGTTGATTTTCTAACCAATTGCTCAAGGTTGTATATTGATAGCGCTCCTAGAATAACTTCACACGAATCTTTGCTTCTGCCCCATGTGATAAACGTGTAATTTTCCCAGTCAATGGACGCCAGATTAAAGTCTCCAACTATAACTAATGGATAATTTGGATATTTATTTCCTATGTACTCAAGACTTTCCCTAAAACGTTCTGCAACGTTTGCTGCGGATGCTGGCGGTCTATAAAAACATCCTAATACAATGGTCAATCCTTGTCTGATTGACGGCTTTATCCAGACTATTTCACAGTCCGACCCAGTATCGATCTCAACTGCGTTTAAACAGCTTTAAACTGCAATGAACACACCACCTCCCATAGCATCAGTCTTATCCTTCCTGAACACTGTCCAATCCGAGTTCAAAATTTCACTGCTTTTTATGTCTGGTTTCAACCAGCTTTTGGTACTTAATAAAATATTGGCTTCGCTACTGTTTCTTTCGGAGGGTAGCTCGGGGATCGTGCTACAGACACTTCGACAATTTACTAACATGAGATTAAGCAAATTTAAATACTTTGGAATGACCTGTTAGTCGAACTAGCAAATTTTACAGTTGGCACACCCACATCAGTGACATGAACTGGTAATTTTTCAGGCCAACGGTTTGTTTCCCGTGGGGAGGAACCGAATCTAAGAATTCCCCATGTGCACGCCACAAGTACTGTGCTATTCATGTAACTGCTTCCTGTGCGTAGTGCGCGCTTGATCTATCCAGGGGCGTCCTACAACCTTCCATCCCTTAGCGTAGATCGAGGAATCTACAACTATTTTCGTCACAGAGTCGACGTAGCCTCTGGTTTAGATTCTCCACTCGACTGCAAACCAGAGGAACCCTGTCCACCCTGGGTACGATGCTGAGCATCGTCAGATTGCTTTCCACTTCTCGAGAGATGATGGCCACCTTCGCCAATTTAACCAGCCGTCGAAAGGAACCCCGACGACAATCATCGCTGGTGCCGACATGTGCAACACAACAATCTGCAGCTGCTTGCACCCCCCCCCCCCCCTCCGCTCGATAGCCGCCGGAAGAGCCTCTTCCACATCCCAGACAAGCCCCCCCCCCCCCGACAAGCACACCGAGTGAACGTTGGACTTCTTCCCTGACATAGCCGCTATGTTCCTGAAGGGCTCCATGACCCGCCTAACATTGGAGCTCCCAATAACTAACAAACACCTACCCCCACGTGCCTGTTCGTACCTTGCTGAAGGGGCCGCCACTATCCTGGCAGAAGGTACATTCTGATCCGGCTCAGCCTCCCTCCTCCCTCTCCCCCCCCCCCCCCCCACCATCAGATAGCACATTGAATCTATTAGCAAAGTGCATGGGATTTGGCAGGAGCCTGCGTCCCCCATGCAGCCATCGCCTTGAGGCTCGAGACCTCGACACAGTCCACCACCTACACTGAGGTGATAGTGGGCCGGCCGGCTCAGTCGCACCTGAGGTCGACTCAGTGACAGAGAGCTTTGACATCCCCACTCGCCCCCCCCCCCCCCCCCCCCTGCCCATCTAGAACAGAAGAGGCTGCCCCAGGCACCCCATCCCCACTACACCTCGAGGTGGCACTCTGGAGCTTGTTGACTGTGGCCAACAAAGCTTCCAACTGCGTTTGGACTGTGGCCAACTCCTCCTGCATCCGCACACAGCAGACACAGTCCCTGTCTATCTAGCTAATAACTGATTTACTATAAAGAACTTAAGGAAACCTACTGCCACACAAGGTTAACAACTACACTCTAGTTGGCAGAAAGGACACTCAAAAATGAAAATAAAAATTAATGATAGAAGCTAGATGTGGTGCTTATTTTCCTGCTAGTGGCTATTTAGTGAATACTAAAGAATAAGACAGTGACCTACAGTAAACTGCTAGGAGCTATCTAGTGAATATTATTAAAGAAATTAAAAGTCAATGACATGTGGTAAGGCTAATTCTGTAGTGTGACGAGGCACATTTTACACTAAAAGGAATACACATGACCGCCGAATTTAAGGTGCTGTTATATCGCGTGTTGCTCACGAAGAGCCAATACATTCCCCTTATGTGACTGTGCTGTGTGGATTATTCTCAGTCCATTCTTCTTTGAAGAAAATACACATACAGAGACATTCAGATGTACTGTGCCGTCTACAAGTTACCTAGATCTCCTTCTACAGCATGTGATTCCTGCTTTGCAGGGGTGCTACTGTATGGAAATCACTGTTTTCATGCTAGATGCGACAACAACTCATGTCACTCACTCAGTGAGAGATCTGCTTAATGCAACCTTCCGCAAACGTGGTATCTCCAGAGGTTTTCCACATGCATCGCTCCCAAGACGACATGATCTGAATCCATGTGACTTTGGCTCTGAGAATATCTAAAAGAACGTCTGTACCTGGGACATATTTGGTCTTTATCTCATCTGAAGATCTACATACAGGAATACGTTGCTAACGAGTTACCGGAACTGCTGCGAGCAATTGCTGATCACGTCATTTTACGAATACAGCATCACGTCGATTTCTCAGGTTCTCATACCAATCAAATGTATAAGCAGCGCTTAATATTAAAATCAACATTATGCCTTTCTCACTAGTTTCACCTTTTCTGTCCACATCCTGTTCCTAATCCATTACGTATGGAAACATTTCTATTCGTCTTCCTTGAGTTCATAGAGCCAGATTTTCACCTGGTAGCAAAAATCTAAAACAACCGTTTTTCAGCGCAAGTCGTTTCAAAATTAGCGCATTAGAGTATGCACCAAGTTTCAGTGCAGTGCGATAATTACAGCCCACACTTGACCAATGTGTGTAGCAATACATTAATTATGGAACGAAAAACCAGTCCAAGTTGCAAATATTTTACTTTTCATTCGATAACTAGATTCGGGCCGAGACCCATTTTCAGATCAATATAACAAAGTCTAAAATGGCATTTCCGAAGATCTCTAAAAATGTGTAATGTACTCTTACAGTGTATACAGATAACTTTAATTATAGCCACACGGTACTTCGATATATGAAAAACATTTCGAGATCTCGCTACACACAGACTATATATGTCATCTTTCAGTACCTACAAGAAGACAGTTGGTAAAGACCATTGTTTCATGGGGCTTGACGGTTTCAGAAAATTATATGTTCCTTCAAAATATAGTATGGAAGTTTATCTGCTTGCTCGTTTAATTTCTGATATTGTTTCTGACAACAATGAGTATATGTTTTACTGCTGTTGCTCACAAGTAACGAGAATCAACAGCAGGAAAACAACACCCCTCGAATGTGGCGTTTCTTACTTCTTCGTTCGTTGGTAGGGTACACAACATTTTAATAGAATCAAAGTAATACTCCTTAAACGAGTCATAGAATCCACAGAGACCCTTAATAAAGATGGCCGGAGGACAATTTGAAACCCTGTTTCTGCCCACACAAATATTGTTTACACAACACGCAGCGAAGAAAACAGTAAAACGTGATGTGTAAACAAACCGTAAGTCTACGTAAGACTATCAACCCATAAATCTAATATGTTAAAGAAATAGAATAAGATCCAAAGACGACGGAAGATATGTGCTAAAATATGAATGGGTTCAGAAGAACTATTTTTTAGTTTTTCTGAAGCTGAGTTGAAAAAAATCAAGTATATTTTTCAGCAGGATAGAAATAACGGTTTAAATGACCTTCAAGATGATTAGGCTCACGATACTTATAACATGATAATAAAATCAGAGACCAACACAAAATATTTTATTGCTTTCAGTAACCAGAGGGTTATACGAATTCGGGCAATTTACTTTGTGTGTACACGCCGACTTCGTGACAGAAGATGTTTGCGGTAACTTGTCTGTCTCTTTCCTTCAGTTACAAATCTTCCTTGGCCAATTTTGACAGCAGTCGACTTTTAAGTCTTTCCTCTGCCATGATTTTATATGTGAGTAAATGAAGCAACAAAAAGCGAAGTAACACAGTGATTATAACACTGAACTCACATTCGGGAAGATGGACATTCAGCTTTCTGTTTTCCGTCGTTTCCCTAAGCAACGTAAGAAAAATTTCTGGATTTTATCTTTGAACTGACACGACCGACTTCCTTTCACTTTGTCGACGGAAAGTTGAACCCCAGTCCTCATTCTTGCTGATGGCAATCTGCAGACATTTAAAAATAAGAACCAATCTGTCATTGCACAGTGAAGCCACGTGGGTGTAGTTCAGCAGTGCTGAAATATGGTTTGACCCGTTCCCCCACTTACACAAAAAGGCAATACTTGGCAGAATCACAGTATCTGTGGTTGACTTAATATTTGTTAGAACAAGAAAAGAAGATATTCGGGCGACTGACTGGAACACGTAGCTACCGTTGGGAAAACAACGGAGCGGAAAGCACCGATAAATCCGTGCGTCGTGTGCTGGCCGCCGGCCATGGGAGGCGCTGCTAACGGCACGTGCTACGTTGTCTGCTGTGAGAATCTCTTGGAGTACGAGCGGCACTGGCCTGTGTCCATTTGGATACAGACCTAACGCTAGTTCGGCCACGAGATATGGCTCGTAGTGCTCTGATATCTGTTTGTGGTTTCTCTGAAATCTGATTTTTGCTTTACTATTTAATCGTTTACTGACATTTTTTGTTGGAATATTGTAAAGTTACGAAAAGTTTCTCAGTTTCCAAAGAACTTCCTCTCTTTTTCCGTCTGGTGCGAGGTCCACTTTTCAGTATTTGGCAGTTTTTATGTTATTGCTTTACTTTGTGGTCAGACGTCCTAAGTCAAGCCACAGTCGTCAGGGTAACCTAAGGGAGAGTGGTTCTGTGCGCCCATGTCTCCTTGAAGCGTGTAATCTTTATTCTGTGTGGTATCGTGTTTTAATTGTTTGTACTCAGGTTGACCGGTGTACCAGCCCGGAGCCGTTAACCCGTCGAGCAGATTCCATCCGTGTCTGTCTCAAAAAAATGGCTCTGAGCACTATGGGACTTAACTTCTTAGGTCATCAGTCCCCTATAACTTACACATCCATGCCCAAGGCAGGATTCGAACTTGCGACCGTACTAGTCTCGCGGTTCCGGACTGAAGCGCCTAGAACTGCTCGGCCACCCCAGCCGGCATGTCTGTCTTATCTCTCTGTCTCGCCAGCTAGCCCACTACCCCCTGTACGAGTAAATCTGTTATTGCGAAGAACGTATGAACATCCTCCAAGAACGTATTTTGTAGTATTACGGATATATACTGCAGCACCGGCTATTTTTTTAAGGACCTGGAGTCGTGTTAAACTTTTCACAGTTTCCGTGTAGCCCAAAATGGAAGTAGTTACCACTAAAGCTGTACGGATGGGAGTTCAGTCATGGATGGACAGCTCTGTCAGCCGGCACGATACCTCAGCGTGTTCGGTAAGAGGGATAGCTGCCCTCTGTAATAAAAAAACTCTGTGAATGGATCAACGATGAACTTGCACAAGCGTCATGTCACGTCCGCCCCGAACAAATTCAACGACCAACAAGAACTAAAACAAATAAATAAGTCAGTTAGATCATTTCTCTCAAAGGGGAAGGTTCCTGGTTCGTATCCCAGTCTAGCATAAGGTTTTACTCTGCCGAAAAGCCTTAAAATGGCACACACTCCACAGCAGAGAGAAAGCTACATTCTGGAAACAATCCTCTAGCCTGTGGCTGAGCCATTTCCTCCAGTATCCTCTCCTCCCGGAACGCTATTCCTCCGATGTTTACAGGACAGCTGGCTCTGAGCGCTATCGGACTTAACTGCTGTGGCCATCAGTCCCCTAGAACTTAGAACTGCTTAAACCTAACTAACCTAAGGACAACACATTTACAGGACAGCTTCTGCAAAGTTAGTGAAATAGGCGAGAGAAATTGGTGGACGTAAAGCTGTCAGTCCTGAATGCGTAAGTCAGGTGGTCAGACAATTTCTCGCCAAAAGAAAGTTTCCTTGTTCTTGTACATGTGCGGACAAACTTTCGACATGGGAGTTACTCTTAGTTATTACCGTAGGACGACTGGAAACAATAAATAGCGGTTAGTATGCCAGTCTCTAATAAAAATTGGGTGAATAAATACTTGAGAACACGAAAAAAACCTTCACCAGGACAATACACCTGTTAACAAAGGCTCTTTTGCAGTGGGAAACAGAGGAAGCTGAAGAAAAATAAACGACGTACCACGAAGGCATTATCCAAATCAGACGGAAATCGGTAGATTTGATGCACATATACTTACAAACAAATCCCGAAATCGTTAGAAGTGCCCATACTGCTATAAGTGTTCTCAACTGGAGAGAGATATGGCGACTGCCCGGCCAAGTTATGGTTTGGCAAGCACGAATACAAGCGGTAGAGACTTTCGCCGTGTGCGGACGGGTGTTATCTTGCTGAAATGTAAGCCGAGGATGACTTGCTATGAAGGGCAATGAAACGGGACGTAGAATATCGTCGACGTACTGCTGTGCTTTAAGGGTAACGCGGGTGGCAAACAAATGGGGTCCTGCTATGATAAGAAATGGCACCCTAGACCATTAATCCTCATTGTCGGGTCGTATAGCGGGCGACAATCTGGTTGTTACCCAACCGATATCGTTGACGTCTCCAGAAACGTCTTCGCTGGTTATAGGGGCTCATTTCGAAACTGGATTCAACACTGATAACAGTTCTGCTGCAGTCAATGAGATTCCAGTCCGAATTCTTCACCTTGACTTCACATCCAAGTACAAGTGTTCTTGCTTGGCCCAGAACCTCGGGGTGGAAATACAGAGATCTTCACAGCTGAGTCGACACATCTTGAACTCCCATTATTATAATATAATGTAGCCTGTGCTCTAAGTGGTCGATGCACGTAAATACTGAGTGCCAATCAGTGGTTTTCAGAATCTTTTAAAAATGCTGATGGAGAGCAATGAAGACTGTTCTTTTTTTTCATTTCTTTCAATAGAAGCACAGTGGCTCAGTAATTATCGAATCAGAAAAATGTTGAAGAAGAAACTAAATCTGAATTTCTTCCTCTAGCTAATAAAATCAAGCACGCATTATGTCCAACCATTCAATTATCTCCACAATTTTTCGCACTTTGGAGGAAGATAGTCTGAATCGTATCCTTCGTGGGAGGTTCTTAACAAGAAAACATTTCTTATGTTAGGAAACACTGTAAAATTAGAAGTTCCGGAATGTGTTACATGTTTCCATTAGAAGATAGTCAGTGGTTTGTACTCCAAGCACCACATTAGCGGCCAGTCGACTTAAAAAGTGTTGCAGTATGTCCTTAGAATTGCATGCGTTTTCTTTGTGCAGTTTCGCTGCATTGTTTTCAATGGCATTGCGTCCTCTAGAAGTATATTAATTTTAACAGTGAATTCAGTTACAGCGAAAGCTACAGAAATCTTCGTCTTTCGTCGCTTGTTGAGTTTAGCAACAGAAGAATCACTATGAATGTGTTGTAACTAATCTACATGCTATAGTTCTAGATACTCCTAGCATATTTATTTCTTTTGATACGGAACTACCAATTTAGTGAAAACGAAGAGCTTGCCCATGTTGGTAATCAGTAAGGTCCTGCACATCAACACAATTAAACAGATACAACATCTTGGACCTACTGATAACAAACAGACCTGAACTTTTCGACTCTGTAAGTGCATAACAGGGAATCAGCGATCCTAAGGCCGTTGCAGCATCCCTGAATATGGAAGTTAGTAGGAATATAAAAAAAGGGAGGAAGGTTTATCTGTTTCGCAAGAGTAATAGAAGGCAGATTTCAGACTACCTAACAGATCAAAACGAAAATTTCTGTTCCGACACTGACAATGCTGAGTGTTTATGGAAAAAGTTCAAGGCAATCATAAAATGCGATTCAGACAGGTACGTGCTGAGTAAAACTGTGAGGGACGGGAAAAACCCACCGTGGTTCAACAACAAAGTTAGGAAACTACTGCGAAAGCAAAGAGAGCTTCACTCCAAGTGTAAACGCAGCCAAAACCTCTCAGACAAACAGAAGCTAAACGATGTCAAAGTTAGCGTAAGGAGGGCTATGCGTGAAGCGTTCAGTGAATTCGAAAGTAGAAAAAAATCCTAGGAAGTTCTGGTCTTACGTTAAATCAGTAAGTGGATCGAAACAGCATATCCAGACACTCCGGGATGATGATGGCATTGAAACAGAGGATGACACGCGTAAAGCTCAAATGCTAAACACCTTTTTCCAAAGCTGTTTCACAGAGGAAGACCGCACTGCAGTTCCTTGTCTAAATCCTCGCACAAACGGAAAAATGGCTGACATCGAAATAAGTGTCCAAGGAATAGAAAAGCAACTGGAATCACTCAACAGAGGAACGTCCACTGGACCTGACGGGATACCAATTCGATTCTACACAGAGAACGCGAAAGAACTTGCCCCCCTTCTAACAGCCGTGTACCGCAAGTCTCTAGAGGAAAGGAAGGTTCCAAATGATTGGAAAATAGTACAGGTACTACCAGTCTTCAAGAAGGGTCGTCGAGCAGATGGGCAAAACTATAGACCTATATCTCTGACGTCGATCTGTTGTAGAATTTTAGAACATGTTTTTTGCTCGACTATCATGTCGCTTTATTTGTTCATGAAACCCAGAAAATATTAGATACAGGCTCCCAGGTAGATGCTATTTTCCTTGACTTCCGGAAGGCATTCGATACAGTTCCGCACTGTCGCCTGATAAACAAAGTAGCCTACGGAATATCAGACCAGCTGTGTGGCTGGATTGAAGAGTTTTTAGCAAACAGAACACAGCATGTTGTTATCAATGGAGAGACGTCTACAGACGTTAAAGTAACCTCTGCCGTGACACAGGGGCATGTTATGGGACCATTGCTTTTCACAATATATATAAATGACCTAGTAGATAGTGTCGGAAGTTCCATGCGGCTTTTCGCGCATGATGCGGAAGTATACAGAGAAGTTGCAGCATGAGAAAATTGTAGCGAAATGGAGGAAGATCTGCAGCGGATAGGCACATGGTGCAGGGAGTGGCAACTGACCATTAACATAGACCAATGTAATGTATTGCGAATACATAGAAAGAAGGATCCTTTATTGTATGATTATATGATAGCGGAACAAACACTGGTAGCAGTTACTTCCGTAAAATGTCTGGGAGTATGCGTGCGGAACGATTTGAAGTGGAATGATCATATAAAATTACTTGTTGGTAAGGCGGGTACCAGGTTGATATTCATTGGGAGATTCCTTAGAAAATGTAGTCCATCAACAAAGGAGGTGGCTTATAAAACACTCGTTAAACCTATACTTGAGTATTGCTCATCAGTGTGGGATCCAAAGAAGAGCGGCGCATTTCGTCACAGGGTTATCTGGTAAACGTGATAGTGTTACGGAGATGTTTAGAAAACTCAAGTGGCAGACTCTGCAAGAGAGGAGCTCTGCATCGCGGTGTAGCTTGCTCGCCAGGTTTCGAGAGGGTGCGTTTCTGGATGAGGTATCGAATATATTGCTTCCCCCTACTTATGCCCCCCGAGGAGATCACGAATGTAAAATTAGAGAGATTAGAGTGCGCACGGAGGCTTTCAGACAGTCGTTCTTCCCGCGAACCATACGCGACTGGAACAGGAAAGGTAGGTAATGACAGTGGCACGTAAAGTGCCCTCTGCCACACACCGTTAGGTGGCTTGCGGAGTATAAATTTAGATGCAGAATGTAGATGTAGAACACCACAACGATCGTAGACATACCAAGGGCTCACTCCTTAGAGTGTTATGTTACAGTACAAGGAGATAACAACATCCTTGCGTTACAGTTAAATGAGGAAATTATCACTGGGAATGATGTGTTTATACGAGGGTTTTCGGTTTATATTGCCCACACGCTGTGTTTGTTTTTCCGCATGTGGATTAATAGCTGGCCAGAGATAAGGAAAGCCAATTTACACACGGATGTGAAACGATAACGTCCTTTCAAACAGAAAACTTAAGACTACCACATAGGAAGACAACAGAGTGCGCCGGAGGAGGGCAGTATTATGGTCTCTGTATCTTAGTTCCATTGACCACATGCGAGCTTCTCTGCTGCGTTTAGAGGATTAAACTGAAAAAAAATCATCTTGATTCGAAAACTATTATGTCAGTCCGAAGTTTCTATCTATATATGGGTGATTTTCTTTATGTTATAGCTAAACCATGTGTTACAAATATCGTTGCTTTATTTGTACAATGCAGCTTTCGTTTTGTTACGACTGGAAGTATGGGTGACGCATGATGATAGGCATACTTTGTGGGATCTGAACTGCAGTTAACATTTAATGCAGTAATTAACTCGGTAATTACTTTGATATTTCATCCATCGTGCTTCCCGCTCTGTACATAGGGCAGCCGCAACTGTTTATCAATTTTGTTTAATTGGAGTTCCAGCTAAATTTATGCAAGTGGATCTGCTATTAAATCACACGTTAATTACTTCGCTTTAGCCGTGAATTTCTATTCGCAACTTGCTTTCCACTTTATAGGTTTTCTACTACTGTCCTGAAAGACAATCGTCCTCACGTGAAACGAGTTCCAACTTCAAATAGTTTCAGGTCCAGAAAAATTTCCCGATACATGTAGACCAAACGCAGTTACTAGCGTCTGCAGTGATATTCTGTACTTAGAATTAAATAACGCTGGCTTAGTTTCTGAAAACACCATATGTAACTCGAAAAGACATGTAGTAAAGCATAGCACAATTTTCGTGCCAACAACAGCTTCAGATGACCTTCTATGCTGTATTTTACAATTATTGCTGATGACAGGGTGAGTGACCATACTTTAGACTTCATAGATCTGTCAGGGTGGTGATTAGATTTAGTGTTTCTCTAACTTTTTGATTTCACAATGATACTGTCCCTGATTACTTGTAGCCCCTCTGAAACTTCCCCGAGAGATTGCTTGTTGTAGCCTGAGAGGTTGCTTGTTGTAGCCCCGTTAGAACATACACAGTTGTCTCCATAGACTCACTGAGACAGAAAGCAAGGCTATTATACTGACACATTTTACCAGCATTTCTATCACCTACGTTGGGTAAACTGAGGACACAGAACGTTTGAAGTGTTTGTCCAGAAAACGTTACTTCTCAGACGGCCGTAACTTGTAAATGTATTTACTTTCACCTAACAATATGTTATCAGCAGGCTGTTTCGTTCTCTGTATATACAAGGGGCCCATAATTAAAGTTCTACTTTCGAAACGCTGCAGAAAGAGAACCGCTACTCAGAATAAGGTAAATTTTACCAATAACTGTCGCTGTAAGCGCCTCAACGTAAATTCGGTGGGCTACAAATGACAGATGAATCGCAATACGACGGGTATGGCTTGAGTTACATATTACACCACCCGTCCTACTGTGTGCATGACTGCCGAAGTTCGGCAGCCAGCAGTTGTGACACTGTGGCACTGGTATTTAGGTAAGCCCATCCGCCACACTAAGGTCTTCCTGAGGCCAAAGACCGCACAAGAAGCAAAACGACTTACGCTTTTAATTGTTCTGTGGCCAAAAGCAGCATAAAAAGCAAGATGACATCTGTTTACAACTGTCGTGAAACTGGTGCAAGGCATGTTTAATATGCTGTTCAACATTAATTCCACAAGTTGAAATCGAGGAATAACATGTTCCATAACAGGTCGGAGAGTCTCGGAGTTCACGTTCAGAATGGGTTGCGCAATATGTGCCTTCAATTCGCCTACGCTCGTAACTGGAGCACTGAATACATTTTTCAGGTAACCTCACAGCCAAGAGTTACACGGATTAAGATCAGTTGATGTGAACGGGTGCACTGTAGGGAAATGACAGCTGATAATTCTACAATTTACGAAATACCTCTGCAGGAGCCACTTCATTGGCTGTGCAACTTGCGGAGCAGCGCAATCTTGCATAAAAATAATCCTTCCCACACATCTACACTGTTGAAAGGTTGGAAAGACATTAGTGCGCGAAAGATTCTCATCGCTTTTATCAGTGACGGTACAGGTAACAGGGCCCACAGAACTTATCTCCTCGAAACAATACGGCCCTACAATAAACAGCTCCGTCATCCCGCACCACAAAGTCTCCTCTGCAGAGTGAAGTGGTGTCGGTTGATGTGCGTGCGGATTTTCCGTCGCCCATGTTCTGCAATTTTGCATTTTGACATGTCCTCGGAGATGGAAATGGGCTCCGTCTGTCTACAGAATGTTCCATGGCCATTCAGTGACCACTTCCAAGGGAGGAAGAAATTCCGGAACCAACGTTTGTCTTGCTAGCAGGTCAGCACCTTGCTCACAGGCATGCCCAACATTCAGGTTATCACCCCCTGCACTGCATGTCTGCACACCACCGTTTGACCCCTCATACAGTACTGTGGCCACATCTTCGACAGACGTCGGATCAATTGTTTTCCTCCTTCTGCCACATTACATGTCAAAGGAACCCGTCGTTTCGAATTCTGTAATTGTTCTCTCCAGTCCCTTAGCAGACATCGGACCAGTGCCTGCTTTCATACCAATGAGTGTACGGAACATGCGTAGCGCTACTGGCGCACATTCACCGTTCTTATAAAAGACCTTCACAAGTAGCTAGTGACCCTTCATGTAGACAGTCACTCTGGGTGTCTCCGGCGTAAACCGAGGAATAGCCGTGTGCATACCCTGGCACATGTTGGACAAGTTTCTTTTTGCTTTTTTCCATGGCGCTTCCCCTTGCGTCAAAAATATGCTGTTAACATTTGACGTCATTCGGGCTAATTGTTCTCTATCTTCAACATCTTTTTTAATGTGGAAACCTAATTATTTATAGTCGTAAGCTTTACTTCACTTTCGAAACCCCATGAGACTGAAAGGTTATTCATTAACACTTGCGGGCCTTCAGCAGACGACTACATGAAAATTACAAGACACTCAGAATAAATACACATATCAGTGAACGAAGTATATCTGCACGTTTCAATATATAACACTCATCGTGGCGTAGTTGCGTAGCACACAACCAGGGGGCAGGCGTGGCAGAAAATCTAGACAAATTATGTACCCAGTACTGTCGCATATGCAGGTAAGGCAGTATTGCCCATCCGTTGCTTTTTAATGGTTGGTCAGTCTTTTTATGGTCTTATGTGTTTACATTAAGCACATAAGACCATAAAAAGAATGACCAACCATTATAAAGCATGCCAACCGAAATACAACCAGAGTATTTCATTTATTCAACTCCCATCTGATTGATAACATGTTAAATCAGCAAAGTGCCGATGATGAAATTGAGCCACACGTATGTTGCTACCTCAGCAGTGCATAAGTATTTAAGTGATAGTCCACTCCCCTCCTGTCGACTGTTGGATGTGCTGTAGTCTTCTTAGCCTGAGGCATAAAATCCACTTTCATATAGTGCACCTCCTGCTGCAAAAAGGATACCCAAGAGTTTTGTCTATCAAATCGTACTCACCCAGTGCAGTGGAAGTGGTTCATTGCCATAATGTTTCGTCCCACAGATGCCCAAGACTGTACTCATTCACAACTGCACTTGCATCATCTACCGCCCTCTTGCCACCCACATCCACACTAGCTGACTGCCACTTTCAGTATATCCACTCTCTAAATATCTTTTCGACACTCAGTCCTATTTTCCAACATGGACAATCATTTATATATAATTTCCTACAGTAAACATTCCGAATTTGCTGGAAGGAATGATATACTCAAGAATTGGACCTCTCTTCATCTTATTTAGACAACTCTGCTATCAACTCACCCTTGTCCGCCCCCAGTAGCTGAGAGGTCAGCGAGACAGAATGTCAATCCTAAGGGCCCGGCTGGGTGAGCGATTTTCTCCGCTCAAGGACTGTGTGTTGTCCTAATCATCATCATTTCATCCCCATCGACGCGCAAGACGCCGAAGTGGCATCAAATCTAAAGACTTGCACCCAGCGAACGGTCTACCAGACGGGAGGCCGCGATCGCTACGGTTGCAGGTTCGAATCCTGCCTCGGGGATGGATGTGTGTGGTGTTTTTAGGTTACTTAGGTTTAAGTAGTTCTACGTTCTAGGGGAGTGATGACCTCAGATGTTAAGTCCCATAGTGCTCAGATTCATTTGAACCCTTCGACGAGAGGCCCTAGTCACACTACATTCACACTCAAACTCACCCTTTACACATATTCATCCCATTTCCCCTGTACCATTACACTACTTGATACTTTCCCAGAGGAATTTATAGCGGCCTCTGGTACTGTTGGTCTGCACCTAAGAACTATTGATTACTCATATCACTACAGTTGCAACACAGCCTGCATTGCTGCCAGATTTCTCCCCTCCATTCTGCTTATGATGTCAATTGCTGTTGCCTGGTTTAACCTACTCTTCCTCACCCCAGCCCTCTGATGTAGACTAATTTCCCTACTTACAAAGCAGTAGGAAAAAATTGGCCGTATATTCCCAAAATGGCAGGAAATTCGAAAACAGTCGCATTGCCTTACAAGTAAATTAACACAATCCAAGACGGCTGACTTAACCCAGTTCCCTAAAGTGTAAATTGCTGCGAAACCTAAGATAGTCCATTATTCTACTAGTTGTAAATTCAAGATGGCTGACCAGGTATACTAGTGCCACTCTATGACGTCTGAATCCAAGATGGTGATCCAAGACGGTTAACCAGAGACGTCAGAATACGAGATGGTGATACAAGATGTTGGACCAGGAATACTTGTGCAGCTCTATGACGTCATAATCGAAAATGGCGATCCGAGATGCCTGAGCAGGAATACTGGTACAGTCCTGTGATGTTATATTCCAAGAAGTAAACATGAGAAAACTAATACAGCCAGTGCGGTTGTCAGATTAAATGTGTTCTAAGTTTAGAATACTGTCGTAAGGATAAAGTCAAAAAACTTAATGTTTTCCCCACTACTATGGAGCTACAGTTCATTTACCCTATGTCTATTTGTACTGTGTTTAAACAATCCCACACAGCCCCTCTGACATCACAGTTTAAACAATCGCCACCCAAGAGTTGAAACCGAAGAGCTGACTTGTCTTCATTTGACAATTTTGTAACTCACTGGTGCAAAACCTATGTTTCTCTAACACTTGCCACTAACATGTGTGGTAGCATAGGACTGGGAGAGGTATTCACGTGCATCTTTATTTAATCACAACGGTTGACATGCCACATTACAGCTGTATCGGAGGTCGAATCGCAGGTATTATTTTGCACCAACTCCGTTTGCTGCCGCCGCATCACCACGAGCCATTACTCTCGTACAGTAGCAAGCAACAGGTCACGGTGCTGTGCACTCGCTAGATAGTCTGCAGATTCGAGGTCCGAACTTAACAGTGTGCTGCTGACATTATACTTACGTCCAACCACGATACTGAACGTCATTGTTTATATCCAAGTATATTAGTATCCAAGCATATACAAGTATATCAGATGTGACAGAATGGTGTAGTATGGAAACTTAAAGGTCTACACAAATTTTTAATGAACAATGGTGTTTGCTGCTTAGGGCTGAAGTATGTGCTTCTATAACTGTGGTTTCCACAAGATTTCTAAATCATTTCCAGTCAATGCAAATGCATTTCCTTCAGACCATTTGGTTGGGAAGTCTTTTGCTGCCAAAGGTTGTGAATGTTCTTGTTAACAAGAGTCTGTTGCTATGACTCACACTGAACACCACATGTTCGATTCTTATATGTTTCCAGAGATGTCTGAAATCACGTAAGGGGCAGTCAAATGAAGACCACCTGCCTCAACGTGGCCGTGGAATAGTGCAGTCCAAAAGAAATTACCACACGCGTTAAGACATTTAGCGCCCTGGGAGACGAGAAAATAAATTTCTCTTTCATAGAACAATGTCGGCCGCTGTCGGATCCACAACCGCACCACTCTGGCACTTCCTCGTCCGACTGAAACGGATGTCTACTCATGTCTTCCATCAAGTCGCCAAGAGTGTGAAATGGACATCAGAAAGACCCTGGCTGTACAGAGGACGTTGCAATGTTTCCAAACAAAATCACTGAAGCGTATTCCTCGTTCTAAAGGCAGTTTGGGGGCTGGCGTTATCGTGCTTATAGTGCCACGGTATGCTTCTTGTAATCGTCGAGTTCATCGGGAGTGGAACTAAAAATGATGGCGGTGCTATGAAGACATTTCGTAAAACTGCGATGCTCCATGAACTCAAAACGTCCAGGAAAGCTTTGGGACGGAGTTATTCTGTTGCACAGAACGCCCGCCCCAAACACTGCTAGTTGAACAATGCCCCGGATGTATCGAGATCAGATGATTTGCTGACGAAGACATTAACATGAGCTCTCATCAAATCACTGAAACACTATTTCAACCTTATACCACAGACAATTATAAGAGCAGGAGATCATTTTCAGATCATAATAGCGATTGTCAGAATACGTGACGTGAAATGACTACACATGTCGAATTGGGGGTGGGGGGGGGGGTGGGGGGGGGGGGAGACGGGGGGAGGGAGATTCTTCAAGCCTCTTACATTGTAGGACATTGAAATATGTTTGACTGCTGTTAGACTGACTTAGCATATAGGAAAGTCAAAACAACTTCCTGTGAAATTAAAAACAAGGATGGCAACATTAAGAGTACAACCGGAATTCCATTGTTAAAAGCAGAGGAGAGAGCGGATAGGTGGAAGGAGTAATTTGAAGGCCTTTTATGAGGGGGAAGATTTTTCTTCTGTGATAGAAGAAGAAACAGTATTCGATTTACAAGAGATAGAGAATTCAGTATCAGAATCAGAATTTAAGAGAGCTTTGGAGGAATTAATATCAAATACGGGAGAAGGGATCGATAACGTTCCAAAATCAGTAGAGGAAGGGGCAACAAAACGACTAATCACTTTGGTGTGCAGAATTTATGAGTCTGGGAGTATACCGTCTGACTTCCGGAAAAATATAATCCACACAATTCCGAAGGCCAGAGCTGACAAGTGCGAGGATTACAGCACAACCAGTTTAACAGCTCATGCATCCAAAATGCTGACACGACTAATACACAGAAGACTGGAGAAGAAAGTTGAGGATGTGTTAAATGACGAACAGTTTGGCTTTAGGAAAGGTAAAGGCAGCAGAGGGGCTATTCTGATCTTGCGGTTTACAATGGAAGCATAAATAAAGAAAAATCTGAACACGTTCATAGGATTTGTCGACCTGGAAAACGCGTTCGACAATGTAAAATGGTGCAAGATGTTCGAAATTCTGAGAAAAATATGGATAAGCTTTAGGGAAAGACGGTTAATATACAATATGTACAAGAACGAAGCGGGAATAATGAGAGTGGACGACCAAGAACGAAATTCTGGGGTTATAAAGGGTGTAAGAGATTTACGTAGTCTTTCGCCCTTACTGTTCAACCTGTGCATCGAAGAAGAAGTGATCGAAATAAAAGAAAGGTTCAGGAGCGAAATTAAAATTCAAGGTAAAAGGGTATCAATGTAACGATTCGCTGATGACATTGCTATCCTGATTGAAAGTGAAGAAGAATTACATCATCTGCTGAACGAAGTGAACAGCCTAATGAGTACAGAATATTGATTGAGAAAAATCGGAGAAAGACGAAAGTAATGAGAAGTAGCAGAAATGAGAACAGCGAGAAACTTAACATCGGGGTTGATGGTCACGAAGTAGATTAAGTTGAGGATATCTATTACCTAGATACCCAAGTAACCAATGACGGACGGAGTAAGGGGGACATCAAAAGCAGACTAGCAGACTTTGCAATTTTGCTGTCACGCTTTCACGTGAATCAGCTGCACACCGATTGGGATTCACGATATCCAGTTTTATGGCGCTATACGGTAAGTCCGTTCATTCGAAAAAAACGTGTGGGGCCTGAAGATGGCAAAATGAATTTCTGAAACTGGTTCCTTTCAAAATTAAATGAAATATCTTAAAGTGTATGTATCTTGGTAAAGTTTATTGAATTAAGAAATATACATATTAATTTTTCTACGGCCTGTTGCAGGTGTATGTTCTGTAAACTTTCGCATTCATATTTCGCGAAAAGAACTTCCACACGTCCAGGCACACACCTATTGTCTGCAGCCATAGTGGACACATCAGTTCTTACAGTAAAATAGCGTGCCGCTCAGAAGTGATATGTCCATTCTGACTTGTTCAAACCTGCCCTGAAAATTTTAGACGGGAAGAATGCACCGAAATGTCCAAATTTTATCTGCTAATACACACAGAAAGTATTTTTTTTTAATGTTGAAAACTGTCGTATTCGTGTCTCGCCAACCAGTCGCCGAAATATACATCCATACCGTATTTGGAGCAGACATGACATGCGCAACATGACAGCTGCGTATCCTCAGTTGTTGACACATCGTTAAACAGATAAAGTGACACTACGCAATCGTATTTTTGAAGTGAATTTCACATTTCGTTGATAGTTTCTCTGTCACAATTGTTCACAGTTATTATTCACTAGTGTCTGCAATTTGGATTTAACATCCATAATAATTAGCAGTTTCCTTTGAGGTACCGTTAAGTGTTAACAATGAAGATAAAGTGAATTAATCTTCTTTGTACTTTCTTCGAATATGCTTGTTAACAGCATATGTCTTTGTCAACATTCCAGAGATTCAGAGTAATGTGGAATCCAGTAGTGTTATAAACCTTGAAAAGATTAACTGTTAAGAACGTGATGAGCATTCGAAATCATCCACGTCTCCTGAAAATCAACATGTGTCTGATATATTAGTTAATTTTGTGGGAACTTATTTGGATGACAGTGACATTTCACTAGAAATTGAGTAAACGTTATACGAAATAGGAAGTAACTATGACAATTCCATGAATTGTCGTATGTACAGTGAGTGTAGTGCTAATTAAAGTTCAAAACAAAACTACAATACCCTCTAGGCTCCAAGAAAACATATATAGTAAAAGCCTTCAATGACAAAGAAAAAGTCTGTAAACTTTTTGGTTTAATGAAGGAGAGAGGAAGCTCTTGAAATTAAGTAGTGTGCAAAGCCAGTTTAGTTTAATAAAATTTGAACGTAAATTGTATAGATGGAAGAAAGACTTATACAAAATATGCATTAAAATGAAACTCGATAAAATGTGAAACAAAAACTATTCGAAAGACTAAGAACTTCTAGTGGTAGTGCACCATAACTAACGGACATCTACGAAACTTTGCCATATGGTTAGACAGATTCAGATAATCATACGGAAAGGAAAGCCGCTTTATTAGAAAATGGGTTTAAAGTAAACGTGTTGAGATGCCATTAACAGGCAATACAACACAGAAATTCTTAGCTGACGTGAAGATAAAGCTTCTTCCTATCCCTTAAAATACTTTGTACAAAATCAGTCAGTCAAGTTTCGTGCAGTATATTCATGGAAACCGCACTTCATCATTTCGAGCGAAAAACAGACAGTGTCATTGGTGCAGTCAATGAATGCTATGACACATTTGTATAAAAACATGCCAGTGACAAATTTTATGTGGATTAATGTTTCTGCTAGCTTTCTATCTGTCTTCATGAACCTAAAGGCCAGTTAGGAACAAAAATTGAAAAAAGGATTGTTTAGTAGCGAAAATCTTGTAATCGACATAGAAAAATCTGGAAATATGGAAGAGAACAGTTTCCAATATTACAAATGAAACGGATTCTTATCAGTTGCAGGAATTAATTTACTGCTTTTGTTGGACAACGTTTCAGTCTTTAGACGGACGACGAAGAGACTATTAACAAAATTTAGATTCCAGTCTGAACTGAAAGTGTGATTCAGGCACTCGAGTAAGAATTATTTCCACAATGAAAAGAACATTTGAGAAAATTGTTAGACAATATATTTTTCGACATTATTCTTAAATGTCAATGATTTGTGCATTGTCAGTCTGCATCGCCCGGTCTTATGAATTTTATCAAGAATACATGGTACGCAGCACTGCATTCTAAACGGCCAAGACTATTTGTTACATAAAAACAATTCCACTAAATAACATTAATAATTACAGCAAGGTCCCCGACTGTACTAATTATTCTTTTATTAGGTAGGCTTGATGTGAGCAAAATGTTTGTCCCCGTTGATATTTATCAACGCCTGTAAGGAGCTAATGGTCTTGATTTCATGGTAATTTCAAAATGTTTGTTTTCGTCATCCAACAAACATTTCGCATTTTTGTGACAACTACTGGGAACAAACACTAAACTGCTTCATTGTTAGTCAAATATACAGTATTTAAAAATTAACATAAGAATTATGCTACAGGAAACGTTATAACACATTTCACATCAGTAAATTAAATTTTCAATTGATGGAATTCGTCTTAAAAGTAAAATCATACACTGCTTTGGTTTTCTGGACCTAGTGTAACAATTACATCTGCAACAGCTACGCTGTCGGTATGAATTACAAGTTATTCAAAGAAATGAAGATATGAATATTTTTGGTATGGTTTAAGTAATTAAAATTCATGTGTGTGCACTTTCGACATCGCACTACGCGTCTTTACCTTCTGTTGGCATGGCTGTGTCTGCCTTTCCACTGACTAGCATACTAGGCGCGAAGGGCTGTATAAATCGCCGTTACGAGAGGTTCTTCGTGTTGGAAAAGTGAGTATTTTCAACATTTAAAAAAATACTTGCAGTGCGTCTTAGTAGCTAAACTTTTGGCAGTGTGTTGTACCCGACCGTCTATGCCTTTAGATAATTAGCCTGTATCAGTATGCAGATGCCCAATAAAGACTGCAAACCATCATTTGTTAAACAAGTATCTTTTATTAACGCTAAATTATGCCCCTATAGACTTAAAGTGTGGTGGAATAGTGACGCTGTAATTTAATTTTGTGACCAGGTGAGATATGTATACAATGAAAGGCCAATTTAACCTAAGTTGTATTGTTTATTATGGATCCTCACAAAAATCGAGTGCAGTACTTGCACTTAAGTATAGCACAAACATGTTTAACAACATCCTATTCAGTGACAAATAATCTCAAGAATGTGAAACACTTACGTGTAACTAAGGCTTCCGGAGATTCAAATCAAGAAACTGATAAGTAGGTTACTACATTATTAGCAAACTGATCCGTTTCCTCAACCTGACGACAGTGGACTGCAAAAATATTAGTTCCTAAGATTAGCCGGCCGGGGTGATCGAGCGGTTCTAGGCGCTACAGTCTGGAACAGCGTGACCGCTAAGGTCGCAGGTTCGAATCCTGCGTCGGGCATGGATGTTTGTGATATCCTTAGGTTAGTTATGTTTACGCAGTTCTAAGTTCTATGGGACTGATGACCTCAGAAGTTAAGTCCCATAGTGCTCAGAGCCATTTGAACCATTTCCTAAAATTAGTATGCCAGAAGGGCGTCTTCCTCCTACCCATTAACGCTTTCACATTTTTTGCTGCGTCGCTGTGTTGTCAGCCAGTCTTACTGTCAATGGCCACTGTGTCGGACGATGACAGTGAATCCTGAAAAGCTACCTAACGCAAACTTTACATTACGCTCCAGCTGGAGCTGCAAAGTGAGATGACTATCTCCCAGACAGAAATCTGCCAGAAGAATGCGAAGGGATTCTTTCACTAGAAGTGGACAAAGTGCCACCTTATTTCCTCCTGTCTTCCGTAGTAATATTCGTTCCTTCTTCTAGAGACAACCCTAGCCTCTCATGAACAGTCATCCAACGACAAGTGTCAGTTCTCCTGAAGCGTCCTCCAGCTTCTCAATAATTTTCCAAAACTACTATGTCAGATCAGGATGACCAATGAAGTACCACATTTTCGCGCCCAGAGGCCTACAGCTAAAGAACCGAATGTGTTTTGGCTCTGTCCAGTCGCTTCCTCCCAGGAGCGCATAGGCATGTTGTTTCCTACGATCCTCCTAAGATTCCGATCTGCTTTATATACGTGACGGGCCAGCAACAGGTATTTTCTTTTGGGTGGCGGCGGGGGAGGGGGGGGGGGGGCAGGGAGTTACAGTCTCACATTCATAGAATCTTCACACCTCTCCTACAGTGTTCGCCGAGAGCCTAGAGCCATAAATACCAGAAGGTTCCACAGAGCCTACATAGTGTTCACTGGTACATTGCTCTCCTACCGGCAGACAGGCACTGCATTCTCTGCATTCTCCCCCAGAGGCTCATTGTTGCCCGACTTCCGGAACCTTTACTGTACTTTGCTGTGTCCTCACTGCAGAAAATCGCTTTAGGAACGTGGGAGCGTCGGTCGTCTTGTGCGGGATTCCGATGCCCCCCTGTGGCCGCCTGGAAGCTACTGGCGTTACCTGTTGCTCACGTTGTGTCATCTCAGGATGAGCTTTCCTTTACCGCGTCCAGTACACAGTACACAACAGCCTTCGGTGAACACTCTCCTACCTGGTGTGAGTATCACCTTTTACAATGGTGCCATTTGGCCAGCTTTGATCTGCTGTCTGTCTTTGAAATCACCAGCCTAGCCAAAAGTAATTCTCTAGAAATAAAACGCTTATAAGTACTTCATGTACTGGCAATCACTGTAGAGTAATCTCTAATAAAAGTGAAGTAATACACTATGTATCGATAGCGCGAAATTTGACAAAGCCGACACTTTCTCCGTGTTTCACTACATCTCATTTTGCTAGGTCTGTGACAAACTTAATTGTGTTACAGACTGAAGGAAAATACCCGTTGGGTATTTGGAAACAAAATTGACTATGACTGTTGCGAAGGGATGCATTGCTAACTTAAAAGTGAAAGCGTATCAGACTCACACTTATGGGAACCACCCTAACTCAAACTCCCTTAGTGTCTGATGTGCAGAAGGTATCTAAGTATGTTGTTACCCATATGTAGTGCAGTTTTAGGATGGCGACAAATACATGAATTTAAACATTCAGAAAAATAAAAGTAGTGAAAACCAAAGAGTCACACTTAATTCAGGAAAGACTGTTTTCAGTCACAATATCATGTGTTGACTCTCCTCTATAGATATGGCGGTACTACCTCAATATTAGTTTACAAAGTAAGCAAAATTTGACATACACACACAAACCTATCAGTTCCATTCAAACACTTTTACTTGAAATTAAATATGAACAAATGAGAAAAGTTATCAGTTAAACAGAAACTGTACATTATAAATCACAGCACCAAAACATCGCAAGTGAATTCACAAATACACTAGTAGTTTACAAAGAGATCCAAATAGTAATAAGTTGATATGTATGCCTGTACAACAATTCAGACATATCCACAATTACAAAATGGTGTAACGACGAGTTTACGAGCAATTGATATAATTTAACATGGAAAAACAGCTGAATTACTTAGTGTTAAAACAAAGAATGACGTAGAGAAAAAGACAAACCTTACAAATACTCCCAGAACAGACTTGCTCGAAAAGAAAGAATGTCCACGAGACTTTTTCTTATACTGAATCAGAGATGGCACACGACACATAGGACAACACCTTACTATGTGGGGCGCAAGGTGAGGCCACTCGGCAAAATGGCGCGACATTGTCCTTCCTCCTATTTGAGGAGAACTCGGTCACTGTTGTTGTTTTTCTTCATCACATCACATCCATTAATGACAGCTGCTGTGGACATACTCAGGGCTCATGTTTATCATTACTTGAGAATGGATTATGTCTGCGGTATGATAAATTTTGTAATTCTTGTTCCCTCGTTTCCCTCAAGTTTAGCAGGCATATAGTGGTGCTTATCCTAGTGCACAACGTTAGCAAGTTTAATGGTGTGTATGTCTTCTGTATAGGAATACTGTAATTTTCATTCCACATGAAACAAAATCGAAGAGCTGTCGAATGTTTATCTGAATGAGAAATAGCATAAAAACGAGGACGATATTGATCATTTCCTGACTGCCAGGCTCTTACTGGGTCTGTCTCACCTCTTGAATTCTGAAATGTCTCTAAGACACAAAGATATCTTGTCGAGTCTTGCAGAGGACTTTCTTAATCAGTTCTACGTAATCAAGTAACGAAAGGAGTTACTTCACATCTGAGGTTGAAAACCCATTACTCAGGACGCAGTGGTTAGCACGAGCTACTCTCAGGATTGCGGTGTGTGATTTGGCAAAGTTTAACTTCTGTCATGATTTGTGCCAGTTGACGGTTGTTCCTTTCTTCGCCAGTACCTGTACCTCTCATTGCCATTAGCATCTCAAGTGTCGCCGGCAGCATTATCAATCGTGTCACCACCATCTTCACTTGAGTCATCCTAATCTATAGCTCCAGTTCTTCGTCGTCGCTTTTAGGTACCAGTTCACTCGATAGTCATTGAAGGAGTATTTCACAGTCAGCACATTAAGAGCCATCAGTCATGTCAAAGCAACTCTTTTTCATCTTACACCCAGACATCATTTTACTTCCTGTGTATATATCCAAATTCTCCTCAAAATTTCACTTCATCTAATGTGAGAATTCCTCATTTTGCAACTCATCCAAGTTCTTGGGAACCATCAACGTAAATAGCCTTTTTTAGCAGATTTTGTACTTCTATTGAAAGCCATAGCTCTTATTTTACTATCAACACCACTGGAACTGTGCCTGCCAGCAACAGCGAACCTATCGTCCACTCGAGTAATAATCATACCAGACGCGTCCGGATCAGTCTCAGCTGCACAATTCAGTTCCTCATCATCAGTCTTCCCTCCATCACTTGTCCCCGCCATAATTAAAATGTTCTGTTGTATCAACTTCCAAATCTGCCCAAAACAGATCTCCACAAGAGATGCTGCACCGGAAACGTTATTCCTCCCTGAAGCCAAAATATTCCTCCACAAACAGCACCTCACTGAACCTATGATTCCCACTCAGCTCACCTAGCAAACTTGACCTTAAATTACTAAAACACAAGCGTCAGTCATTCAATGTGAAAAAAAGGTCTTCCTAAGATAAAATATGCTAAATCATATCTAATACCACATTAAAGTTCGGTCCTCCATTTCTTCCTGTTATACACCTTCGTATCACAACCTGTAGTTCCCATACATCCTTGCACCCTCCCAGTGTCCCACGTCCTAAACAGCTCGAATCACACAACACCTGATAACTGCTAACTTTTACTACTTTTGCGAAAGGGCTGGCACAGAGATCCACACTACATGACGGTGAACTTTTTCCAAACTTGAGATCCAGGTCCTAAAAGATGTCGGCGTCTTCAGTAATTCTGGCACCACATTCCTGGTCAACATTCCCTGAGACACTCATATTTTTCAAACACTTTACCTCAATAGCGCATTCATTTATCATTTTAGAAGTAGTGCTGCGATTTTTCACCCTCAGCCCCACACTACGACCCGTTTTTCATACAAGGAGAGCAATTCAGCCAGACAGCATACATGTACCGATACACAGGCAAGCATTCAATTTTTACCAAATTCCAGCAACCTTCACACCTTTGTTTTATCTTCGATCTATCCAACCGCACCTTCTCATGTAGATGAAAGATTAATGCTTACTCTGAAGGAACTAACCGTATTCGCGCCGCAGACGATTCACTCCAACCAAACAACGCCATAGCCAGTGATAAAAACGTCGTCCACTTCGTTACCAGCGTCTTCCCATTATCTGCTTTTCCAGTGTCCCTTCACCCCCCCCCCCCCCCCCCCCTACCCTCCAAGAAGAGACACTGCCCGTTTCTACCCAAAAGACAGTCAGAATATCGCCTCAAGTCGTAGCATCACCAGCTACATCTTCATCAGCAATATGATGAGCTTAGTAGAAACTACAAGAGCATCAAAATGAATTTTTTTAACTGAATGATTCCCAATTTATTTTGAAGCTTTAATGTTTTAACAATCCTACCTGAAAAAAACGGTCGAAATTTATATGCCTATGTAGCAGCTAGCGCTCTCGGAACAAATAAAAACAATATAAAGAAGTAGTAACTCTATTTCTCAGTAAATATGTAAGCTTATAATAATAGTCGAGTGTTTGGTTTGAGTTTTTGGTCTAAAGCAGAGTGCAGGCTACTAGCTGCTGTTTGAGAGGTGAGAACGGTTTCAGGATAACGCGTGCGCTTCCCGCTCGACTAAACCTGACGGTCACTGGCAAACTGCCGATCAATTAGGAATTCATGCGATTGCCCCACTTGAAGGCTGGCTGCATCTTTAACTAAGCGACGTGTCGGACTCCAGGCATACAAATGGCTGGTAGAGTGCTGGAACGGTCTCGTGGTAACGTCTCTCTACTCGCCGTGAAACTAAGTTTACACACGAATGTAAAAGGTAAACGCCTGCTTCTTCTAACTGAGTAAGCACAAAGCTTTCGAACTTAAGGAGCATCTCAACCTTGTCTACATCCCCCAGCCTGCCATTGCAAAGTACTCGGTAAGCAGAATTAGTATTATGTCACTAAGCGATGTCGTATCATGTGGATACACCGACTTTCACGTTACTAAAATAGTCCTTGTAAACAGAAAGGGGCAGTCCCTCTACCTGTCTAGCAGTGTTGAGCTCAGACGTATGTTCTTGATTGAGACGTTTGATTTTGTATCGGTTATTTTTTTCTTTGGGTCCTGTTCATTCGCCAGCCGGTGTGGCCGATTGGTTCTAGGCGCTTCAATCTGGAACCGCGCGACCTCTACGGTCGCAGGTTCGAATCCTGCCTCGGGAATGGATGTGTGTGATGTCCTTAGGTTAGTTAGGTTTAAGTAGTTCTAAGTTCTAGGGGACTGATGACCTCAGATGTTAAGTCCCATGGTGTTCAGAGCCATTTGAACCTGTTCATTCCGTGGTTAAAGAAATGACGGAATCAACATCGCCTTGCTTTTAGAATCGACTAGTGATATATCATGTAATAAATAAACATAACGCAGTTCTTGTAATGTCATCCATGTTGGATCTTATTAAACCCTTGGCACTTAATGATAGTTGCTGAATGACGCAACCAGCCAGAAATACTTTTTAAATGATTTATTTTAATGCCATTACCGGTTACAGGTTCCCATGCCCGTCTTCAAATGGCTTGTATTTTCAGTTACATAAATGTTTCGACCAATAGCATGTCGTTTGCTCCTACACTGCACTAGAATATTTGTATATTTAGTGCCACTTCATAAGTTGTTTCATCAATAAAAACGCGCTCAACTGCTTGCATTTATTTGGATATAATGTGAAATGATTATATTTACAGTCGCTATATACATGAGTTTATTTAAGTGAATAAAAATATTTCGCATTCTATCTAAATAAAGGAAAGCACTTTAGCATGTTTTCATTAAGTAAACTACTTATAAATGCCATTAAGTATTCAAATATTCTTGTGAGTTAGGAGTAGACGACATGCTGTTGACCAAACCATCTATGTTGCAACGCAACCGTCCTACCGCTGGTACTGGTAAGATTCGACTGGGTAGGGTGTTCACAGTCGCTTTTCGTGTCCTACTGCTTTTGCAAGTTACCCTCTATAGAACTAGCTTAACACATTCGTGTGCTCCACGAAATTACAGGCCCCTGCGAGTTACTGCTGGGTATCAATAATTTAAGCGGGTAGGTTTAACCTACTAGTAAAGTAACCACTACAGGAGGCACCTATGCTGGGATTAATAGGGAGCATAGAGCTTTATTTCATTTTATTTGTTGACCCAGCATGCGACTGAGGTAGGGACTAATTTGTGGGGCTTAGCTTGTCATCTCTGAGGGATATTTTATCAATCCTATTTTCCATTTTCTAGGGAGGTTCGGATATATTCTTTAAGTTGTTAATGATACAGAGAGGAAATAATAAGTCGAGGATCTAGATTAATTGATATTTATTGACTAACTATATCATTTGTACAATTGGCCGTGTATCTACTGGAACAGATACAACCCATTGTTATGCAACAGCAGGGGCTCTCATATTATTCATCGTCACAACTGGTCTCTCTAGTCAATAGGATTTACTTTCGCCACATAATTGTGGAAAGGGAGAGGGGAGCGCAGACCTGGCTTCAGTGGAATTTTATGCAGGCACACAATTATACCTAAACCCATGCTTTCTATTTATATAACAATTAATTACTATAGGTCACGCGGAACAAGCTCAGCAAAAGACACTACAAGTGAACTCGGTCAGGACGGAAAAGTATCTCTCTAAATTTGACAGCCAATTTTGGTTTAATGCTACGTTCCGAAACAACACCACGTTACTGAGCTGGGGCGCAAGAACATTTCCTATCATCTGGCGGGAAAATGTTGCAAGTCTTCATCCCATCAACAGTGATTCAAATCGGAACTTGCTGATACACGAGTTTAGCCCGTATATCTTATGTAACAACTTCATTATAATCTAATCAAATAGTTATGGGGGCACAAGAAATATTTACTAATTATCACCTTGATACTAGTTCACACACATCGCCAAGTTGGGATAGCAAACAGAAACGCAAAAATACTGACACACAAAATTATTTCTTCCCTATCTTACACTCAAGCACTACCGTATAGTTATTCACTCGTCCCTTGTATCTACTGATGTGGCCCACTTTTCTATTAACGATCGTTGACACAGTTTAGTACCGAAGTGAATACGCGCACATTTCATGATTTTTAGTTCTTATTCTACCCACAAATGCACTGTTTCCTAATTGAGCTACACGAAACTATATTCAAGCTACTGTACATTTTTGTAACGAAACTGCACTTTACAAATGTGGGGGTTGTTCCAACCGACCACTTGGCGGGAAACCAAGTACACAATGAAAACATATTAGAAATTGAAAAAATTCCCCAAAATATCACTGTGAAAGAAACACCACATTAATAACCATTAAATGATTTAAATTATGTTACGCTCAGAGTAATAATACGACAGTGAGCTTAAAGCCTATGGTGCGTGCCTGACCAAGGCACTGAAATTTAATCAAATTACGAATATAAACTCCCTTATAGAGGATTAGTGACAATCTCACGCTTGAGTGCTACATCTGGACCTTAGTAAGGAACAGACTTGAGACATTCTAATACCTTTGATAATAATACCATAAAAACGAGAGCTTAGTCTCCAGCGTCTGCACAGCGCCGCTATCCAGGAACCAGCGTCCTGCGGGCCACATCGCCTAACCGATGCACGTTCAAAGAAGGTGGTGGAGTGGGTGGTTCACCACCTCTTTAACCTGATATGCTCACTTTGTCCCTGGCAAACTTGTTCGCGTTTAGTGGTTGGTACTACCCTACCACAGAACCACTCTACTCATACAACGCTACGACCTCTGGCTAAAGCTTTCTGCTACTTCACATGATTTCTCGTTCGTACAGCCCAGGTCGCACAAGGGAAAGGATGCAGAGAAACGTGGTACACACGAAATAAAATAAATAAATAAATAAACACCGTTTGGTCCATTCTCTCCTGCTTGTTATCCGCTGATTTATTTATGCAGGATAAAAACACTCCCGCTATTAATTCTCTTGTACTGGTAATTTAGTAATGAAAGTATGGAACGGTACAACAAGTTCAGTTTCAATGTAACTGAAAATATTAGCCATGTGAAAATGGGCATGTTAGCTCCAAACTAGTAATGGAACTAAAATAAATCATTTGAAGGATATTTGTGGCTAGCTGTGTTATTCACCTACTATAGTGCAGTTGTCTGCAAAGCGTGATGATCTTCACTATCTGTTTAAAATATCAGGTCCAAGAACATCTCAGTTATATGTGTGATACTGAATAGGTTTGTTGCTCAGTTCGCTCACTTGAAGACACTACTTTCTCAGATTAGATCTTTCATCCTAACCTAAAAATACTCAAATGGTGTTACTGAGATACGAGGGTACTTCAAAAAGTGAGTTTCTCATTGTTATGACAGCTCAAGTAAATTTAATTGTGTGCTACAGTACAAGGGGATTGGGTTGTTTGGGGAAGGAGAACAGACAGCGAGGTCATCGGTCTCATCGGATTAGGGAAGGATGGGGAAGGAAGTCGGCCGTGCCCCTTTCAAAGGAACCATCCCGGCACTTGCCTGGGGCGCTTTAGGGAAGTTATCTAAAACCGGAAAACCTAAATCAGGATGGCCAGACGCGGGATTGAACCGTCGTCCTCCCGAATGCGAGTCCAGTGTCTAACCATTGCGCCACCTCTCTCGGTATGCTGTGGTACACTTCTATGTGATGCAGATATGTGATACCGTTTTTCAGTAGAGTCAACAAGACTTTATACACAACGGCCAAAACGTTCTACCAATCGCTCAGTTCCTCGACGATAGAAATCCAGTCTTTGGTCACAGAGCCATTTGAGAACTGCTGTGTGAAAGTCCTAATCGTTTGAAAATCTGCAGTTGTTTCGAATCAGTTCCTCGATTTCTAATCTACATCTACAAATACTCCACAAGCAACCGAGGTCACTCGCTGGCGTTAGATAAATAGTTTGAGTTCACCCGCCTGCCATCCTGCGTAGAGTGTCAGGAGCAGTCTCTTACACTTCGCGAACATTTCCTGTTGTGCGTCTGCTTCGTTTGAATCTCCTGTGTGTGTACGTGAGTGTGTGTCACCATTATCCTAACGTCGCACCGCTGATCGTCGTCATGGTTACTGTCTCCGTGTCGCCGCCTGGGCAGCAGTCGACTCGCCACCTTCGCTACAGTCGTCTCTCTGCCTCCGTCCCCCCTGCTGCCACTACCGGTGTCTTCGTCTTCGCCGCTGTCCCACGTCCACTGCTGTCGCCGCCGCTTCTGCCGTCACCTGTTGTAGTCACCAACACATCACCCTGGACGTCCCCGTCGATATCCCTCATCACCTCGCTGACGCCTCAATGCCAACATTTAGTAACTGTTCCCTGTCCGCATACAACACCATGAACATCCCTACCATGTCTGTCATCTATACCATGTAGTAACCTGCTACCACTGTTACTACATGGTGCACTTCTTCCCATCCACCACACTCTTTCCGTCCTCCCCTTTCCACAGCCTCGTTCCCATCTGCCAACACATCCTTCTCCTACTCTGCCATTCCTATCACCTCTTCCACACCTTCTTCCGCTTCCTTTACCTATCCCCAGCTTCCAAATTATCCCATACCGAATACTATCCCTACTCCAGCAAGGATAACAACTTGCCATGCTACCACCGCAACGTTAGAAGCTGTAATATCCATCTTCCAGTCAACAATCTGCCACATTGAAGGAAGCCAACTGAAGACGAAGGGAAGGATCTGCGCCTTGTTATAGTCCACCAACCCCTAAGTCTCCAAGCCCCACTCCATCCCTGTATCCGAAAGATATCACAAAAGTCTCCTAATACAACCTCAACTACCAGTACTGTTCCCAAATAAACCCAAAAAATTCCCATCACATTCAACATATGAAAGACGATATTCACTCACTTCCCACTGCCGAAAATATCAGCAGATTGCTTTCGGCCATCCTTCAAATTATTTACTCTTTCCAAAGACTAGTTACCGCACAGCAAGTTTCCTTTGCTATCTGCTGCATATTCCACCTCATTACCCAAATCACCTACTCAAAAACCAAGTCCACTTTGTATTCACCTGTCTTGATACCTTCGTTCAAGCCCTACCCACCTCTCTCACACACACATCCCAGATTATAGTCTGTCATCATGGTGCGAAAGTAATACAAAATCCTATACCACAACATCTGCTGCCTCCCCACCAACAAGATCCTTTTAATGCATATCCTGTCCCAACACAATGTCCACACCTTTATCCTTAATGAAACGTTCCTCTAACACTATCTCAACATCTGAACTACTCACTATATCGTCTACCTTACAGTAATGGGGTTTCCCTGGTCAGAGGTGGAGATGCAGTCGGCCACCACAAGAACATGCGTGTTCAGCCACAACTCTCATATAATATTCCCACCGAACATCAATAGCCTTACACCCTTCTACAAAACTTTAACTATTACCTGTGCCATTATCTATAGCTTACAAATCTCTCATTCCCCTATGACTTCCTCACTCACATCGGCTGTACCTTTTCCACCTATATTAGTGCTGCTGACCTTAATGTCCATAGTAGATCCTATGAAAAACTCTAGCAGTGGCGTTAGGTTACGTACTCCCATCAAGGAGGCACTGTCCCCATCCCACAGCACGTACATCCTGAAAGCAATATCACTCCAGCTGTCTTCCTAGCATATACCAATATCCTCAGCCGCTTGACTACAGATGTGTAGAATCAATTGGAAGTAGCCACCTACCAGTTCTCCTTACTATTTCCCGTACATGACCTCATCCTCATGTACTCCATCCCAACATCTGTCCAAAAGTTATCGAAGACAAATCTTGTGCCAACTGGAACGCCTACTGGGAATACATAGATACACAGACAGGAAGCTACCCCCTAGCCTTCCAGCAATCTGACGAATATCAAATGCCAAGTCCGTTCTACAATAGACCCTGTCAGATACTGTATGCCCCAGCATTCCTATCTAGACTATATAACCTCTCCCCCACAAGCCGTATTACTTCTCCGAAAATCCTGAAGCTCATATAGCATCTTCCTATGTACTCCTGACTGGAATACACTCACATACCACCTGAAAATACGGAGACACATCAGGAATTTATTGCACGGTAAAAAGTCGGGACTGCCGCCGGCCATGGACCTGACTCAACGCTATAGGCCCTACTCCCCAGTAACACTTCCAAGTACTGGAAAGCATTTTGTAGGGTCCTGGGAGTAGTACCATCCTTCACTAGCTGCTCCTCCATACCAACCGTCGTTACCTGACGATTTGAGCATAGCTGAACACTTTGCATCGTATCTCTACGACAACTCGGCAATTCCTGATGACCCCAATCTCGATTACTCCCTGTTTCCTACTGTCCATGATCGCACAAATACCTATGTCTCACTCCCAGCTTCCAGCTCCCAGTGCTTGGACAACATACCACAAACAGAATTCAATGCACCAGTCACAGCACATAATATAACACAATTACTCCGGAGAAAACGCAACACTTCACTTGGTCACGGCAGCATTACCAACTGATACCTCAGAGACTGTCCCCTTTCATTTCTACTCATCCTTGAAACCCTCTAAATCTTTCTCATATCTAAAAGCTACTATCCTGAGTATCGGAAAACCTCCATAATCCTACTTTTCCTCAAGCTCAATGACTGATACCAATTGTTATGTTCCCACCAGCCTCACTTCCGTGTTTAACAAGGTCTTTGAGTCCTTCAACATCTCATCCCTGAGTCCATCTTTTCTCAACACATTCCTCTACCTCCTTCCCGTCAACAAATGTAGGTCTCGCTCCAACTTCTCCTCTGATGACCAACTCCTGTACCTTAATCATCTCCTATCCTACCAGGTTAAAAACAGTTAATATGCTGTTTTCGTCCCCCTAAGCTAAGAGGAAACGAGGAAACGTATAACTATGCACAGCATTCTGGTCTCCTATTCAAACTCTAGACATATCTAAGTTGACTATGTCCACCTCATTGCATCCTTTTTATCTGATCGCCCTCCTTCGTCGATATTAACAAGACAAATTCCTGTACCATTATTTCTACTACAAGTATACCCCAACTCTCTGTCCTCACTTCTCTCCTTCATCTCCCACACTCTGTTGATATGCCCAAACCGCCGCTGCCCGTCCACCTCCTTCAGTTTGCTAAAGGCACTGCCTTCTCACCCTACAGCCTTCACTCCAGAAATCCTAAAGATCCCTCCATATCCAACTTGAGCAATTTGCCTCCTGGTGCAGGCAATGACCCCTTAAGATCAACCCCTCCTAAACTCAAATAATAATTGTAGGACGTGCCACACATACCTTCTGTTTCCACGACTTCCATCTGGCCATTTATGACAGTTCTATCGAGTTAACGAATGCACTAAAATACCTTGGACTAACCGCCAACCGACAGCTAACATGGAAACCTCGCCAAATAACCATCGAATAGAAAAAAAACGCAATATACTAAAACTAGTAAGTAGCAGAACTTAGGGACTGCAGCCTTCCAGAATCCACCACACCTACAAAACATTTATGAAACCTTTCCTCTCCCATTGTAATGTTCCTCGGATATCCAGTAAAGTTCTGCAATTGCCTCCAAATCCTGGAACATTATGCTTTCCGCCTCGTTTTCCGCTTCCATTTACCTTTCCCCACATGGATTTTTTATCATCTCATCGAGTTTCCTCCCCTCCTCGTACACACTGAACACCTACATACACTCCTGGAAATTGAAATAAGAACACCGTGAATTCATTGTCCCAGGAGGGGGAAACTTTATTGACACATTCCTGGGGTCAGATACATCACATGATCACACTGACAGAACCACAGGCACATAGACACAGGCAACAGAGCATGCACAATGTCGGCACTAATACAGTGTATATCCACCTTTCGCAGCAATGCTGGCTGCTATTCTCCCATGGAGACGATCGTAGAGATGCTGGATGTAGTCCTGTGGAACGGCTTGCCATGCCACTTCCACCTGGCGCCTCAGTTGGACCATAGTTCGTGCTGGACGTGCAGACCGCGTGAGACGACGCTTCATCCAGTCCCTAACATGCTTAATGGGGGACAGATCCGATCTTGCTGGCCAGGGTAGTTGACTTACACCTTCTAGAGTACGTTGGGTGGCACGGGATACATGCGGACGTGCATTGTCCTGTTGGAACAGCGAGTTCCCTTGCCGGTCTAGGAATGGTAGAACGATGGGTTCGATGACGGTTTGGATGTACCGTGCACTATTCAGTGTCCCTTCGACGATCACCAGAGGTGTACGGCCAGTGTAGGAGATCGCTCCCCACACCATGATGCCGGGTGTTGGCCCTGTGTGCCTCGGTCGTATGCAGTCCTGATTGTGGCACTCACCTGCACGGCGCCAAACACGCATACGACCATCATTGGCACCAAGGCAGAAGCGACTCTCATCGCTGAAGACGATACGTCTCCATTCATCACTCCATTCACGCCTGTCGCGACACCACTGGAGGCGGGCTGCACGATGTTCGGGCATGAGCGCAAGACGGCCTAACGGTGTGTGGGACCGTAGCCCAGCTTCATGAAGACGGTTGCCAATGGTCCTGGCCGATACCCCAGGAGCAACAATGTCCCTAATTTGCTGGGAAGCGGCGGTGCGGTCCCCTACGGCACTGCGTAGGATCCTACGGTCTTGGCGTGCATCCGTGCGTCACTGCGGTCCGGTCCCAGGTCGACGGGCACGTGCACCTTCCGCCGACCACTGGCGACAACATCGATGTACTGTGGAGACCTCACGCCCCACGTGTTGAGCAATTCGGCGGTACGTCCACCCGGCCTCCCGCATGCCCACTATACGCCCTCGCTCAAAGTCCGTCAACTGCACATACGGTTCACGTCCACGCTGTCGGGGCATGCTACCAGTGTTAAAGACTGCGATGGAGCTCCGTATGCCACGGCAAACTGGCTGACACTGACGGCGGCGGTGCACAAATGCTGCGCAGCTAGCGCCATTCGACGGCCAACACCGCGGTTCCTGGTGTGTCCGCTGTGCCGTGCGTGTGATCATTGCTTGTACAGCCCTCTCGCAGTGTCCGGAGCAAGTATGGTGGGTCTGACACACCGGTGTCAATGTGTTCTTTTTTCCATTTCCAGGAGTGTATGTCCTAAACTATCTACAGTCCGCCCCAGGTAGCTGAGTGGTCAGCGTGACAGAATGTCAATCCTAAGGGCCCGGGCTCGATTTCCGGTTGGATCGGAGATTTCCCTAGCTGAGGGACTGGGTGTTGTGTTGTCCTCATCATCATTTCATCCCCATCAATACGAAAGTCGCCGAACTAGCGTCAAATCGAAAGACTTACACCTGGCGAATGGTCTACCCGACGGGATTACGTCGACTCCTTGCCACGATATTTCGCTTGACAATCATTCAGACACATTCAGGTAAAGAAAATGGTTGAATGGTTGTCAGCCAAATTATTGTTGCAAGTAGGCCACGTAATCCGGCTGCAACCCCGAAACTTCATGGAAAAATAATACTTTTTATCGTTTTCAAAATCATCAGCAAACTTTTCACTTTCACAAGCTTTGTTTTTTGTCTTTGTTCTCTTACACCCTCTCCAGCCACCCGCCATATGGGGTGAGGAGGTGAATGATGAAGTAACTATAAAGAAAAGAATAACATATTCCAGAACACATTGTAAGTGCCTAGCGTAGTGTACGGTGTGGCGATATTAGCAATTTTTGTCCTGTCTTATTTTCATGATTCCCACTGACTAAACGATGATAGAAGCAGACTGGTAACACAGTTTTCCTCGAACACCGTTTCTCTAATTTTATTCAACAAGTGTCACCAGAATAACGTCACCTTTTTCTTAATATTCCCAGAGCGTCATATATGACTTTACATTGAAAGAAAGAAACAGTTGTTTAACTGACGGCCCTTTCTCAAGTCGATTGTAGGTGTTACACCATAGGTGAGTGTCCTAAAAATCAAATTTGAAGAAATGAATTCATATTCCTTTGGTAAAATACAATAAAAAACCCATGCCTAAAGAGAATAATTTCGCTGAAGTTTTATTATAAAGTAACTGTGAAGTAAACTATATGTTTTGTGAGAAAGCGCTGCATCTAGAAATGTTGAAAGGTATGTGAAATCTTATGGGACTTAACTGCTAAGGTCATCAGTCCCTAAGCTTACACACTGTAAGTAGGCTGTTTAGGTTTTCGTATTGGTAACGCCACGTATCGCTCTGTATGAAAAATCACTGGCTGTGCTGTGCGCAGTCTGTGGCTAGTTTGCATTGTTGTCTGCCATTGTAGTGTCGGGCAGCGGCAGCTGGATGCTAACAGCGCGTAGCGTTGCGCAGTTGGAGGTGAGCCACCAGCGGTGGTGGACGTGGGGAGAGAGATGGCGGAGTTTTGAAATTTGTAAGAATTGGTGTCCTGAACTGATATATATATTATGACTATAAAGGTAAATACATTGTTCGTTCTCTATTAAAATCTTTCATTTGCTAACTGCGCCTATCAATAGTTACTGACTTCCGTAGTTTGAATCTTTTAGTTAGCTGGCAGTAATGGCGCTCGCTGTATTGCAGTAGTTCGAGTAACGAAGATTTTTGTGAGGTAAGTGATTTGTGAAACATATAGGTTAATGTTAGTCAGGGCCATTCTCTTGTAGGGATTATTGAAGGTCAGATTGCGTTGCGGTAAAAGCTGTTGTGTGTCAGTTTAAGCACAGTCGTATATAATTGTTCAAAGAGGACGTTTCACATAGACCAGTCTTGTACAATTTTTCTAAGGGGGCGTTTCATAACAGTACTTAACCTAAATTATACTAAGGACAAACACACACACCCATGCCCGAGGGAGGACTTGAACCTCCGCTGGGACCAGCTGCATCTACAAAGCAGAAGATTTACTTACATGGGAGAAGCAATGTGAGATACACGTAAGGGACAGAAAAAATTATGTGGAAGGAGCACATGATTACGCGTTAAGAAAGACTCATAACATTAAGAAATGTTACTCGCCAGAGCGCGTAAAAGCCTCTGCACCACACAGAGTTGCTTCCACAGGAAACGCTAGGGATTTGCTGAAATCTGAATGTCTTGAGAGGTTTCACTAAGTTTAAATCAACTGGTGCACCAAGACGACGCCTTGGATCGTTAGAGATTATACGGGCTACTCCCCTTGAGAGAGTAAGTAGGAAAATAACAACTGTTGTTTCTTTTGAGAATCCCCGAAGGGATTGGAGTCTCTGAGGTGAGTGACGCTAGCGGTTTCCCTAGGTCTGACAAGGGGGTTCAACCCACAGAACAGAAAGCCAAGAGGAACACTGAGGAGTGTCTGGACCAGGCATGGCATAGCATTAGAAATTCATACCCCGCTGAACATTATTAACAGTCCTCAAATGCACCTATTGCTAACCGAGGAATTAATAAAATACATTATTGCCGTAGCACTAAGAGACAAGTAAGCAATTAATAGCCTACTCCTACAGGGAATTAAATGATAAAAATAATGCTTAATACTATTAGTGCCTGAAGACACTACTGAAACTACGGTACTATTGAACGAAATAAACAATATCATATTCAAATAGCTTATGTAAAGGCATACTTTTTTTTCCCTCTCGATTCGTCAAAGGGACTGAATGAAACATGAGTATCTATGTTAATATTTTTGATTCCTTTTTCCTAAATGTTGGGAAGTTATATAAATTAGTAGACAACTAATAGACAAATATAGGACCAAGTGCATATCACAAACGATTACTACATGTTGAAGAACGTAAAAGCATAGATATTCTCCAGTAAATAAATATTGGTTATAAATATCTTAATTTTATTGAGAGAAAGTGTGTGTGACAACCACAAAAAGTTTAGTTTCCGCAGTGTATTCATCTGTGAGTGAAGTAGGTAAGGAATAATTAAGCTATTGGCGAGACTATTTATTTAAGCTGATTTCCGTGTTATGCAGAAGCAATATGACAACTATGAGCTAATTGTCCTCTCCTGTTATAATCTAGGTAGCTTGATGGATCGCTCAAGAGTACCATCTCTGTGAAGACAATCATTTCGCAGCTGAGAGGCAGTGCCTTCAATAATGCGACCCCTCGCAAATTTCCCGAGCCATCTTTCCACGGCGCGTCTTCTTTATTCCTTTTAAGATCTTTCACGTTAAAATCATTCGCGTAAATATGTCTAGAGTAAATTATACACAAATTATCTAATATCGGTATCGATATATTCATATATTTTGCTATAATTAACTCTTGAAGTAACCAGTACTCAGGACTAGTTGTTTTACTTCACGGGGACGTGAACTGTACTGAAAGTATTTTATCGAAGGGCTATATTTTCACATATTGTCCATATGAAAAGGACTATATAGTATCAAAGTTTCTAAACATTACTGTAACAGAAGCTTACGTACCATCCGTCGTGTAAATGCAATTACTGGACACATTTTGAACTACAAGGAAACAACTTCGTAAGATCACATTACATCCAGAAGCATTGTTTCTGAAAATAATTTCATCTGCATCGAGTCAAATTCTTTCTACATTTCTCATAAATGATTGAAGCACATAATTAGTTGTGCAGAGTGAGAGGAAATGCTTTGTACGTCGTACTTACAGACGTCCTTTTTCTCAGCAGCACAGGTGCGAGGTCGTGCTCTTATAGTTTTTAAATTCATAAAGCGTATTAATATCCGATACTCTGTTGATGGAAAAACCACTTTTCATCGGAATGTAATTGCTGTCAGAAGCAGCCGGATAATGAATACGTCACATTCCATTATCTCTTAGCCAGCAAAGGACACCAAATCTGTGTCCCGTTTAGTTTGATAGGAAAATACTAATAAGGAAATGGGGAGTGGGTTGGGAGCGCGGGGTGAAGGTGAGGGGGGGGGGGGGGGGGCAGGATGATTGGCAATGTTGAGGCTGTTACGCTGCAGGAATGCGCTGCGGCCGCGAGGTAAGCGTGTCACATACCGAACTCCTGCCGGTATTGATCCGGCTTTAATGAGCTCAATGTCGCCGAAGCGAAGCCACTCCGCTTATCCACAGCCGCCGCCCGACACCCAAGTCGAGAAATTTAATATACGCCTAAGAGCCTTCACCCGTCCTGTAAAAGATGGGCTTGGGGGGGGGGGGGGGGGAACTTCTCAGACTTGCAGAAACAGCATGTTATCTGTTTTGTGTTGTGGTGAAACATGTTTAGAAAGCAAACAGGACTGTCAATCATTTATCCCAGTCTGTTACTTTACGATGACGTACGTTACAGTTATACATGCTATGCAAGAAATTACTTTGGTAAACTACAAAATGTACAGTGATACGTGCATTTCCTAAATATAAAAACGAACGTAGATTGTGATAATCCTTGTGCTTCTTTTTGGCTCGAGTGAACAGTCATATAAATGTACGTACCTCAAATTGAGGCAGGATAAACGGGCAGATGCACTCTTGACGCAATCATGTGGGCTTCAGTGTCCATTTAGTTGTCTAAAAATCGCAGGCTTTTGAAAGAGATGCGTAGCGATAGCATCTTAAAACGAGAATGTTCTCAAATCCTTAACTACAATAAAATGGTGGAGATGAATAGTTTAATTGTAGCAGTAACGTCCGGAAGGAAAATGGCACAAACACGTCCACTCTGCGACAAGATGCTCATGGCGTTTTCTTCTGATCGTTGCGAAGACTGAGCTGCTTTGAAAGGATTTGTCCTATTTCGTTCACTGACAAGTGCATTGCAGAACCTAGCTGAGTTCAGATGCTAATATTAACTGGAAGTCACACATGCTTCATTTTGTCTGTGTAGGGAGACCAAGACCTCACTACTCGAGAAGGTTCAAATGGCTGTGAGATGCTGCCGTTATGCCGAAAGGAAGAGGCTTTCACAAGATAGACTAGTGTGACATTCCATCGAACGAGTCTTCGGATTGATGATGACAAAAACAACAACAACAGTGACCTCTGGGGGGACAATGAGAACTGATTCATCGTATGCACTATGTACCCAAGACTAAATGTTGGCTAGGCTTAACATTCTTTATGAAAGAAGATGTTCTGTTATAATTAGCTATAATCGTAAACACCTTTGAACTGCAGCTCTACGCTGAAAATATATACCTGTGCCCGTCAGCTTTTGTGGAAAGATCATTCTTTTAGTGTATTCGGGACATGTTAGAAAAGAATGAAAGATTGTACAGCTATTTAATCTTACAGACATGGATGCTAGTCAGTTTTTCTTACGAAAGTATTTCCTATAGTCTGTATTACCTCCACTGATTTACAGTATTCAGTTTAAAGCGACTCCTGCCACAGATTACTGTAGTTCTGACTACAACTGCTATCCGGTTGTTGTTCAAGACACTGGGCAATACCGACAGATATTTTTTTTTTCAGATGCTTGTTTCCTTCCCTTTTAGAGAAGCTGTGCAATTCTTTTTTACTAGGGCTGCCAATGAAATAACTTTAACTTGCTAGTTCGAATATGTATGGACACTTCATAACTGATTCGATAATGTCTTTTCTGTGACTTAGTATGCACTGCTCATTTCGGCTATTGAATTTGGGAAAGATGGAGTCGTTTGTTATCATTTATCTTAATCAGGCGTCTTATGAGACGAATTTAGAGTTCACAGAGAAGTGTTTTAAAAAAGTGACTTCCATACAGGTTAAGTGCTGATATTTTCATTGGATTGCCTGAGAAAGATGATAGAAGGGCGAACATAATAACATGAAGATTTGTACCACAGGAACACCAGGCATATGTTTACAATGCATGCTATGGCCCGCAGACTAGGGACCCTCTACAGTTACGAAATTCAATATCATTACATTAACAGTTAAAGTCGCATAAATAGTTACACCGATGAGCCCAAACATTATGACTACCTATTTAATAGTGTGTTGTTCCACATATCAAACACAGTACAACAGTGATTCTACTTGGCATGAATTCTACAAGTCCTTAACAGGATTCCACAAGTATATGGCAGCAGACATCTAAGCATTGGTCAAGCAGTTGCAAATTACGGGATCGTGGTTTACGGGCACGCAGCTGTCGCCCAATATGTGTTCTAATGGGCACATATCAGGCACATTTTCTGGCTAATACATCAATGTTAGTCCACTCTGGTGCCTCTCAAACCACTGTAGCATGATTCTGACCTTGCCTCAAGGAGAGTTATCCTGCTAGAAGACGTCATTGCCTTAGGAAAAAACTTCAAGCATGATGCGCTGCAGGTGGTCCACAATAATGTTCACGTATTTCTCTGTCCTCATGATGCCTTCGATTAACACAACAAATCCTAGGGAAGTCCAACTCAATGCACCCCACAGCATCAGTCCACCTGCACCGGCCTGCATCTGTGGCGCAGTGCATGTGTCATGCAGCCATTCGCCTAGATAACAATGTCGAAGGACCCAACCATAGACCTGGTGTAACAAGAAATGCGTTTCATTCGACTGGCAACGTGTTTCTATTGATCCACCTTGAAAAGTCAATGATGCTGTGCCCACTCCCATCATATCTGACGATGGTGCTGGGTCAACACAGGAACACTTTGAGGTCGTATGATGTGGAGCTCCACGTTCAACAATGGCCTTTGAACGGTGCGCTCCGAAACACTTGTGCCTGACCATCCTTCAACCATTGGTGCTCACAACAATAGTACGCTATCAGGCGACCAGCTTCGCCGTTTCAGAGATTCTCATTCCCAGTAACAGCACCACAACAATGTCCCCTTTATCAAAACTGCTTATATCAGCAGATTTCCGCATTTGCAGTCCGTTTCTTGGCTATAATGACTGCCTCTTCGTATCTCTTCGACTCACGTTCTTTCGTAACTGTGCCACAAGGAGGCATTCAATCCCTCGGTGGTCAGTGGCCTTCACGTTCTGGCTCATCTGCGTATTAATGTCATTCTTCTTTCAGCTGTGAAAGTGAATTTATGTTCATTTTAACCTTCAAAATGCCTCTCTTTCTTAGTGGCTGTTTAGAAAACATATAATGAAGAATGTTCCTCCGTTATATTAACACAGGAACTTGTTGACGTAGAGACAGTGAAATTGTCAAGAGCCAGAACCATTCTTTTAATTTAAAAATGTAAATTTTTAAAAAGGTGATGGGATTATCTATCTTCTAGTTTATCATCAATTGTACTGTTAATTTTTTCAGAAAAATGTGTATGATACTGTGTTAAGTTTCATAGTGAATACATATGAATTATTGATGCTGTAAAAATATCTGTAAGGAGTGGTACATCCTGGAATTTCTATCTCCAAGTTCCCAAAAAGATAGTTTACATTACATTAAAACGAAAGAAAGCATGCAGTCCTTGTGTCTGTATGAAACAGAAACATGTTTCCCATAATTTAAGTTCATGCACAAAAACAGGCACGATCAAGATTGTGACTGACCGTATGATGCCAGCCGTTTGTAAGTAAGAGTACAAATAGTTCTGCACCACTGTCAACTCTTCTCAAGGGAACAAGGGCACAAAAATCATTCTGATAAGTAGAGCCCTTCCCAAGCATGTTATCATCGTTGGGAGTATACAAAATTTCAGTGTCCTGAAATACAAAGTAGACGAAAAATGAAGGTGGTCAACTTAGAGCTATCCGTGATGATGGCTTCACATTAAGGCCTAGTCATGGATCACTTCACAGCCCTTCTGATGTGTGTAGCTCCGGCATCCCCTCAGCAATATCGGTTCCCATGTTTACTTCACGGTTATTCGAATCTGGACTAGTTCACAAGAAACTTCTGTATGACTGAACCTGTGTGACAAGTTGCAACTACATGAAGACTGTGCTTCAAACCAGATGTCCAGCCTATAACAGTCTATGCTCTTGCATCTTAGCCAACCAGGCTCATCACGTGGAGAAATCCAGGGCGTGAATTCATCACTACTTCCTCGCCAGTCCTGCCAATCGTGCTGCGCAGTACACAATTTTAATTCATAGCAGAAGTTCCGGCTAGAACACTGCAAGCGTGTCCCCCCCCTCCCCCCCCCCCCCCCATGCAATTCGCGTGGCTTTAGCGCGCCTATGGTGTACTACGAAGAGCGCAAATACCCTTCGCATACTTTGGCGGAAGTTGCCGATAATTACCGATGTTGTCTCGCCTAATGACAGCCGATTGAGCATTTGTAAACGGCCAAGCGGGTATCACAATCGAGTGAGTAGTGGCTCGTGTATACGAGACGTTACACGCTTGCATTCCCTGGACATAAGCTGTGAGTTTGCAGCATGCGATTTCGCATTACGTTTCTCCTACCGACCTAGCTGGGCAATATATGTTTTTATAACGAATTCAGATAAAAAGTATTATTCGATATTTCTGAATAACAAATAATATTCAAAATATTATTCATTTACACTAATAAAAACATTTATTCGTCAGCTGCATATATCATCTGATATCCGATGATGTTTATTGCTCCAATTTCTTTGCCATTTATTAAACTAATGTACTTTTCATTGCTTTTACATTGGAAATTAAGTGTTTCCAGACACATGTCCACATAACATCTTTTCATTATTTGTGTGTGAGGAATGTTTCCTGAAAGTTTGGCAGTACCTTTTTGTAATACCCTGTATGAGAGCCATATTTTCAGTAGATTATATGCCCACTTGTGTGTGGTTTGTTTTTGTATGTACTTTATTCTGTGTCTGATGATTATGCCTCGAAACGTTTCAATATATTAATTGGCTACAAATACCTTATACAATTCATTGTGTGCAACTTTACGGTGACTTTGGACGTCCAGCAGCATTCCACAAACGTCTTAGGAGTTAATCGTTAGAATGTAGTTATTAATACGTTCACTCATTGTGTTACACTACAGTCACGAGTGAATTGCGTAATTATACCAATGAGACACCCGTATCCATTAGTTTCTGTCGGCTGCATTCTCACCTTTATCTGCTAACGCAGGGCACTTTGGCATTTCAACATGGGAAGACTGTATGATTCTCCCACATTACTAAACTTCCTCAGGTGTTTCTGCTTAGTTAACGAGCCCGAAGGAGATGGCGCAAGAGAGATGCAATATGACCGGCCATGATTTTCCATCCGAGATTTTCAGAGATTACGATAGCTTATCGTTTGATTACCTAAGTTCAAAAAAATGGTTCAAATGGCTCTGAGCACTATGCGACTTAAGTCACCTAGAACTTAGAACTAATTAAACCAACTAACCTAAGGACATCACACACATACATGCAAGAGGGAGGATTCGAACCTGCGACCGTAGCGGTCGCTCGGTTCCAGACTGTAGTGCCTACAACCGCACGGCCACTCCGGCCGGCGATTACCTAAGGAATTCTTCGCTTAGGGTTTCTCCCCACCCACTTTGCCACAAAGCTCTAATAGTTCATATCCCTCACAGAAGTAATATCAGCAACATCGGATTCTCTGGGAAGTGCAGCTCTATACCCTGTAATTCTAAGTGATGTTGCGGGACGCTACATTACTTGAAATTAAGTTTGTGAATGCACTAACAATGTGTTTATTTACGGAAACACCGTATCTGATAATAATAAAAGAATATATCGCTTATTTACTCAGCAGTTAGCTGAGAACGTGGTCTGACGACGGAATGCATCCTGTCACTGACTGGCAACTATGGCGCGCAGTCTAGACCTCGTGAAACATATACCTGTTCATACAAGTCCGTTATCTTAAACATTTTTCATTTCTTTATTTAAACGACTAATTTCTTGAGTCGTAATATTTTTGTAAGAAACTGACTTTTTCACTACAGATATTAGGAGAAGCCTACTTGTCAGTAGACTTCTCTTAATATTAGTAGTGGAAAAAGTGGCTTTTATTAGTAAATATTTATTAAACAAAATCACTTGCCCCGTGCCCGAACTGTGGTTTCCCTACGTATCGTGCGCTGATAAAACTTTGTCGTAGCTACTCACAGCGTCTTCCCCCATCCAGTACTTGCAACGCCAGATGGTCCAGTAGCTACTTCAGCCAGCGGGGGAAGTGAAATCTTACTCCCTGTGAGTACTGTCAGAGCTTATTGAATGCTACTGATCCCTGCAGAAGCGATGTAAAATGTATATCTGAAAAGTGAGGGAACAGAACTTGGTTTGAAAATAAAGGGCACCTTACACATTTCCCTCGGAGATTTCTTTTCGAAATTATGTTTCCTTTTTGAAAACAAAATAGTAATTTGGGAAACACTAAGATCGTAGCCTTACTTTACTTAGGAGCAGCCTCTACAGTTAACTTCATTTTATTTTTTTATCAAATGATTTATAGTATTTCATTACGAAAATTTTTAAAAACGAAATCTAATTGCTTAAAATATTTCATTAAATTTGCAGGTAATAAACAATTTTCCTCAGATATCCGATTAATTTTTTTGACAGTTTCTTTGAATTTTATCTCTCGTACTATTTAACATTGAAGATCATTTCTCTTTCAAGTTGAGAACCACCGAACACATAGAACACAAGAAAAGTGACACTTCAAATACTACATCTAAGGCAACAGATATCAGCTTCTGAATATTGATCATGTATACTTTATGTGCTAATGATCAATTGGTAAATATCATTTGACTTTAGATTTTTTTACGTAACAATGTAACATTCCGCTTACATTTCCAGCGAATAGTTGCACGTCCCACACAAATCTCTTGGACCATTTTCCCCACAAGTTACACTACACACTCACAAAAGAGGCAGAGTACACCTACACATTATTACATTTTCCTGAAACGCTGTTACTCGCTGACCAAAGTTGCTTGCTTTAGCTGATCTGTGTTTCCCTGATGACACACGTCATATGCGCTTACGCCGACTGTGTTTCCTGTTGTTCACTTTTCATCTGGTTTGGCTCTTAATGTATTCATTTAGTTATATATACTGCAAATTTTCCCGTGTTTCCATCTACCATTATGTTTGGTATGAGTACATCCAACAAAACCACATATTTTAGGGACAAGATAATAATAATTATTTACATTTCCCACAAGATCAATATTTTCATAATTCCGCCCAAGTGGCAAACTCAAAAATCTTCTCAATTAATAAACAGCTAACACATTATATGATACACTAATAACTTCAGTATCTTACTGAAACTTTTTAAAATCAAAGTTCATTCAGTAATTATCCCGTTATACACTACTATTTAATTGATCACTCAATCATAAATAATAATTCCCTAAACGAAGACAATATTATGTGTACGAAGTTAGTTTATCTACATTCCATTCACCTGGTTTGGTTACTAACAGACATACTGAGACGCGTCCTAGATTATACCGTATCAGCGTTCATTCATTCCCACACACCAGCCGCGTCAGCTGTCGGCCACGACCTTCAGAGGCCTTTACCACTGCCCGGGCTCTTTAAGTGCCTCGCTGCCGTCACAATACTTCTGACTCTCGGCTCTCGCGTAGTTCATTCAACTCCTGCTGCTTATTGTATACAAACAAAGAACTAAGAACTCGTTATCTCAAAATTCTTAAAACCGAAGTTTCTCTTAATGTTCTTATACTCTTACTGTGCCACTGTGTAGAGTGAATTATGCGACGTATCTGGGTCTCCTACGTACACTTCATAAGTTTGCTAGAGAGATATTCTCGTCGGTGTCAGAGAGGGCAGGCTTCCCCTTGACTACCACGGAGTCTCTTAACGACAGCTACACTGTATACACCTTTTATTACTTTGGAATCAGGCTTTCCACTTTACTATGTTTGGATGAGGTACCCTGGTCACCACATACGGTCCTACGAAAATTTAGTAAAATTTCTTTATCTTAGGGTCTATCTTAGACTATCTGCTATCAGCTCCTATTAGCACAATGTCTCCCATTATATATGCCTTTCTTGCTACTTTCGTGTCATGCCTCGCCTTTCGGAGCTCTCCTTCTGCCATTAACCACTCCAGAGCTGGTTTACAACTTCCTTCCAAACCCATGAACGTTCTTTTTGGAAATTTCAACAAGCGTTCGACAGTTGTCTGAGGACTCTTATCCGTCAGTAATTCATATAGTGATATATCGGTTGTTGAATAAGGCTCAACTTAACACTCATGAAGTTCTCCGTTCATTAGTCATGGTTTATTAGAAAACGCCCCTTTATATTATAATAATAAATTTTCCACTTATCTTTCCCATCTTGCTTCATAACATCAACATTTTTTACTTTATCTCTTATTTAGTCTGATATTTCTGCTTCAGCCTTATATTGGTTTCGATACCATCTTGTCTAGTTTACGGTCAGGATATTGCTACCCTTACCTAAACCCGTAACAGCTGCGTGGTCCACCAACAAATCAGTCCCTATTAGCAGTTCAAAGCAATGACCTGGAACCATCATGGCCCTAACTTCCAACATTACTCCTTGACTATTACTTGCAATAATACTTGATACTTTAGGATTTTACTCTTGTCACCTGTTGCGCCGACAGCTTTAACTAATGGAACGGCACCATTAGTACTTCTTCTTTATTTACTACTTGATAATAAATACCATCTGTTACAGCCACAATTCACTACACATATCAATAACCGTTACTTCATTAATACCGTTAGTTTCCGCGCCTAATATATGTTGGTATTCCTCTTCACTTGTAGCTTTGTCTTCCTCAAAGAGAGCTTCCCTGATATCCCCAGGATCTTCTTTTCTCAAATGTTTCAGTGCTTTTGGTCCGTAATCACGTGAGCTCTCGTTTTTTTTGTTTTTTTTAATGTATTGTTCTTTAGGCCGTGCCCATCTAGTCGTCTCAATAGTAATGTCAGTTATCACGACAGGAAAGTTGAAACGTCCCCTCTGAAAAATTATACAAAACTGTGATTAAACTGACACACAATATTTCTCTAACGCAACGCAATCTGACTTTCAGTAATCCTTACAAGAGAATGGCCCTGACTAACATTAACCTATATGTTTCACAAATCACTTACCTCACAAAAATCTTCGTTACTCGAACTACTGCAATACAGCGAGCGCCATTACTGCCAGCTAACTAAAAGATTCTAACTACGGAAGTCACTAACTACTGATAGGCACAGTTAGCAAATGAAAGATTTTAATAGAGAACAAACAATGTATTTACCTTAATATCATCAAAAGTCATAACATATATAGCCGTTCCTGACATCCAGTCTTACAAATTTCAAAACTCCGCCATTTCTCTCCCCACATCCACCACTGCTGGCGGCTCACCTCCAACTGCGCAACGCTACGCGCTGTTAACATCCAGCTGCCCAACTCTATAATGGCAGACAACAATGCAAACTAGCCACATACTACACACAGCAAAGCCAGTGATTTTCATATAGAGCGCTACGTGGCGTTACCAATAAGAAAACCTAAACAGCCTACTTACAGTTACTATTAACTTTTCCTGTACTCACACTGGCTGTTCGACCAATACTACAGTAATACGGTCTTCTTCACTAAGCGGGTTATCTAGATATGAACTCTTTTCTTAGAAACTTTGGAAGGTAACCCCTGTAAGCGTCACATACACTGCCCAAGAAATCTCTGCTCTGAAAAGTATTATTTCTTACGTCACATTGTGTACTGTTCGACTAATATTTGTCTAAGAATTTTTCAGTAAACTCCTCGTATGTTTGACAATACTCTGCCGCTCTCATTACCCCTGACAGAGCTTACCTTTGCACTCTACTGTCACATCCTATCTGTAGGGTCCTGCCCGCTCGTTTCTTATAGGGTGTATAAAGAACGCTGCTTTATCGGATAGCTCTACAAAAATTAAAGCAAATCCCACAAATGGTTTTTATTACAATAAAGTAGATTGACAATACTTATTTTCGGTTTACAATGTCGTGTCGCAAACTATTGGCAACATGCAAATAATCAGTGTCTTTCGTAACATAGAATGCCCATGCAAGTAATGGATATAAATCACAATTAACAGCTCTACTAGTGTCCGTCTTCTACTGTCCGGCCGACGCTGGCAGGAGCGGCGCTTATATTCTCTTCTTGTAGAGGCCGCTTCTATCGTGGTGCCGTCATCGTCAACGAACTACTGGCTGACGTGTCCTCACAGCCTTCTATGCTCTTGCGTTCTTCATCTTTGTGCTGTCGCTCGTCATTACGCCGGAACACTATCGTTCTTCCGTCGCCTCGGTTCTCTGGTTATATACCTTGTAACAGATTTACAAACGCTTTAGGATGTAGTCTCCAAATAATGGAACGTACACACGATTTAACAGTGGCCCTCATTGCTAGTACTTCCAGTATTATTATTTACTGCAATAAGCCCACTTAATTTTGAACCCAACTGACGTCAAACGGGCCGACTTGGAGCAGGAGAGGCATCACAGGACATTTTAATTTCCAGTGTCTATACTTTCACAAATAAGTTCATAAAACTTTGTCAGTATCACCAGGAAGGATTCAGGATTCACACTCATTGCAGTGGAAGTTCGAAAATATAACAAAATAAAGTTTTTTTACGTGCGAAATTTCATCATTTTTTCACTTACTAATGGCTGCATTTGTTGCTGTAGGTACACTTTTCTTCATAAGTTAGAGAGATTCTTCGATGAATTTTGCACAGCATACATACCATACTTACAGGTGTATGAAACTCTAGAATTTATTTGAATTATGAGAAAACAAATGAGCTGCTGTATTTTAAACTTCATGTTTAGAAAAAACACAAATTTTGTAGTTAATTACCGCAATTTTTACCACAGCTTTTAATAGATTTGGAAAATTCTAGAGTTTCATACACCTTTAAGTATGGTTTGTATGCTGTGCAAAATTCATCGAAGAATCTCTCTTACTTATGAAGAAAAGTGTACCTATAGCAACAAATACTGTCATTAGTAAGTGATGAAATTTCACATGTAACAAAAATCATTTAGTTACGTTTTCGAACTTCCACTGCTGTGAGTGTGAATTCTGAACCTTTCATGGTCATGCTGACAAAGCTTTATGATTTTTTTTGTAAAAGTATAGACAGTGGAAATTAAAATGTCCGGTGGTGCCTCTCCTGCTCCATATCGGCCCATTTGACGTCCTACCCCCCTTAATAACAACGTTTATCTAGCTATTTTAGGTCACTAGGTTATGGACCTATCCATGAAATTGTGGTGTGGGAAAGTTTTCGCTATGGACCCTGCGCATTAACAACTTTATATGCGTTCGCTTTGTGCGGAGACGCGCCCCTCGTCGTGCACCACGCAGCAACGGTACTACTCAACTGCTATATTGTTTTCCAATCCCACGAAGGGTAGACAGACCTGTGCCGACGCCGCATCTCTTGACACAGCAAGCGTAACCTCGATTGGGAAACATCTACCTGTGTGAGCACACGGCTCCTAAGCCGACGGTTGCACCGCTGTGTACAATATTCTTTCGAGGAGATGTCCTTAAAGGAATGAAGCAAGAAAGTAAATGGTCAGTAACAACACAACCAATTATTTTTGTATAGCTCACTCAGCAGACACTCAATGAAATGTATTCACCGTACAACGCCCTACTGATCACAGACTTGATTTTCTGTTGACTCCTTATAAATGTTTCACAACGCCTGACACCATGCCTCTCTTCGAAAGTGTACCATGAAAACTACTGAGCGAAATTAATTGCCCTAGTCCTTACGGGCGACTCATACAGCTCAGTACTGCGCATGCGCAGTCGAGCTGCGACTCGCAACGATGTCCAGTTGCACCTCACAGAGATATAAAGCTGTACCTCAGAGAGCGAGAATAGGAGAATGTTTTTGAATTCATATTTTTTATTACAACATGGCATGCTTTATTTGTCATAATATACACATAAATCACCAACAATGTTTACAATTTTTGCGAACACCGAATCCTTTACAGTTTACACCATACGTAAACCTTTTACTTTACGACGACTCCAGGTACAGAGGTCATGTTACAGTAGAAATAGGATGTACCAATATCCTTAATATAAACCTTACCTACAGTAAAAGTGCGGGCGATTGTTGAAACTTTCAAGTCCACCAGTGCTGTCAATACCTCAACAGCCGACAACAGCCACTGTAAGTCATCCAGTACCATGACCAAAATATTAGTTAGCGTACAATTTAAAATACCACTAACGAAAAGACATGGGCCATCAAGGAATGCACGTGAGGCAACCACTATGATCTTTGCTTTCTTCTTCTACTTGGCTCCTGGGCATTTTCAGTGAGCATTAGCGAACAAACATTTATCGAGAATTTGAATTCGCAAGTACTATTGACATATAACCAAAGTGTCAACCGACGGCTTATCTCACTGTAAAATGTGGGCGTAAAAACTGAAATAAAGGACAAATTTTGGCTGAGGTAAGTACATTCTGAATGAAACACACACAAGGCTGGTGTAACATTCTACAATATCTATAAGTACCGTCGTTTCCGTGAGAAATTTAATAACGTCATTTTCCAAGAAAATGACGATAAAAGTCATTAGACACGCATGGACGGATGTGACAACGAAAATTATTAAACTACTATGTAATCAACCTTAATAACAGAAAAATCCCTAGTCCCAGTTCTACAACTGTCATCAACGTATAATGAGGAAGCGAGCTTAGAAATTCGGGAGGACACAAGAGAAGCTGCGTTAGCAGTCTGTTCTGTTGTAAGGTGAATCCTTGCTCAGGTATTCAGCTACAAATGTCTTGTAAATTATGCAAATTTCGACTGAGATAATGATCTTCAGTAATTAAGAAGGGAACATGAAGTTCTCGAAAGTAGTAGAAATGTTTGCGATCATATGGCAAATGCAAAATTCAAAAGTGCTGTGTCATGTCAATACAGAGAGACCAGAGTTCCATCTGTGAGATTGAAGTTCTCCCAATTTACTGTTCACCTCAGTCCAATAAAGTACTCAAAAAACCTTTTGTGCCACCCTTGTGACTTGGTTACTGAGTGTTTCTCTGATCGGAAACCGCTTTCTTGAAACTATTTTTCCAACCAACAAATCGCTTTATACACCCACTTGTGGTTTGGAGGTAAAAGTAAACCTCCATTCTCTCAGTATTTCGGTAGGTCACGCTATATCTCAAACCACGAACGGGACAATGCAGCTTGCGTGAATTCTTTCGTCTCCCGGCATGCCTCGAAGTGTCAATCCAATCTTAGGCCTACGCGCTTCATCATTGTAGGAAATGGTGTGTTGTCAGCATTTTAAGCAGTCAGCCGAATAGGCGTACGCAACAGCGACGTCATTCCAGTATTGAACGTAAATCCTGAGACACAAAACATTGATAAACTCCTCGTGCTGGTCGCCCTTCGTCAACTTAACCAGCAGATGATAGATAATTAGGTTATGGTTCCTACGTACCGCAAAAAGAATGCAGTACAACTGAGCACTGCCATTTTGGAGATAGACTGAGAGGTATGTTGTGACACAGACAAATGGTTCAAATGGCTCTAAGCACTATGGGACTTTGCATCAGAGGTCATCAGTCCCCTAGACTTAGAACTACTTAAACCTAGCTACCCTAAGAACATCACACATATCCATGCCCGAGACAGGATTCGAACCTGCGACCGTAGCACCAGCGTGGTTACGGACTGAACGACACAGACAGTACGCAAACTTATCCACACGACCAATTTGACTTCTAACACCTGTTTTTTATAGCAGTAGAAACCTCCAGCTCCGAGGCGCGTGAAGAAAGTGCTCCAGAAATACATGGAATGGAACCTGGGTCAGTGGCGTCGGATTTTCTGATGAGTACTGAACTTACCTGACGCCCAATGATCGTCGTAGAAAAATATGGAGGAAGCACCTTATGGATAGCACGCCAAGGAAAATCCAAGCATGTTACAATTTGAGAAGTGAAACAACAAGCTCCGAATTTTTATCCAGATGAAGAGTTTGGTTTTTTCTAAATGTTCAGAGATATGCACATTCGAACGTCTGCTTTTATTTTCATTAACATTTACTTTTATTTCACAGTAAAGTTATTTTCTTGGAGATATGATCTGTCTATGCAACTAAATGAAATGCTGTTTGTTTTGGGCCATACGCGTTCTGCTACATTTTATTTATGAAGCAACTTCGTTGACATACAATACGTGTTTGTTTTATGTATATAATAACTGCGTTATGTAATGATACCGCATAAGTCTCTATCGTACATTTTTTTGTTATTCTCATATTGTTAAGTAAGAAAAAATTTTTGCAGTGCATTTTTGTAAGGGTAAATTACTATTCGGTTCTACTTACGATTTTGAGATCTTATTCCAGATGTATCTTCTTGCAGTTGCACTTAGCCGGCCTATATAGACCTAGATGCCAGATTTTCGGTGTTTTCGAACACATTTCCATTGAACACTTTACTTTCACAGTGTGTTCGTTGTTTGCGTTTTCTGTGTATCGTGCTGCCAACTGTCACAATATGTTTTTCGTACTTCTTTTGCCCGTGCTGTGGTGCGTGTATGTAGTTTGACATTCGTTTGTAAAACATAAAAAATTACGATAAGATTATTTTATTTGTAGTTTCATAAAGTTTATTCTTTCATTCCCTGCTACCTTTCACCTAATCCCCACAGATGTGTAAGTGGTGCAAATCGTTTTTAAGCAGTTTAGTAGCATTCATGTGCGGATTTATGAAGAAAAGAAAAAAATTGTACTGATTTTCCGCTACATCCTATCTTCTTTAATATCTTTTCACGTCTCAGCTAATTGTCTTAAATTATCGTCCAGTGACAGTCAAATACTAACACTTACCTGAAATATTGTACAGTTATTCGCTACAGTTGCCGAATGTGTTTAGGTATGAAATGTAAGCTTCTTTCGTGAAGAAGTTTGAAATATTAAATTCTGCCTTATTTCCTCTTTCTCGTCTATTTCAGCTTCTGGTCCGATTATAAACACCACTTAGGTCGTGATGGAAGATGAAACTTAACGTAGTTGGGTGACTGATGGGTGCACGTAAACTATAGCGTTGTGTTCGGTCTACGACCACACGGGCATGTTTTCCACGCTCGTTTGTGCGGGAATTCACGCCGACGTTATAGACTACAGTTTGTTGAAAGGGGCTGGCCAGAAGACGCGTTTTCGCACGCTGCGCACCTCCAGCCTTCAGCGGTCACGTTGCGCCAACGCGCTGTGGAGACGTTCGACCTGCGTGTTTCTTACACTAGGCTCTGGCCAGTTGCTGCGGTTTCGTCATCTGTCTGAAGGAAGAGGCCTTCCAGGAAGAACGGCAGCTTCTAATCTGTTACATATATAGCAGCACAGAGCAGCAACTGATGATTTACCTAAATTCAGTGTGTGCGCGTTTCTTGCGTTATTTATATTAGTTACCAATTACTGTATTTAGTATAGTGTAAAACTTTTAGTGAAAAATTAACACTCTCCAAACGTGTCTCCGCAACGTGTCGCCACTTATTTGACAAGCCTTCAGCGTATGAATATGGGTTGATGGAAAATGTTCCTGATTAGCAAGAGTGGCAGCCACGAAATAGGAAAGTATCTAGGCAATCAACAGCAGATACACAGCTCTGCGGACCGAAATGTGGAGCAAAAAAGAACAAAATTCAAAAGCGTGGTACGATAGGCTTTACACTTGCATGTGATGTGGAAAATAATGATACATGAGAAACGCCTAACGTAATTCATCTACCATGTAAACGTGCATGTGTCTCTACTTATGCCAGCTACTGTCGATCGGCCGAGAAGGAACTCAAAATGTAGGGAACGCATCGCATTCCCAGTCCGTAGATTCTTGTAAAATTTGATTTGAACCATCAGGAATCTTTGCTGCAAAGTTTTGGATTTTCCTTTTATTTACAGTAGATTTTACGTGACACTTTACGGGAAATTCTTTCCCTTTCAAGTGCGTTTTTTGTGTGCTATACCATTCATTCTTGATGTTTTCCGTGTGTGACGTGCTGTGTTATTCTGTTGTCTTTAATGTAATGTATAAAAAATCAATATTTACATAGAGTTAGTGGTGAACATTTATATAAATATCGGTCATTATTTAAAAATTGGACATGTTTTTATAGACCAACTGACTCCAGTGGACAACTATCGTAGAACACAATGAAGGGCGGCATCCTTATTTGTGAAATTCTGCTCATAGTTGATAACAACTGGAAGTACGCACAATAATGGTTATCGCAGCTTCTACCGATGCACTACAGAGGGGATTTCTCCGGGCTTCAAGACGCGTGAGAGAAGCGCACGTGTGGACAGCACTGACAGAGCCGCGCGTGTTCATCTACATCTACATCTACATCCCACTCCGCAAGCCACCTGACGGTGTGTGGCGGAGGGTACCCTGAGTACCTCTATCGGTTCTCCCTTCTGTTCCAGTCTCGTATTGTACGTGGAAAGAAGGATTGTCGGTATGCCTCCGTGTGGGCTCCAATCTCTCTGATTTTATCCTCATGGTCTCTTCGCGAGATATTCGTAGGAGGGAGCAATATACTGCTTGACTCTTCGGTGAAGGTATGTTCTCGAACTTTAACAAAAGGCCGTACCGAGCTACTGAGCGTCTCTCCTGCAGAGTCTTCCACTGGAGTTTATCTATCATCTCCGTAACGCTTTCGCAATTACTAAATGATCCTGTAACGAAGCGCGCTGCTCTCCGTTGGATCTTTTCTATCTCTTCTATCAACCCTACCTGGTGCGGATCCCACACTGCTGAGCAGTATTCAAGCATTGGGCGAACAAGCGTACAGTAACCTACTTCCTTTGTTGTCGGATTGCATTTCCTTAGGATTCTTCCAATGACTCTCAGTCTGGCATCTGCTTTACCGACGATCAACTTTATATGATCATTCCATTTTAAATCACTCCTAATGCGTACTCCCAGATAATTTATGGAATTAACTGCTTCCAGTTGCTGACCTGCTGTTTTGTAGCTAAATGATAAGGGACCTGTCTTTCTATGTATTCGCATCACATTACACTTCTCTACATTGAGATTCAATTGCCATTCCGTGCACAATGCGTCAATTCGCTGCAGATCCTCCTGCATTTCAGTACAATTTTCCATTGTTGCATCCTCTCGATACACCACAGCATCATCTGCAAAAAGCCTCAGTGAACTTCCGATGTCATCCACCAGGTCATTTATGTATATTGTGAATAGCAACGGTCCTATGACACTCCCCTGCGGCACACCTGAAATCACTCTTACTTCGGAAGACTTCTCTCCATTGAGAATGACATGCTGCGTTCTGTTATCTAGGAACTCCTCAATCCAATCACACAATTGATCTGATAGTCCGTATGCTCTTACTTTGTTCATTAAACGACTGTGGGGAACTGTGTCAAACGCCTTGCGGAAGTCAAGAAACACGGCATCTACCTGTGAACCCGTGTCTAAGGCCCTCTGAGTCTCGTGGACGAATAGCGCGACCTGGGTTTCACACGACCGTCTTTTTCGAAACCCATGCTGATTCCTACGGAGTAGATTTCTAGTCTCCAGAAAAGACATTATACTCGAACATAATACGTGTTCCAAAATTCTACAACTGATCGACGTTAGAGATATAGGTCTATAGTTCTGCACATCTGTTCGACGTCCCTTCTTGAAAACGGGGATGACCTGTGCCCTTTTCCAATCCTTTGGAACGCTTCGCTCTTCTAGAGACCTACAGTACACCGCTGCAAGAAGGGGGAGCAAGTTTCTTCGCGTACTCTGTGTAAAATCGAACTGGTATCCCATCAGGACCAGCGGCCTTTCCTCTTTTGAGCGATTTTAATTGTTTCTCTATCCCTCTGTCGTCTACTTCGATATCTACCATTTTGTCAGCTGTGCGACAATCTAGAGAAGGAAGCACAGTGCAGTCTTCCTCTGTGAAACAGCTTTGGAAGAAGACATTTAGTATTTCGGCCTTTAGTCTGTCACCCTCTGTTTCTGTACCATTTTGGTCACAGAGTGTCTGGACATTTTGTTTTGATCCACCTACCGCTTTGACATAGGACCAAAATTTCTTAGGATTTTCTACGAAGTCAGTACATAGAACTTTACTTTCGAATTCATTGAAAGCCTGTCGCATAGCCCTCCTCACACTACATTTCGCTTCACGTAATTTTTGTTTGTCTGCAAGGCTTTGGCTATGTTTATGTGTGCTGTGAAGTTCCCTTTGCTTCCGCAGCAGTTTTCTAACTCGGTTGTTGTACCACGGTGGCTCTTTCCCATCTCTTACGATCTTGCTTGGCACATACTCATCTAACGCATATTGTACCATGGTTTTGAACTTTGTCCACTGATCCTCAACATTATCTGCACTTGAGACAAAACTTTTGTGTTGAGCCGTCAGGTACTCTGTAATCTGCTTTTTGTCACTTTTGCTAAACAGAAAAATCTTCCTACCTTTTTTAATATTTCTATTTACGGCTGAAATCATCGATGCAGTAACCGCTTTATGATCGCTGATTCCCTGTTCTGCATTAACTGATTCAAATAGTTCGGGTCTGTGTGTCACCAGAAGGTCTAATATGTTATCGCCACGAGTCGGTTTTCTGTTTAACTGCTCAAGGTAGTTTTCAGATAAAGCACTTAAAAATATTTCACTGGATTCTTTGTCCCTGCCACCCGTTATGAACGTTTGAGTCTCCCAGTCTATATCCGGCAAATTAAAATCTCCACCCAGAACTATAACATTGTGGGGAAATCTACTCGAAATATTTTCCAAATTATTCTTCAGGTGCTGAGCCACAACAGCTGCTGAACCCGGGGGCCTATAGAGACATCCAATTACCATGTCTGAGCCTGCTTTAACCATGACCTTCACCCAAATCATTTCACAATTCGAATCTCCGTCAATTTCCTTCGATACTATTGCACTTCTTATCGCTATAAACACACCTCCCCCTTCACTGTCCAGCCTATCTCTGCGGTATACATTCCAATCAGAGTTTAGGATTTCATTACTGTTTACGTCTGGTTTCAGCCAACTTTCTGTTCCTAGTACTATATTGGCGTTGTGACCGTTTATTAATGAGAGCAGTTCTGGGACCTTTCTACAGACGCTCCTGCAGTTTACTATTAGCACATTAATATTGTTATTCCTTGTTGCATTTTGCCTACTCCTGCCTTGCCGCGTCTCAGGAGGCGTCTTGTCGGGCCTAGGGAGGGAATTCTCTATCCTAAAAGAACCCCATGTGCACTCCACACGTACTCCTCTACACTCGTAGCCGCTTCCGGCGTGTAGTGCACGCCTGACCTATTCATGGGGATCCTACATTTCTCCACCCGATAACGGAGGTCGAGAAATTTGCACCCCAGCTCTCCGCAGAATCGTCTGAGCCTCTGTTTTAAGCCTTCCACTCGGCTCCAAACCAGAGGACCGCGATCGGTTCTGGGAACGATACTACAAATAGTTAGCTCTGATTCCACCCCGCGAGCGAGGCTTTCCGCCTTCACCAACTCCGCCAACCGCCTGTACGAACTGAGGATGTCCTCTGAACCCAGACGGCAGGAGTCATTGGTGCCGACGTGAGCAACAATTTGCAGTCGGGTGCACCCAGTGCTCTCTATCGCCGCCGGTAGGGCCTCCTCCACATCTCGGATGAGACCCCCGGCAAGCAGACAGAGTGAACACTGGCCTTCTTCCCCGACCTTTCCGCTATTTCCCTAAGGGGCTCCATCACCCGAGTAACGTTGGAGCTCCCAATAACTAATAAACCCCTCCCCCCGTGAGCCTGCTCGGACCTTGCTGAAGGAACGGCCACATGTCCACTCACAGGCAGAGCGGGCGATGCCACACTGCCAGCCTCCACATTGACCCTCCATTGTGTTGCGTGAATCCCCGCGCATACTCACGTGAGAAACATGCTGGTACGTCTGTCGTCTTTCGTTGTCAATCACACTGTGAGCAGGGCGAAAAATGGATGAAATTAGATGCAGCCACTTCTCTCGAAGAACACCAAAGGGGCTCATTAAGTGGAGGTCATGCGTTTGAGACACACGCTGACATAGTCAGAGGTTTTTAATTTTCAAAAATGGCTCTGAGCACTATGGGACTTAACTTCTGAGGTCATCAGTCCCCTAGAACTTAGAACTACTTAAACCTAAATAACCTAAGAACACCACACACATCCATGCCCGAGGCAGGATTCGAACCTGCGACCGTAGCAGCAGCACGGTTCCGGACTGAAGCGTCTAGAACCGCTAGCCCACTCGGACTGGCGTTTTTAATGTGCTTAGATGTGTGTTCTATGTAGATGAAGAATAAAGCAAACAATAAAGCAACGTCTCAGACATCCTGGGCTCGAAATTTAACAAATAGTTAGCGTGGATCAGGGAATCAATGTACATAAGGCAAATATAGTATCAGTGACTGCATGTGTTACAAGAAATGTTAAGAAGGTAGGAAAATGTTGCTGATTAGCAAGAGTGGCAGCCACGAAATAGGAAAGTATCTAGGCAATCAACAGCAGATACACCGCTCTGCGGACCGAAATGTGCAGAAAAAATGAACAAAATTCAAAAGCGTGGTACGATACGCTTTACACTTGCATGTGATGTGAACATAATGATAGATGAGAAACGCCTAACGTAATTCAATAGTGGTATAGAATCGTTTTTAAGAAATAAATGAGAGGTTCACCATATATTTAATCTACGTAGAAGCCTTGTTCTCAATCAAAAGGCAAACTAATACAAAAGGAATGCAAGGAAAACAATATGAGGAGCCTTCGACTGATTCGACAGTAAAATCCCTAGAAGTTTTGGTCTCACGTAAAATCAGTCAGTATACTGAAACAATCCTGTCGGTCGCCCTGTGACTGTATTGTTACCGAAATTATGACGACAGACAGAAGTTGTAAATACTGAAATCGATTATTTAAAATTGTTTCACCACGAAAGAGCGTAATACGGTTCCGCCTTTGAGTAACGAGCGTCAAAATGACAGATATTCAGACAAATGATCTCAAAACAGAAAATCAACTGCAATCGCTTTACAGTGCAAATGCGTCTAGATCGTATGACATGTCTATGAGATTTTACACATATAATGGAGAAGATTTGTTTCTCTTCTGGTGTATAATAGGTCACTGGAGCAATGAAGGGAACCAAGCCACTGAAAAAAGAGCGCAGATCATTGCTGTTATCAAAAAGGCCTACCAGACAGGCTGACGTTAGTCTGCTGTAGAAAAACGGAATATACTAGATACCCACCCCTTACGCCTTTTCCAAGATGAAGATCTGCTCTATAAAAGTCACTCTTGATTCTGCAGAAGTCTTAGGAAACTCAGTTCGCTCTGTTCGCCTTGAGATTCTGAGCGCCGTAGACAACTGAGCCCTAATTCATCTATTTTCCTTCGGGAGACATTGTATATAGGTCTGCATTGCCACTTAGTGAACAAAAGACAGGGTAAAAGTGACGAGCGGATTTTTATCTCAAACATGTACTATTGTTCAACGAGAGAATGCACTGTTAGGCTCACTGATGGAGTGATGCCAAGAGGCTGGAGCGGCTACTATTTATAGCAGCGGGAGTCGTTGGCGGGTCAGGTATCCTGCACGCAGTCCGCATCCCAGTGTTGCTCTTGGCTGGCTGTAGTTGCGTCCAGAATCCACATAATACCTCCGACCAACTAGGTGTTTGACATTTGCTTTCCATTCCTATAACGTCGTTTTGGTTCTCGCTGCAACTTAAGCAGATCGAAAGCAGAAACCCAGGCTTTACGGAGACGGGACCCCCGTCAAGGTCAATGGAGTTATCCGTGACTTTGATTTCAAGAGATTCTCGTATGATGGATTTGTAGAAGTCATAGGTGTGTGTCAGTATCCTCGTCTTGTTGCAATTCACGTTTCTAGGGAACACTTCGCGACCGCTGACTTGTTCGAATGTCCGAAGTATATGTGCCGTTGATATTTAATGCACCGTTCTTCCACTGTTCCGACAGTATGGTCCCTGTACGATATACAGGACTGCCAAAGACTCTGGTACACCTCCGACTTGCGAAAGCCTAGGAAACCTACTTTTCAGCCGAGGAGCATTTTAATATCGGAGGAGGGGCGGAATATGTATCGACTCTCACACTTTTTCATAATATGAACGTTTGTGGTGTACAGAACGCTAGATTATGAAAGGAAGGCTGTTGCTTGAGGCGTCCTCCTGTGTTATATTTTCTAGGTCCATCGATGTAAATCGGAGAGTATGAGAAATTTTCTGTTCTTTGTAACCACTACGTTTCAGACATTCTAGTTTGACTGCGAAGTTTCCAAGCAGGTTCGATATCTACGTAATTGACAAGTAACCGTTCGAGAAAGCCGGGTCCGTCCTTTATAAGGGCCTTAACGAAGGCACTCTCAGCCTTCCGTTCCATCAGTGCAGTAAAAGAAGCCACTACTTGCTTTCTTTCTGAAGGAGCGAGGAGACAAGACGAAAAACGTGTCGGATACTCACGTGTGTTACACCGCTGAGAGACGACATCTTACGAAACGAGAGCGCAGTGCCGCAACATCTGAGAGGAGATAAAGACACCATAATACTACCAGGAGACAAAGCCAATGCCACCATACCGCTGCCAAAAAAGTAGAAAACATGAAACACCTGCTAAACGACCTTCCGTACAAACATTCCCTAAAGCTTGTAAATTAAACATTACAATAAGTGACATGTCAAATGTCGTCAAAACAAAACAAACAAAAGAAAACAGAAACTAACTTTCTTGCTGGTTGATCGATAAGAGCCGAGAAGGTAAACTCATAGGGGTGCCAGATTAGCAGACGCGCGGTAGGTGTGTTTGCCAACCACCGTCTTGGTGCTGTCCTCTAGGTCGCGTTTGGTACTTTGCAACTGCAAGGCATCTCGTTTGTTGACAATAAGGTCAACTGCGAAGGACACATCCCTGTGAAGCACTTCGTACACAAAACATCTTCTTTGTGTCACCAGATGTCTACCCTGCATGGCGCGAGTGCTATATAGAAAGTCTAGTTGAATCGTTCGAAGTATGATCGTTTTGAGATAAATTAGTCACCACGTTCTGGAAGACAAACAGGCGTTGATCAAGAACGTTTCTGCTATTTACTACTATGGTCAATGACAGTGTGTCTGATGACTCGCAGGTGTGACGACTAATTAAACTTTGTACGACACTTACCTTCCGTAGTCATATTGAGGTTAAAAGAAAGGAAGGAGGATTACCGTACAATGTCTCGTCGAAAACTATATTAGACGCGAAGCAGAATCTAAAGCTGGGACTGTCGGGAAAGGAAGTCGTCTGTGCCCTTTCAATGGATTGATCCTGGCATTTGCCGTCGTAGATCTAAGGAGGTCACCGTAAACCTAAATCAGTGTGGCCTGAAGTCGATTTGAAGTACCGAATGGTTACTCCATAAGGAGATCATAGTGGGTATGCCATAATAAACATTATCTCAAATTATAGCCTGTATATGACCAAAAAAATGTATTGTTATTGACAGACATCTGGTGACACAAAGAAGATGTTTTGTGTTACGAAGTGCTTCACAGGGATGTGTCCTTCGCAGTTGACCTTATTGTCAACAAACGAGATGCCTTGCAGTTGCAAAGTACCAAACGCGACCTAGAGGACAGCACCAAGACGGTGGTTGGCAAACACACCTACCGCGCGTCTGCTAATCTGGCACCCCTATGAGTTTACCTTCTCGGCTCTTATCGATCAACCAGCAAGAGAGTTAGTTTTGTTTTGACGACTGCGCTTTAAATGTGGCTTAACTCTGAATCAGCAAGTCGCTATATGCGTGGCACAGAAAACTGCTTGCGCATCTTCAGACGGTTTTCGATACCGAGTTGGGATATATTATTGACAATTTCTCTGAGATTTGTGTCTGTTTTGTTCAATAACCTAACGGGAAACCTTATTATTACATACACTACACTAATGCAACTGGTGTTTTATCATAGTACGATGCAACAAATAGCTACCTTAATTAAGCATAAAGTCTTTTGTCACACTACATGTAAATACGACAAGCAGTTGCTGAATGAACACAGTTAAGAGATTATTCAGTGATGTGATTTCATTAACAGATTCGTGTACTGTCAGTGGCAGTTCTGCAGTATTTTATGTTTTTTACCTCTAGATCTACTACTTACTGAATGGTGCGAGATGTCCTATAATAACAAATTTTCTAAAGATGTCCTTACGAGTTCGATATAGCTATTTGTAGCTCTGTCACAGAAGGGGTAAAATGCTACTCTCGGGATAATTTGGAACTGAGAGCCCCTGCCTCTTTTTGTTTATAATGCGTCGGTATTTCCATGGGGCAAGGAACCAACTGCAGCGTTCATCGCCTCCTCATTGCCCCTGTGATGGCTGATACAGATAATTTGCAACGTAGACAACGAGATCAGTTGTAGTTGCTGCGTGAAAATAATCTCCTCTGTTCATAAGCATATGTTTGATAAGTCGATGACACGCCAAAGTGGAATTCATTCAGAATCTTTGATTGATATACGAGGAAAATATCAAGTGACTCTAGCAAGATAATTATGTGCCATTTCAGGAAGTAATGAAACAATCACAGCGTCACCAGACATGTTCCACTATGTTTTCATGAACCTATCATAATTGTAGCAGGACGATTATGTTTCTACAGACAATGTCTTTCTTGAGTGGGCTAATAGTTTAGCAGTGCATTTTGTGGATCAACGATGCAGCGGCTTAGTCAATTTTCCTAAAACGTCATGAGTAGTATTCTAGTATTTATGGTGAGGGAGAAGAACAGAAAGTTGCACAGATCACCGCAATACTTACGAAAGAAAATAAATGTAATCCACTGAGATACAGATCCATTTCATTGACATCGGCATGTAACAAGACGTGTGACAAATACTTTGTTCAAACGTTATGAAATACCACGAAATATATTACGTATTGACATAAAACCAGCATGGATCTAGAAAGCATCACTCTCGTGAGACACAGCTGGATCTTCATTCACACGACATACTGTGCACAGGGTTTCTCAAATTAATTCTGTATATAAATAAACTTTACAAAAAGTTCCAAAAAGTCTTTTGATGCCATTCCTCATAAGCGGCTTTCCACCACACTGCTTTTCTATGAACTACCGTTTCAGTTTTGCGATTGGATTTGTGATTCCCTGTATGGAAGATAAAAATTCGCAGTAACTGACCGGACATCACCTAATGAAACAGAATTGATGAGTGTGATTCCGCAATTGGTGTAGAATTTCTGCTATTTTAATATACATAAGCTATTTAGCAGGCAATCAGACCTTTCTCTTAAATTTGTGGAATGTAATATTGCCTTCTAGTAAATTCCACAGAAGAGCAAAGCTAATTGGAATATGATGTTGAAAATAAATCTTCACGGAGCAAAATGTGACAATTGGATGGTGGTGTAAGTTCCTGTGGGACCAAACTGCTGAGGTCATCGGTCCGCTTACACACAACATTATCCAACTTAAACTAACTTATGCCTAGGCTAAGATCAACACACACACCCACGCCCGAAGGAGAACTCGAACCGCCGGCAGGGGGCGCCGCGCGAACCGTGGCAAGACGCCCTACACCGCACGGCTTCCCCCCACGACGTGACAATTAGCCGTAACAATAAAATGTATGAGGTTCTCCCCATGATTATTAAGAGCGTTTCGTCAAACTTCAAGAAATCAATAAGTTAATACATCGCATGAGAAATTCAAATTGAGGTCCTACTCTAATACCTCCAGGACTAGACGAAAGTGATTGCATCGCTCTGCGGCGTTTTGTTCGTGTGTCTGATCTGCCACACTCACTAATGGTACGTTTTACCTTGCCTGCAGATTCTACACAGCGCTCTGTTGCTGTTTCATCTTAGTGCTCCTTGTCTGATTGAATTTCCTCGTCATAAACAAAAAAATCCGAGTTAGACATGTCCATAAGGTCGGCCACTACATTCCACTGAGCACTTTTTCTTGAGCAATGCTACCGGTCTGACAGTAAGCCTTTTGTAGCAAGATTCGAATATTCTCACTTCTTTGGAGTAATCGTGCCTTGCTTCTAATGAGCATGTATTCAGGTTTCTACATCCAAAAGATTTCAATTGTCCCTTGTCGCAATGCCACACAATTCTACCCTGGAACAGGCTCTAGCGAGCCACTAATTCTAAATCTCTGACAGCGCATATCAAATAAAAGCAACCCTAATCTACGATCAAATGCAAGAGCCACATATAATCTACCATCACACACGTTAACAGAACACCGTTCTTCATGACGAACAAGCCACAAGTGACACAGAAATCACAACAAATGAATGAAAAATAGAGACCAACAACACCCACATAATTTACAAATCACCAAGATATTTAGCGTCAGCAATTCTTATGGCTACGCGGAACTAATTTACCTCAGTGCACCAACTGAATTTCAGCATGAGACAGCGGAAACCTTGCAATGGATATTGCATCTGGTGGTCACAGAAGGTGCCATCAGTTCAAGATCCCTGCAGGGGTCACCAAGTTGCAAGACTACACTGGACGCGCGGTATGTTTTGGACGGCGACAGGCGACTATGAGTTAGCGCTCTGAAACTACTCACTTTATCTGGTAAACCGTCCGCTTGACTACTTCCCCAATACGTCTGCTAAACTGAATTTGCCCTTTGACTGTGTTTGTTGTTAATAGACTGCATTACAGGTTTTGGTAGAATCTGAATGAACTTGAATGCTGAAATAATATTAATGCAATCGTGGCTCTGTACTTATTTTAGTCAATTGTTGATGGGTGATTAATAACTCAACACGGGATTGATCTTTATAAAAGTTATGGCACAATTTTATTGATTAAAATGGGTCCAAAATACATGTTAAATGTCATGACAAAAATAAAACATAATATGATGGGAGCACAAAATTGCAACAGTTAGCACTTCCCTGGGTGGCGGCTGGTTGGCAAAGACTAAGGTATATCTCACTGAACTATTTACTCTGGCTCAAAACATGGATAACAAATCTGAAATTATCTAACAATGAACAGACTTTGGTGGATTTATTCTACACAGAATTTATACAACGTTGGTGGAACTGAGAACAAATGATGAGGCAGTGAATCTGTTTGCCCTAACAAGCTGGAGGAGTAATACTATATCCCTTCCTCGATGTGTGGCGCTGTCTCAGGTGACAATCGTGGTTCAAGGGTGTGCAGAGAAGCGCCTGTAATTCGCTATCACAGCCACGAGGTATGCAAAGTCGCGGCTGGCGATCAGTTAGAGGATCACAATTACTCTGTAATAGAGCCCTGGAATCTTGGGAGATTCCAGTGTGTGACACTCTCGTTCACCTGTCATAACATGAACCCATTTTTCTTACTTATATGGCAGTGAACACAAGGAGAACAAACGTTAAGGCGGCCGCCTGTCACGAATAAGACTGCTTTCAGTGCAGCGAATTGGCTGATATGTCTGAGGTCTAAACTGTGGGTACAACTGAGTCCTCACCACAGACTCCCCACTCAAGACCAGTGCTAGTGCAAAGACACATTCAGAACAAGTATGCCAAGGGAAACCTACTTATAACAAAAGTCAAGATCAGAATTCTCTCCAGACCAGAGTCGGAATCGGAAGACAAAGTTTTTCCTCTTCTCACATTAGATCAAACCTTGGTAAACCCCACAAAATACTCGCGCAATTGCTCCCACAAGAGTTCCATGCCAATCACGAGGCTCCAAGAACCACATGTCTCCCATCTAACATGCCTGATCTACTCTCTGGCCAATTGTAATCAAAGTTAACAACATTCTTCTCTTGTGGGGCGAAGCAGCCAATCACTGTGTAGCAATCCCCATGTAGAGAGGAGGAGACATTGTGTCGTTGACTTGTTTTTTCCCACGGACACTTCAGACTACGTGTCTTGCGTTTCTGTATGTCTCTAAAGTCAACAACACGTTTGTCATGAAGATCAATATCTGGATAACCTAAAAGTTACCGCACGTGCAACCAGGGGCTCCAGCTAAATGAGAGAAGTGCTTTTGTAACCCAACATAGAGCATTTCAGTGCTGCCATAAATGCTGTATTCCTTCCAAAATTGTTTTGAAGGCCTTAGCCTTCCCAAAATACTCTCCAAGTTGCGAAATGTTGCCACTGACTGTGCAGGTTTTCCAAATTAACATTAAACATGTCCATTCGCTACTGACTGGAAAAGATTTGGCATAGTTTTGGCTGTCAGAGATGGAGGTCGCTACTTGCAGAAAATCTGTCTCTAGTAAGATTTCTTGAACTAGTAATGCTATTTTAGTTCACGAATCACTCATCGTGTAAGATCATAGAACCTTCATTTCTCATTTTAACTGCTAAAACAATGGATCAAAATAGCTCTGAGCACTACGGGACTTAACATCTGAGGTCATCAGTCCCAGAGACCTTAGAACTAGTTAAACCTAACTAACCTAAGGACATCACACACACCCATGCCCGAGGCAGGATTCGAACCTGTGACCACAGTGGTTGCGCGGTTCCAGACTGAAGCGCCTAGAACAGCTTGGCCACGCCAACTGGCTTTTAACTGCATTTGAGATTTTGAAAATATTGCTACTCGACTGGGATTCGAACTCCGATTCCAATCCTTCTTCGGTTTTTAACCCTTCAAATTGATACTGTCCCATGATTTCCTTGTTTCCTCCCAATTCCAAACCCCTCCAGATCCTGTCTCATCATTTCCTTTGTTCCTCACGATGCCAGGCTCCTACAGGTTTCTATTAATTCCGCAATCCTAACAGGAGGGATTGTGATAGTTGACATCCCTTCATATAGGGTGAGTACCATTGATATGTGGCGGGGTTGGAGTCGCAGGCAACACATAACTATTCATTGCATTACCTCTCTCTGAACACGTGCACATCTTGCTATTGGTGAAGAAGCAATTAATATTTAATGTCTAATCACAGCTATAATACAATAACGAAAGGCGCCAGGTTCGAATCCCTGTGTTGCAAAAAGTCATTTCTATCATCCTTTCTGGCTCCAGTATCTTGCTACTGGGGAACATATTTCATATCTCACATCTGATTGCGCTTAGTTGACAGTTGATACAGGCACTCGGTTCAACTTGCCATCCTTCATCACGAGTTTACTTCATGCGTTTTGTCACCTTTGCACGATCCAGCCTTCCCGCTGGTGGACCCAACTTTGAACATAGAACAAATCTTCGGATGTAACACATGGCTGGTCCATCTTCTAACCCTATCCCAGATGTGATGATGATGAAGTCCCATACTCCTCGACAGAGCGTAGGGGATGATGCGGGAAAACCGCAACCCTGTACTAGGCAAGGTCCTAGCGAAGGTGGTTTGCCATTGCCTTCCTCTAACCGTAATGGGGATGAATGATGATGATAAAGACGACACAACAACACCCAGTCATCTCAAGGTAGGTGAAAATCCCTGACCCCACCAGGTATCGAATCCGGGACCCCGTGCTAAGGAAGCGAGAACGCTACTGCGAGACCACAAGCTACGGACTATCCCAGATGTGATGTGTGGTTAATCTGTCTCTGAACATCGTTTTGTATATAATGTGTGGCAGTTCCACACTCAAATGGTAACTCGGATGTGGTATGTTGTGGATCTGCACCCTAGCATCGCTCTGGATATTATGTGTGGCGGATCTACCTTGAAACCCTATCCCAGACATGGCATATTGTGGATCCTCATCCCACCCAACATCGTTCCGGTTATAACGCGCGGCGGATCCCTACTTGAATGCTAATGCGGCACTACTGTGGGTCCTGAGAGCCATATGCGACACATGCATAGACACAGACATACGGAAAACACAGAAAACGCACTACAACTGTAGAATATTTGGGTGGAGGTGACTGTACGTGTTCGAGTACAGTGCTGTACTACTCCGGCTGGCTAGAAAAGTAGTGCATTTGCTCTAGGTGTTGGCAGCTGAACTACATTTACAAGCAATTTTAGAACACGGAACGAGAAGTGATGTAATGATAGCATGGATAGAAGTGGCATAAAATCGATAAAGTTACGAAAAATGACCGAAAATACGTATAAATTGATGGAAATAATACCGAAATGCGGGAAAATTGAGGATGTTCTTGTGTGTCTTCTGGTTCGTGGAGAACAGTTCTCGTACATGGGAACAAGTATGCAACACAGGAGGAATACGATAAAAAGTCGACATGGATGCCCCGTGAAGCAGCGAAAAAGTAATTTTTTTCTGTCGAGGCAATATTCTACTGTATGTCTATTGAGGTAATAGTGAAACTCGCTAGTTGACTGCTGTATATGACACTTTGCAGGGAGAAAGAGAACCATCTGCCCCTAAAATTACTTGCATCTCCGTTAAGGGATGACAGAGAGTGGATGAAGTATTAGTTGAGATGGAGATGTAATGGAGTACGATTTAATGGTAGACTGATGAAGCAGTCTAGAGAGAGAGGGAGATGTTGCTGCAGATCATATGACCATTTCTTTCGTTCTTCTGCCTGGATTCATCAGTTGCCTGACAGAGCCTGCGATCGACTCGTATACAACCACGTGTTCTGTGCGTGACTTAGAGCACTGTCTACTTGCGATCGTTAACAGCAAACCTCTTGGTCGTTAGATACCTTCCATGTCATGTGTGAAGAAAAGTTACCACCCTGTTTCGACACATTCCTCTAAACAAATGAAGATTTATGTGGCGTACTCCATTCCCCTGTCGCCTCTAAGGTATGTAATCGAGTCTTCAGTTTTATAACTACTGTGATTCTAAGTTAGTGACAGGTATTCGTGAGGTACTGCAATACCCATGTGTACATTTGCGTGACAGACGTCGTGGTTTTTTTTTTTGTTTTTTTTTTTTTTTTTTACTGAGTTAGTGGTAGCATGACGTGTAATTTCACATGTCAAATGCCGCTGCTATGCGTTTGTCAGTTTCCTTGTAAGAGGTATTCTCCATTGCTAACGATCATTTGATAAAGGACTGATGCGGGCATAGTATAATTTATGAACTGTGAGCAGATGTGAACAGTGGACGTTATACACCTCTGGAAAGCCATATTATGCATGTATCACACAGAATCGATGTTTTAAGGAAGTAGTTTTTTCATTTTACAATTTGTCACCATAGATTATCGTAGAGAAACCTCCAGAAAAGACGTATGTCATGTAGCGGAAATATATTTCTTACACGTGAAATATAAATAGCGTGGCATTCCACATGACTAATAGATCGGAAACTCCATCGATCTAACATTATAGCCTGTTTTTAGTGTAGAATCGTGTAGCCACTGGAATGCATGTGTTTCTGTTCTCTATTATCAATACCTTCTTGGTACTGATCCCAGAACCTAGAACAATACTGTAGCATTGATAGCATAGTTGATTTACGTAAAATGCTTCATACTCTATCCGTCTGGAGCTCCATCATGCATAAAAACACCCGTTTCGTCTGCTACTACATCGTAGCACTTTCATATCTACTACTATACACCAATAAGTGGTGCTAACCACATCAACATGCACGCATCTGGAGAAATCTTATGAACTTGGATGGATGCAGAACAGCAGTTACGAACTCGGCATGCTCCATTCCTTCATGAGATGAGGAATGTAGCAGTCTACTTCTGGTCAGCTGCAGATTAAATCGGTGACAGTGCTGCATGGGAGGTTGGTCAAAGACAGTGCGACAAAATCTTTGAGGCTATATCCTAAGACTGTGAGAAAGCCCTGTCACTCCCATCCACATAGAAAAACATCGTATATTATGTACTATGCTCAAGTAGTAGAACTATGTAGATCGCTGTCTGGTATACTTTGACGTATGTGTTCGAGAATTAACAATGAATGGACATACTGCACAGCCATCTATCTACATTCGCAGTGGTACTCGGAGAGTAATAGGATCGTCGCATATGCTCGATGCCAGCACATAGATGGTATTTGTTTTCGGTAAATATATCAAGTTCTATGTTGGATGAAGTTACCAGAGTTTCTTGCACTTCATAGATTTTTATTCTGTGTTGGGTGGTACATGGTAGAAAGAATGTTGGGGTAATAGACGTGAATGGACCCTAAAAGACCCAGATCTGCTTCAGAGTGCAGTACTTGTTCATAGTGTGGAGGCAGAGCGCAGTGCAGTAGCAAAATCCAAATCCTTCTCCCAGTTCCCATACTGTCTTTTTATACTATGATGTCGTATTGCAGGAGAAAGCTTCGTTTGACACTGACCTTCCACGTTGTACACGGTTGGTGGAGCTACGACAACATGTTTCCAGTTCCACCGAATGCCCAAAACATGGTCCTGTAGCAGTAACTCAGCTTACCCTGTTTCTGGATGAGTTGGAGAAGGTGGTAGATATAGCGCTCTCTGACTTCTGGTCAGTTCCGATTTAAAATGGAACGATCACATGCACAAAGCTAAAGAGATGGTGGAGCAGAGTCTAGGGAACAGTTGCAAGATGCATAGGAGCTGCCTAGAATACCATGTTGGAGTTTTACTGTAGCAAATAGATTCAGAAAAGGTGACTAGTTTCGAGATATGACAGTGCATTGAATATTATTCACTAGTGGCTGTAATCATTAAAATACTTCTTCATATGATCCGACGCAGCTATGTGGTTGAATGGAAAGACTTGATTCCAAATCAGAAACGCATTTCTACCATAAAGAGTAACAGTACAGGTCTGAAAAGCTGGTGTACGCTCCTTACGATAGCAGTCTAGCATCGTGTAGCACAGCATCTACTGCATGTGATTATTCTCAATCAAACATCACCTATAGTCCGGTGGATGTATCACAGAATCCCTGACCTGGCATCGAGATAGAATGTGTTACAACTACCGGAGAAATATCTAGCGGCTCCGTGAAGAAGTTGCAAATACTGGCTTCATACCACGTTTCTTAGCCGAATCACTTTCTAAATTTGGTGATTTTGTTACGAGCTAACACCGCCATCGACGTACAGGCACAGTTTCAGTCTATTAATACACATTGTAGCAGTCACCATCTATATTAAGTGTCATGGTATTTGTGTGGAAATCCACTTCATTCGGATGGAAAACCATACCTTGATTTGTAAAGCCAGTATAGTTTTTAACATGGATACCTGTGTAGCCAGTAGAGCCAATAATGATTGTGGTCGTGTTTTTAACATCTGGTAGCTTTTAAGATGATTGTGTTTCTGTTTCTAAGACACACTGGTACCACTCGTAAGACGAGACATGTCCATCCATCGCAGATCATCGCTCAGTATTGTTTGGTATCGCTAGCATTCAGCTATTGGCGAAGTATTACACTTAGTCTTACGGGGTGCATGATAGGTTTTCTGTGATCAGTGGGCTTACAATGTATCAATGCATGTTCCAACATGTGCAAAGAAAATGGCCATGTCCTGTCGTAAAAGAAGATATGGATCTGAAATGTAAAACTGCGATAGCCGCAAGGAAAATGAAAGATTTATTTTTTACGTGTATGGCCAGTCATAAGAATGGCACAGATATTTCTGTTTCCAGAGCTATGATCGTCAGGAGGTGGTATTTCCAATACTTTGCCCACTGTCAAATGTCACCTAATTGAAGCTGCAATCGTAATTTTTAATTGTAGTAAGTACAGCAATCAAATATATATGTGCTGGTTTCCTGATATAATAGTTGCTGGTTTCATAGGATGATTCTGTGTGGTGGTGTGTGGCGTACAGTGGCAGTGGCCTGTGGTGGGTACGATTAATGTTTCTGGCTTACAGCTGGAGCTGTCAAAATGGAGAGGCCAGCTGTGGTACAACAATGTAGCTGACCTAACTGTGTCACCCTCTTCATGGCTGAATAGCATAATAACACTCAGTATGTCACATGTCGGGCCATCGTGTGCATGGGGGCAGACGACTCGTGACCACCATGGTGGGTAACCACCCAGCCTCGCGGCAAATATATAGTTCTGTGAGGAATATATATGGTGCATGTGCTCATGCTATCTGTCTTCGTGGTATATGTAAGACTGTTTGGTGGTCGATAGCTATATGCAGGATGCAGAAGTGGTGATTTTTGTAGGATGTGTGTTTACTACATCTATATGCTATGTGATGATATAGCCGGTTGGAGATCGGTTTCACGCTGAAATATTCAAGCTTTTCTTGACAGTAGCAGAACAGTATAATCGAGGAAGCGTCTTTCCATATTTCATGACCTGTAGGCCACTTTTGCAGTGCTTAACCGTCATTGCGATATGCTGTTGTTGTCGTTGTTGTTGTTGTGGTCTTCAGTCCTGAGACTGGTTTGATGCAGTTCTCCATGCTACTCTATCTTGTGCAAGCTTCTTCATCTCCCAGTACCTACTGCAACCTACATCCTTCTTAATCTGCTTATTGTAGTCATCTCTTGGTCTCCCTCTACGATTTTTAGCCTACACACTGCCCTCCAATACTAAATTGGTGATCCCTTGATGCCTCAGAACATGTCCTACCAACCGATCCCTTATTCTGGTCACGTTGTGCCACAAACTTCTCTTCTCTTCTCCCCAATCCTATTCAATACTTCCTCAAAAGTTATGTTATCTACCCATCTAATCTTCAGCATTCTTCTGTAGCAGCACATTTCGAAAGCTTCTAATCTCTTCTTGTCCAACTATGTGATGATATAGCAGGTTGGAGATCGGTTTCACGCTGAAATATTCAAGCTTTTCTTGACAGTAGTAGAACAGTATAATCGAGGAAGCGTCTTTCCATATTTCATGACTTGTAGGCCACTTTTGCAGTGCTTAACTATCACTGCGATATGCTGTTGTTGCTGCTGTTGTTGTTGTGGTCTTCAGTCCTGAGACTGGTTTGATGCAGCTCTCCGTGCTACTCTATCTTGTGCAAGCTTCTTCATCTCCCAGTACCTACTGCAACCTACATCCATCTGAATCTGCTTATTGTAGTCATCTCTTGGTCTCCCTCTACGATTTTTAGCCTACACACTGCCCTCCAATACTAAATTGGTGATCCCTTGATGCCTCAGAACATGTCCTACCAACCGATCCCTTATTCTGGTCACGTTGTGCCACAAACTTCTCTTCTCCCCAATCCTATTCAATACTTCCTCATTAGTTATGTCAACTACCCATCTAATCTTCAGCATTCTTCTGTAGCAGCACATTTCGAAAGCTTCTAATCTCTTCTTGTCCAAACTTAGTGATGATATAGCCGGTTGGAGATCGGTTTCACGCTGAAATATTCAAGCTTTTCTTGACAGTAGCAGAACAGTATAATCGAGAAAGCGTCTTTCCATATTTCATGACTTGTAGGCCACTTTTGCAGTGCTTAACTGTCATTGCGATATGCTGTTGTTGTTGTTGTTGTTGTGGTCTTCAGTCCTGAGACTGGTTTGATGCGGCTCTCCTTGCTACTCTATCTTGTGCAAGCTTCTTCATCTCCCAGTACCTACTGCAACCTACATCCTTCATAATCTGCTTATTGTAGTCATCTCTTGGTCTCCCTCTACGACTTTTACCCTACACACTGCCCTCCAATACTAAATTGGTGATCCCTTGATGCCTCAAAACGTGTCCTACCGACCGATCCCTTCTTCTGGTCACGTTGTGCCACAAACTTATCTTCTCCCCAATCCTATTCAATACTTCCTCATTAGTTATGTGATCTACCCATCTAATCTTCAGCATTCTTCTGTAGCAGCACATTTCGAAAGCTTTTAATCTCTTCTTGTCCAAACTATTTATCGTCCATGTTTCACTTCCATACATGGCTACACTCCATACCAATACTTTCAGAAATGGCTTACTGACACTTCAATCTATACTCGATGTTAACAAATTTCTCTTCTTCAGAAACGCTTTAATTGCCATTACCAGTCTACATTTTATATCCTCTCTACTTCGACCATCATCAGTTATTTTGCTCCCCAAATAGCAAAACTATTTTACTACTTTAAGTGTCTCATTTCCTAATCTAATTCCCTCTGCATCACTTGACTTAATTCGACTACATTCCATTATCCTTGTTTTGCTTTTGTTGATGTTCATCTTATATTCTCCTTTCAAGACACTATCCATTCCGTTCAACTGCGCTTGCAAGTCCTTTGCTATCTCTGACAGAATTACGACGTCATCGGCGAACCTCAACATTTTTATTTCTTCTCCATGGATTTTAATACCTACTCCGAATTTTTCTTTTGTTTCCTTCACTGCTTGCTCAATATACAGATTGGATAACACCGGGAAGAGACTACAACCCTATCTCACTCCCTTCCCAACCACTCCTTCCCTTTCATGTCTCTCGACTCTTATTACTGCCATCTGGTTTCTGTACAAATTGTAAATAGCCCTTCGCTCCCTGTATTTTACCCCTGCTACCTTCACAATTTGAAAGAGACTATTCCAATCAACATTGTCAAAAGCTTTCTCTAAGTCTACAAATGCTAGAAACGTAGGTTTGCCCTTCCTTAATCTAGCTTCTAAGGTAAGTCGAAGGGACAGTATTGCCTCACGTGTTCCAACATTTCTACGGAATCCAAACTGATCTCTCCCGAGGTCGGCTTCTACTAGTTTTTCCATTCGTCTGTAAATAATTCGCGATAGTATTTTGCAGCTGTGATTTATTAAACTGATACATCGGTAATTTTCACCTCTGTCAACACCTTCTTTCTTTGGGACTGAAATTATTGTATTCTTCTTGAAGTCTGAGGGTATTTCGCCTGTCTCATACATCTTGCTCACCAGATGGTAGAGTTTTGTCAGGACTGGCTCTCCCAAGGCCGTCGGTAGTTCCAATGGAATGTTGTCTACTCCGGGGGCCTTGTTTCGACTCAGGTCTTTCAGTGCTCTGTCAAACTCTTCACGCAGTATCATATCTCCCATTTCATCTTCATCTACATCCTCTTCCATTTCCATAATATTGTCCTCAAGTACATCGCCCTTGTATAGACCCTCTATATACTCCTTCCACCTTTCTGCTTTTCCTTCTTTGCTTAGAACTGGGTTTCCATCTGAGCTCTTAATGTTCATACAAGTGGTTCTCTTATCTCCAAGGTCTCTTTACTTTTCCTGTAGGCAGTATCTACCTTACCCCTACTGAGATAAGCCTCTACATCCTTATATTTGTCCTCTAGCCATCCCTGCTTAGCCATTTTGCACTTCCTGTCGATCTCATTTTTGAGACGTCTGTATTCCTTTTTGCCTACTTCATTTACTGCCTTTTTATATTTTCTCCTTTCATCAAATAAATTCAATATTTCTTCTGTTACCCAAGGATTTCTACTAGCCTTCTTCTTTTTACCTACTTGATCCTCTGCTGCCTTCACTACTTCATCCCTCAGAGCTACCCATTCTTCTTCCACCGTATTTCTTTCCCCCATTCCTGTCAATTGCTCCCTTATGCTCTCCCTGAAACTCTGTACAGCCTCTGGTTCTTTTAGTTTATCCAGGTCCCATCTCCTTAAATTCCCACCTTTTTGCAGTTTCTTTACTTTTAATTTACAGGTCATAACCAATAGATTGTGGTCAGAGTCCACCTCTGCCCCTGGAAATGTCTTACAATTTAAAACCTGCTTCCTATATCTCTCTCTTACCATTATATAATCTATCTTAAACCTGTCACTATCTCCAGGCTTCTTCCATGTATACAGCCTTCTTTTATGATTCTTGAACCAAGTGTTAGCTATGATTAAGTTGGGCTCTGTGCAAAATTCTACCAGGCGGCTTCCTCTTTCATTTCTTTGCCTCAGTCCATATTCACCTACTACGTTTCCTTCTCTCCCTTTTCCTACTACCGAATTCCAGTCACCCATGACTATTAAATTGTCATCGCCCTTCACTATCTGAATAATTTCTTTTATTTCATCATACATTTCATCAATTTCTTTATCATCTGCAGAGCTAGTTGGCATATAAACTTGTACTACTGTAGTAGGCGTGGGCTTCGTATCTATCTTGGCCACAATAATGCGTTCACTATGCTCTTTGTAGTAGCTTACCCGCATTCCTATTTTCCTATTCATTAGTAAACCTACTCCTGCATTACCCCTATTTGATTTTGTGTTTATAACCCTGTAGTCACCTGACCAAAAGTCTTGTTCCTCTTGCCACCGAACCTCACTAATTCCCACTATATCTAACTTTAACCTATCCATTTCCCTTTTTAAATTTTTTAACCTACCTGCCCGATTAAGGGATCTGACATTCCACGCTCCGATTCGTGGAACGCCAGTTTTCTTTCTCCTGATAACGACATCCTCTTGAGTAGTCCACGCCCGGAGATCCGAATGGGGGACTATTTTACCTCCGGAATATTTTACCCAAGAGGACGCCATCATCATTTAATCATACAGTAAAGCTGCATGCCCTCGTTAAAAATTACGGCCGTAGTTTCCCCTTGCTATCAGCCGTTCGCAGTACCAGCACAGCAAGGCCGTTTTGGTTATTGTTACAAGGCCAGATCAGTCAATCATCCAGATTGTTGCCCCTGCAACTACTGAAAAGGCTGCTGCCCCTCTTCAGGAACCACACGATTGTCTGGCCTCTCAACAGATACCCATCCGTTGTGGTTGCACCTACGGTACAGCTATCTGTATCGTTGAGGCACGCAAGCCTCCCCACCAACGGCAAGGTCCATTGTTCATGGGGGGAGGATATGCTGATCTGTGCAAAATAGTTTTGCCAATGAAAGTGTCGTTTGTAGGAAATGGACACCGAAAATTCCAGCCTTTTTTTCTCTTCTGTAGAACAGTGTTTCGAATTCTGTTTGCATAATTGTTCTGATTTTCCCGTCTATTCTTAAACAGTGCTCTCTTTCCAGACAACAAGAATGCTTTTATGACTAACGGTGTTTTTGCATGCATCCATAGACACAATGAAGGCTTCCAGTGGTGAGAACAAGAGTGAACGTTTACCATTTCTGCGATGTGTGTTGAAAGCAGGACGTTACGATTTCTGGGTAGGGTAAAACGTGATGGGGTGCTTCATTAGGACCATAAGAAAGAATGCATCCTGTATTATTCTGGGATATTCTCGTAAACATGTCCTGTTAGGACAAGAATTTCTGTGCACACAAGCTGAGACATCACGCAAGTTCCTGCAACAAAAGCGACCATCAACTATTCCAGCTGCACTTTGCGATTTCCGGGAAGGATTGAAATGTAATGGATGGACTGCCTGTTAGGATCGCTAGGAAAAATGCGTCCTGTGTTATTGAGGGATATTTTCGTAAACAGTTTCAGAAAGTACTGTAAAAGGTTTCTATTGTGTGTCCAGAGGGAGACTTGGATGTCATTTGTATAGACATGAAACGTTGGTGTAACCCTGACATCCTTAAGCTGCACCTGAAAGCGGGGGGGACGGGGGGGGGGGTTCACTAGGCAAACATCTTGCTCGCAATTGGGCTGGCGCTGGACCTGCAGGTACAAAAGCGATGCGTCACCACACCAGCCATGGTCGCTAAGTAAACACATGCTCGTCCAGACAAGTCTTGCATGTGGGACAGGCTGGACCAATATACACACACAATGCATCCGGTCATCATTCTACCTTGGACCTCTGTAGGGAACGCATTTTTGATATGTTGCAGTCGAATTTCTTAACGATAGTTCGAAAGCGTTTTTACATGCAATGAGTGTTTGTGCACTGCATCATTTCGGGTGTTTAAGTGTTGTGAGCATGTTTGAAAATCGTTATACATGCATTATTTTGACATTTTGACACATAGTGAACATGTCTGTACATCAGCATACTGCATTATTTTGTGAACATGTCTTTAGGCTGTGCAATGCATTATTTCGACAGTTTACAATTGGTGAGCGTGTTTGCAGAGCATTTTACATACATTATTTTGACAATTTACGAATTGTTTGCGTATCTGTACATCAGTGTACTGCATTATTTCTGTAATTTACAAGTAGTTTGCAGATCTGTGGGCTATATACTGTGATCCCTACACGTCAGGACGAGTGTTTAGTATCAGCGTAATAAACAAAATACATGAAATCCACTCTCTAAATAAATTTTTCAAGCTTAACATTGAAAATAGTTGAAGTACACTCCCTCTCCAACAGCTGGACACAGATTGAGTTCATTCCCTGACATTTTTCCCTAGACCACAATCTTGGATCATGGGAGGGGAGAGGGGGAGGAAGAGCAATGTCCTCTGGTGGCACGACTGTGTACTATGTCAGTGGGACTCCAGACCTCATGGGTAACACACTGGATGGAGCTACTGCCTATGACAGCTCAAATTGTTTAAATAAACAATACATGCAAAATACTTATGTCCATCCTATCCCATGGCCCAGCACAGACTGAGACCAAGGAGAGGGTGGTGGTTGGTTGACTTAGGTTAGTGGAGATAGCCCAAGGGGGAGGGGGAGGGGGGAAGTGGATGGGGGTAGGTTTGTGGGGATAGCCCAATTGACCTACTTTCCCATCAAAATGTGATTTTCCCACCATGACGTCACTGTGATGTTGCCACATATATCACCTACATCTTGGATCCGCCATTGTAAATAAATTTGACAACAATGTAGAATGGGGCCATACTCCCTTTATCCTGCTACTATCAGTGCTGGGACCACTCCTGCTCCTTATTTAAACAAATGATATGGCCTTTAATATTTTAGATATTTTCAAAATATTTCTGTTTTCCCATGACACTAGCTTGGTAGTAAAGGGCGTCGTGTGCAACATTGGCTCTATTTGAAATAGCACAGTTTCTGACATAAGTTCATAGCTTGTAGAAAACAAACCAATACGAAATCTCAGTAAGCGTCAGTTTTTATAGTTTTTTACACATAATTCAACTAAACCCGCAATTCTTAATTTCACAAAATAGTCATATGACTATTGAAACTGAACAGTTCAAATATCTAGGTGGTCAGATAGATACTAAACTGTCGTGAAATGCCCACGTTCATTATCTTGCTCAAAGATTGAATGCTGTCATTTTTACTATTCGAACAGCATCTTAAGTAAGTGATAGTTCGATAGGCCTACGAAAAGTAGTCTACTTTTCTTACTTTCATTCGTTTATGACGTATGGTATTTTATTTTGTGGTAACTTTTCCCATTCTCAAATGATATTTTGGGGTCAGAAATGGGAAGTTCTGGCAATAAATGGTGTAAGTTGGCGAATCTCTTGGCGACCCCTGGTTATTAGCCTGACATTGTACTCTCAATACATATATCCTTCACTGTCGTTCCCTGTTAACCATATCAGCTTCTTCCCAACAATTAGCAGCTTTCACTCAGTTAATACTAGGCAAAAATCCAATCTGCATTTCGATCGCACTTCCTTGACTCCTGTGCAGAAAGGTGTGCAGTATGCTGCTGCATCCATTTTCAATAAGCGACGACAAGAATTCAAAAATCTTGCAGTAATCCACGTGGTTTCAAATTGAAGCTGAAGAGTTTCCTAATTGGTCACTCCTTGTATTCTGTCAAGGAGTTCCGTGAAAAATTAAGCTGATTCCCGTATTATGTTGTTCATTGCTCTCACATAAGCTTATGGTTTGTCGTTTTTTGGTTTCATAAACATTTTATTTTATCTCTTATTACTTTTACGTTGTACTTTTACGTACTGAACGTTCCATGACCTTGGAGATTTCCTTCTCAATGTCGTCCCGTGGAACCAGATGTGTAAGATAAATAAATAAATAAAATAAAGGGTGTGTGACAACCTTCCTATCGAATGACACATCCATGGTGACATGAGGCAGAGTTATGGCGAAATTTGGTGCCAATGTGTCATCATTAACCCACCTTTCACCTGACATAAAATTCTGAGGTCTGTCATTTTTTTCGCACGTTCGCACCTTGCTGTTTGAAGCGGCACCTAGCTCGAAGCGTTATACGGCAGCACGCTTTTGAACCATTACAGAGGACGGTTATCGGAACTTTGAGTCGGATTTCTAATATCTGTGTCCAAATAGGAGACAGTTACGGGATTCCGAAACAGTGACAGTTTAACTGTGTTTTGCAGTGTAGCGTTCACCGTAAACACACTCAGATGGCTAAGTTTGTGAATGTTGTCAGTGTCCACCATTCAACCCAGAGAACAAGTTGTTTTAAGACACTATTACATAGGGCTCCTAAATTATCACAAGCTGAAAATTTGTCAAATGAGATAGAACAGCTCAAAAATGTATCCTGCAGAAATGGGAACTGCATCGAGTACCAAATGGGTCGCCCTCTCTCGATCTGCTCCGACGGACCGTCCGGACACAATGTGCCACTTCGCTGTACAGCCGAAATGAAAATGCCAAGATTTCGAGATTTCACCTGGAGGCAGCGTGTGATGATCTTGCTGGTTGGGCAGCAGTATGGTGGCTAGTTTTCAACACCAACAATACATGGGTGAGGGAAGTTTGCAAGAGTCTTGCGACTCCAGTCCACGTTCAAGGTGAGGCAATGGTGTGGTGCGACACGTCCAAGTACCTAGATGTCACGCCAAATCGTTGCCTAGTGGCGGCACCACGTAGAGAACATCAGAGTGGAGAGAGTAGGGTGGAGCCGTAGCATACATCATCTGCTCAACCAGCGGTCGTTGGTCCCTCCAGAGGTCGGGCTTCCTCGGTAGAAGATGGTGTTATCCATTTAGTGCTCGATTATGCGACCGGTGAATGCGATATTGCCATCACCATGCACATCGTCAGGCTCCAGCCAATCAACAAGAGAACATTGCACCTTCCGCTAAACTTCAAGACCACGGCACTCGCCTGAGTCCCGTACCTGTGGGAACACTTCACACGAGCAACGAACAACTTCTGTGAGAAGATGGAGAATTTCGGGTACAGGAAGATTCTACGGCTGGGCACACGGCAACACTGAATCGAAACGATCAGATGGCCAAACTCCGGTGCAGTTGTAAATCAGCGTTTTATTACTGTAGAAACTTTATATTATTTGTATACATTGATGAAACCATAGATTATGCCCACCTCGAGACTGAATGCTGCGTGATGTCACTGTGAGCTCGTGACGCGCTACCAAAGGTATATCAGTGGAGCAGAGACGCATGGGCTCATTCCACCATCGATATGAGTCGCAAATGGAATATCCACCGACATTAGTTACTTTGACAAAGATCAGAGTACTGATCTTATATTAATGTCTGGACCATTAAATTCGCATGATATGAGTCGATGGAACACGTCTGGGAGGATGTGTAGTCCGAGCTGTAATGTTTCTTTTTTTTAATTTTTTTATTTTGGTATCTACATTGATGCCAACAGTCGGTTTCCGTCAGTCCACTGAAGTTAAGCGCTGTCGAGGTTCGCTAGACTTGGATGGGTGACCATACGGGTCTTCCGAGTTCTCATGGCGAGAGGGGTGCTCTCAACCCCTGTAAGGCCACCTCACCAACTATCAGATTAAGATGTAACGGCTCCAGTCAAGAAAGCTGACAACGGCCGGGAGAGCGGTGTACTGACCACATGCCCCTCCATATGCGAATCCAGTGGCACCTATCGGCTGAGAATGATACGGCGGTCGGTAAGTACCATTGGGACTTCCGAGGCCTGTTCGGACGGAGTTTAATTAACTTTAGTTTTTATTTACATTGATTATCTTTATGGGTAACCACAGCCAGAAAATGACGAAACTTTAGTTTTTCAGCTTTTGCGTAAATAAAACAGTGGAGGCTTTCCTCTTGAAAATGATAATATGTACTCTGTCTTTTGCTTCATTCAAAATGTTTTTAATTTGTTTTCTTAAAATCGCTGACGTAGGTTTGTCATGACGATTTCTCTAAAAAATATGTCACTGAGGTTTTCAAAAATGGTTCAAATGGCTCTGAGCACTATGGGACTTAACATCTGTGGTCATCAGTCCCCTAGAACTTAGAACTACTTAAACTTAACTAACCTAAGGACATCACACACATCCATGCCCGAGGCAGGATTCGAACCTGCGACCATAGCTGTCACGCGGTTCCAGACTGAAGCGCCTACAACCGCACGGCCACACCGGCCGGCAGGTTTTCAATAATTTCAAATAATGTGGTACCGACGGCATCGTCGTCGACCGCGCCCGGTGCACCGTGCACCGCTGATAGCTATACATTGACGACAAATTCAAAACTCCTGCCCGAGTGCTTCAGTGTGAACTTGCTTTTCCATCGCTCGTTACCACCGACAGAGGCAACTGCGCACACACACCAAGAGAAGACGCTATACTCACATGACCTCAACACTTGCAACTCTGGCCGGCGCGTCTTTTTAAGCAGCTTCACTCAGAGGTACGCCCTACATTCAGTGCGCTTACAGACTTATCAACATTAGTGCAGAAGACGTCAGCGGGCTAATTATGTCGAAGCAAAATGGCGCATCTAAAGTTTATTTTCTCTCAGTGACTTATCAGATGCCATAAACATTCAAAAATATTTTTTACTGTCAAGAACATTACTCTCATTGCATACAGCACAGCATCACAGAAGTACCTACAGCACTTCAAACTTGCGAATATGTCAGTTATTAACTGCATATATTTGTAAACAAACCTGTAAATATGTTATCTTCCTGCACATGTCTGATTTTATTATTGGTCAATTTAACTTCCGTAATATCAGGCATCGATTGGCGACGAGTTTGGTTTTTGCCGCCCAATGGTGATGGGTTTGGTTTTTTTCCATCCATTTCCAATGAGCGTTTAGAGGCCACACAGAGATCAGCTTCCCCTACAAATGTTTGAGAACTACAAGGTGTTCCTTAGAAACTGACATACTACAACAGATTCATCCCGAACACAGCGTTTCGCATCGTCCCTGGTGTAAAAATGTTCTTTCTAAATGGTCTGAAGAATGCGAATAGTCTTTCAAGAAACTGAAACAGGTATTGCGTGTTCTTCCATCTTGATCCGCAAAACCCAATTGTACTTGATGTTCATGCACAATCACATGGAATAGAGACAATCTTATCTTACAATATTGGCAACATAGTACGCCCATTAGCATTAGCGTGTAGGACGTTGGACAATACCCAGGTCAGCTACACCGGTTAGCCAATACATTACGACCACTTACTTAGTAACTCATTTGTCAGTCTTTGGAACGAAATACATTAGTATCAAATTATTCATCGTCCTGCGACATTGCATGTAAACGCAGACGCACTGTCTCGCTTAACTATTTGAAATGATCCAGATTCCGTCGCATCAGAAATTTCTTGTCTTCAGATTGAACATTCTGATTCACAAGAACTGCAAGCTTTTACTGTTAATTACCCACGGATCGCAAAGACAAGATCAGTCAATACGAGTGCTGAAACACTACAGTCGGACGAGTTGACCTCATAATCCGAAATCTGTCTCCGATGCAGTATTTCGTAAATACTATGCAGAAGGCGGCTGCCTTTCTCTTCAGAATAGTGAAGTTTTATTTGTTTTCCTAATGAACAAAAGCGAGTCCTCACTGTCACACCTTTCCAGTAACACTTATTGAAAGGATTATACAAATGACATTGGAAATTCGTTAGAAATAAGCAGCTAATGCACCACAATTGTACATGGCTCGGGTAGAATAAACAGATAGATATAATTACTGCTCGATGGAGAGCGTGTGCAAATGACCAGGCAGCACTGAGCAGAATTTTTCAATTGGCCTCGACCTGACAGCCCCTGGCAATGTATTCGCTCTTCTGGAAAACGCGATACCTCATTACTGTCGATGCTTACAGAAAGCCGACCGGTGTGGCCGTGCGGTTTTAGGCGCTTCAGTCTGGAACCGCGTGGCCGCTACGGTCGCAGGTGCGAATCCTGCCTCGGGCATGGATGTGTGTGATGTTCTTAGGTTAGTTAGGTTTAGTTCTAAGTTCTAGGGGACTGATGACCACAGATGTTGAGTCCCATAGTGTCCAGAGCCATTTGAACCATTTGAGCTTACAGAAAATATCCTTTCGTCATTACAGTGCATTCGACGACCTGCGCTAGTACATTCAAAGCAGTCGTCTATCTTTTACTTAGAAATTTTGCCACAAACAATTATTTTAGGCAATGGTCCCAAATTTTCTTCATTATAAATTCAAGAATTTGGCCAAAGAAATGGAATTCTGTACATCCAAATGGTACTACTCTCTCCTCAGTCGCAAAGTGAAACCGTACATTTCGTTTGCACTTTCAAGGTTCAGATGCCCAAACTTAGTGCTTAGCATTCGAGGGAATATGCTGCGTTATTGTTTCTGAGCACCGCACTGTACGAACTGATGACCCTTCGCAAGCAGAATTCTTACACGATCGCCGCCACGGCACTGTGCTGCACCCTTCCACCCTTGCCACTTTGTTTCTAACGAAGTTCCGTACGAAGAGCAAAGTTTTCTTTTGTGGCTATAACAACCCTCAAAACTGGGAATCTGGCGTTGGCCGTGCCCACTATAATATTTAAGGCACATAGGGCAACCACCGACGTCTGGAAAACCAACTTCGTCTCCGTGACTATATAGCTGCTTGACATCCATGCACATGGGTCTACCGACCACTCTGCCATGTTGATCGAACGCTGTTGCCTCCACAGCTGCAGTTGCAGCCTCCACGTTCGTCGCCTTTCGCAGTGATAGCAGTCACGGGCATCTAGCCAGCATCACCTGTACAGCCTTCTGCGTCGTCAGCAACGCCAGTGCTGCACGCGCCCTACACAACACTTCAACAATGGCACTAGTCATGATGTCAGGGAACGTTCTCCACACATTTGTCAAATTCAAACCATTCCATTCGATTACGAAAGGGTACAGCACGATTCACGACTCCTGATCAGTCGTTTGTAGTCATCCATTGTCCGGAGGCGTGTTCAATCATTGTACCCCATTCTTTCTAACTCCCTACGCACAGTTGTGCGAGCTGGACTGCAGGTAATACTCACGAGCAATTCCTTCTGCTGGCAACACTCACAAGTAATTCCTCCTGCTGGCAACACTCACGAGTAATTCCTCCTCCTGGTAACACGAGTAATTCCTCCCGCTGATAACGTGCGTTTTTGTACAACAACCCTCCGCAAACTTCGACGGTTCCTGTCCGTCTTTACATGTGGTCTGCCTGCTCTTTGTTTGTATGTAGTTGTTCTGTCGTGATTACTCTTCACAATCACAACACCAAAAATAGACTTGAGCATTTTTAGAAGGGTTGAAATGTCCCTGTTGGATTTATTACTAAGGTAACATCCAAAGACCAGTTTACCACCGAAGTCACTGTCCTGAACGACAGAAAGGCCCATCCTGTTGTATCTTCTTCTTTGTTCACAATACAATACTGGTACGTCCGCTACTCATCGTTTCTCGTGACCTCCTGTGGTAAGCTCAGCACTTCCTAGGGTTATCCAGATACTTTTGATCAGATAGTGTATCATACCCATCGCCAAGAGAGTCTCAACCCCTCATTTATTGGGTTTGGGACTGCTGGTGATGTACCACCTAATAATCTATGCCAGTATCCATATAACGTCTGCCAATAAAGTGTTTCTATCTATTCGTCAGTAAAGTTATGATATTTTCAGCCCATGCCAAGCACTTTTTGTTGTTGAGAAGTTTCAATGTTCATAGTGACACCATTCACTGCTAAAGTATTGTTGATAAGTCAGTACTGCCCGTTTCAGTATCATGAACTCATTACAGCTTCCAAAACAATCGAGTATATCTGTTTTGGTCTCGACCTCCATCTTGTAGCACCGAATACACGAGGTGGTCTGAAACAGTCTGAAAAGCTTGTGATTGTATTACAGGAGAGACTGTGCTGAGAAATAAACTGTCAAGAATAAAAAATCGTTATGTTGCGTCCTTTCCGAGTTATTTTGCACTGAAGTTAGCCAATCGGTTCGTCACGGGCCTATTCAAGCAGCCTGCCGGAGACAGTGTCGCCAAACTTGTTCTTCGTGTGATTTCTTACTACAGAAAGAACGCAGCTTTTGCTTACCTCATTTAAATTTATCACTTCAAAAAAAAAAAACACATTTTAACTAGTAATGACACATTTAAAGTAGTAATGAGTATCACAGCAAGTGGTAACTCACAGACCCAAAGATGTCTCTACATTACCGCTTTTTAGCGGGCGAAAGAGCTTGAATTTGCGCGCACGGCAACCTGATTGGCTAAATTCGATGCTAAATAACTCTGAAACGTCTCAACCGTATCGAACTTTTTTCTTAACAGTTATTTCTCATCCGAACCTCCCCTGCGACACCCTTACAAGTATTCAGATTGTTTCTGACCACCCTGTGCAAGCCAGGTATAGTGAAAGCTATTCGCAGTAAGTTTTAGTAACATGAAAAAAAGGTCTGGAAGTACACAGGCAAATGTTGTACACCACAATTTAAATTAATTGTAATACATCCTTATTATGGCTGATACTTCATTCCAGATTATGGGTTCGTTATAGAAAATGTATATGAGTGCATCGTAATTGAATGGCTGGAAATAACACAGTAGAAGATGTATTGCTAACGTATACAGAGCAAGGAAAAAAAAAACAGAGTCGTTACTGTTCGAGAGGACGACAGACCATTCTCTGTGGATCGAAAGGATTACGACACCCGTAACCGAACAAAAGGTTTTGTTGATAATAGTTATCTGTTCATTCGAGCCGTCCTGTTACAATAGGTGCCATGTGAAATGAACCAGTTAACACTTGAAGTTAAATTTCCCGTCTTTTGAGAAACAGGGCGTTTCACATAGTCTGCCAACAATACTAGCCACTCAGACTTGACACATTTCAGGGTATGGCCAGCTGCAAGCTGTAAATTGAAACAATAGATCTTCTCAGACAGAGCTCTTGTTTCAATTAACACTTTTTGTATAGCCATTGTCACTCATATTTAAGGCCGGAAATCCGAAAGATATTCAGCACTTACGCGGACATCTTTCGACAAATTTAACCTCGGTGGCTAAGATGCGAGGGTAAGTGGGCGTAGTTATGTAAAATGCCGAATTTACATAATTACATGTTAACTGTTATGGCACATGTTTTACGAACCGTAATTACGATTAAAATGTAAATGGAAGACTCATAGTCATCAGAGGAAATTAACAACGAGCTATCTGAATGGAAATTTTTGTGCTTTCCCTTTACACATCTCAGGTGGAATACAATACCGTACAATACTGAAGAGTTCTTACAGCTAGCTTCGTCTTATTGCAGTAGTTTAACAGCGTAAGTAGTGATACGGCGAACGTTTCGTTGATGCAGCCCGAATATGTTAGCACAGATCTGGTGATGATAGCTTCCAGTAAATCTTCCAGCACTCACCATATCACGCAGGCCAGGTGATTCGCTTTGTTGGATACTCACGCTGCCGTCAGTCTGATGAGCTGCAAGGGCTCCCTGCACCGCGCTATGAATATTCACGGCTCTGAAGCACAAACTCGTCCCGTCGTAGACGTGAAATTGTCAACCAGTGTTCGTGAGGGATATTCGGTATTCATTAAGCTGACTATTATACTTTAAAATGCGGTGCTATCTATGGCCCTCTTTTGTTATTAAATGATCGTCGTTTATGCCGCAACGCTTAAGTTTATGCAAAAACTAAACCAATTACAGCATTACAGAGAACAAAGCTACAACACACTGATTTGAACATCTTATTTCCAGAGCTCGATTTATGACATATCTATGATGGGCTGTCGACTCTTTTCTTGTTTGTCGTAACATCTCTGTCACCTCTATGAGCACACAGTACGACTATGAGCCGAGCGGTCTTAGGCGCTGCAGTCATGGACTGTGCGCCTCGTCCCGGCGGAGGTTCGAGTCCTCCCACGGGTATGGGTGTATGTGTTTGTCCTTAGGATAATCTAAGTTAAATAGTGTGTAAGCTTAGGGACTGATGACCTTAACAGTTAGGTCCCATAAGATTTCACACACATTTTTTGGATATGTCTGTGAACGTTTTAGCACTGTGATCGTATCGATGCTTTCCTCGAGGGCAAAGGGTCGGTAGCCTCTTTTTGACACATCCGTGATAACTGTTGTGTTTCTGGTAGGAGTATTAGAGCCGTCGTATTTATTGTGAGACATTACATGCAACACATGGCAATATTCCGCCTGCAAAACACAATAGTGGAAGCAAAACTGAGGTGTGTGATAGAGACACGAGAAAAATAAATCAACTTTTATCCCCAAGAACACCACTAGCACAAAACAGCCATCGTATGTAACATGATTCTAGAGATTACGTTCTGAAGGCATAAAGGAGACCACTTAGAAGACACACTTCATTGTTTAAGTGCTGCTATCAAAACGTTTTTGAAATGAGTGCAGCGAAGGGCTTTCAGCTGTATAAGAAACATAAAACTTTCACTGCTTTACACTGGAAATACGTAATATCGTCCCACAGACCTGCTTTTAAGTATTCTCATTTGCAGAACAGGTTAACTTACAGAGAACCCATCATGGATGGTAGACGGTCTTCTAACTGTGAGGAATGATGTATGTTCTTTAACGGTCATTGGAGTTATTTCCTGGGTTTTTGTGGGTATTGTGGTCACTTTGAAATGAAAGTTAGCTGTCGCGATCTATGGTATTATTTCAGGTGACCCCGTTCGTTTAGTGACAGAGGCATTCTGCTAAATAGGGGACTGCGTCCTCCAAGACGACATTGCTCTAAATGAGATGGTTAAAACAGTCTAGGTACATGTATAAAATAACAGGTCTCATATCTGATATCCACAAATTCAGGGTTTTAATTGCCTTGAATCATGGCTGAAATTGTAATAAAATCCATTAATTACTTCTCTAGTATCTCTCCAGGAATTTGAACAGTTTTTTTCTTTTGCACGAGGAATGTCATAAAATTCCTTTGTTCACAATTCGGGATTTGCATGTTCTATCCCGAAGAACATTGAGATTGTATTAAAGAAGATCTTCCGCCATATTAGTTGGAAGTTCATAGTATTTTGTAGTGTGAGAATTTGCCTCTTGTCGTCATAACATTGCCCATAATTTGATTAGATTCATGGAGGAACGACGTAACGTAACCCTGCAAACTGTCGTGCAATAGAGCTCTCGGAAACACGGATACACGTTCTTAAGAATCACAGATGGCACAGCTCCGATCAAACAGACATCATGAGGTATATTGTACCGGCAGGGTCTTACAAAGAGTGATTGCAGCCCGAAGCCACCTTGTATCTACATGGTGTCCAAAATTAAAGTTCCAGTTTCAGAACGCTGTAGAAAGAGAACCACTGTTCAGAGGGACGTCAGATTTCTGCAACATATTATTATTGACGCAGGGGGAAACGTCATGGAACAACAAAAAATATAAGAACACTATGAATAGCTCGCGCTTTAACTGTCATTTTGCATCCGACGCTCAACTTGACTCCATGGAGGATCGCGCGCTGCTGTTAAAGCTCTCTTACAGGTGACTGGGCACCAGTAACCCTGCAGAAGTTCTGGACGCTCAAGGGCATGAAAAAAGGACTGTATCATGAATGCCATGGAAAATTATGGTCACAAATGAGGCCAGTTTCCATAGCCAAGGTCATGTCAATACGCAGAGTTGCAGAATATAGGCAAAGGAAAATCCGCACGCACATCAGCAAGTGCCACTTCATGTTGGAAAGGTGACTGTGTGGTGCTGGTTGATGGCATTGTTTATTTCAGGGCCGTAATTTTTTCGAGGAAGTGAGTCCTTCGGGTCCTCTTACTTGTACTGTCACTGGTAAGCGCTATGGAGGTCTTTTGCACACGTGCATCATGCCAACCGTTTAACAGGGTAGATGTGTGGGCAGGATTATTACTATGCAAAATTGCGCTCCTCCTCACTTTGCATAGCGGATGAAGCGACTGCTACAGAGGCACTTCGGAAATGCTAAGATTATCAGCCGTTATTTCCCTACAGCCTGGCTGTCGGTCCAGACCACCTGATATTAATCCGCGTGACCTCTCGCTGTGGGGTTATCTGAAAAATTTTGTATTAAGTGTTCCAATTACGAACGTATCTGGATTGACGGCACGTTTTGCGCAACATTCTCCGAACGTGACCCCCGGGACACTCGGATATGATGTGGAACATGCTGTTTCTCGATTTCAGCTGGCAGAAACCGGTGGACAGCGTACTGAACGTGTCTAGCGCCAGTCTCACAATTAGAAACCGAAGCCATTTTGCTTCCAATGCGGTTTTCGGCCACAGGAAAATTAAAAACTGATGTCATTTTCATTTTTATGCGGTTTTTGGCCACAGGATTATTAAAAAGAGATGCTGTTTTGCTCTTATGCTGTTTTCGGCCTCAGGATAATTAAAAATCAATTTTTTCCGTGCTATGAACTTGCAGTAGTGGATGGTCATAACTAACAGTGCCACAACTGTTGACTGCCGAACTTGTGCAGTGTTGCACATTGAACAATATGGATGGTGTAATGTGCAACTTAATCCACAGCCGTCATATTGCGATTCATTTGTTATTTGTAGCCGACTGTATTTACGCTAAGCCGCTTACAGCGCCATTTATTGATAAAACTTTCGCGTGCCCCATATTTTACGTTTACCCCCGTGTCAATAACACGCTGTTCAAATTTTACGTCATTCTGAGTAGTAGTTCTCTTTTTACAACGTTCTGAAACTCCACTTTTTAAGTATGGGCGCTCCGTACATGCTAAAGTATGACAGCCATCTGATAACGACTATTTGCGTATGTATCACGAATCTGCTCCTGAAAATCATTGTTCCAGTGGTCTGTTCATCTGCCACACAAGAAGCCATCCAGTAATTCAAGAAGTGATTTAGGGAAATAGCTCTAGATCTCTACGACACTGAGCAGTCAGGAATTAAACAGGTGATAAAGTAACTCTAAATTATGCTAAATCTCCTCTTGATGTTTAGTGGAAGAGAGTGCTGTGGAAAGAAAAATTAAAAGGTTATGGTTAGATGCGGAGAATGTCATGAAAAGCGTTAAGAGAGACACTTTGGGGGGGGGGGGAAATTAGGGGGGCGAGATCGTTGTAATTAACGTAGGGGGGGGGGGGGGAGATCGTTGTAAGTAACGTATCACAAAACATCATGATGATCTCAACGAATATGTAGTTACACTGCAGACTGAATCACGAGCTTTTCGTCGTAGAAGGGGCGAGCCCGTACCTTTGGATTTCGCAGGCAGCTCTCTATTAGCTGAGCCATCCTAGAACACATCTTGTTTGGGAAAATTTTTCATTCAGTCTCTATTGCTCCATTACGGCCAGGAAAAATCGGCTGGTACGTACATTTCAAATCAATTCAATACGGATGGACTGTAGATGAGATCAGTTGTTGTCACGGTTTCATATGAATCAGCTGCACAACGATTGGGATTCACGATATCTAGTTTTATGGTGCTATATCATAAGCTCGTTGATTCGAAAAAAGCGAATGGGGCCTTAAGATGCCTAAATGAATTGCCCAAAATGGCTGCTTTCGAAATAAAATAAAATATCTTAAAAAGTGTACAGCTATTGGTAGAGTTGATTGAACTGAAAATTTTTTCATTCTTTTAGCACCTGCCGGCCGTGTGGCCGAGCGCTTCTAGGCGTTACAGCCTGGACCCGCGCGACCGCTACGGTCGCAGGTTCGAATCCTGCCTCGCGCATGGATGTGTGTGATGTCCTTAGGTTAGTTAGGTTTAAGTAGTTCTAAGTTCTAGGGGACTGATGACCTCAGAAGTTAAGTCCCATAGTGCTCAGAGCCATTTGAACCATTTTTGTTGGCACCAATTTAAGTTTTTCTAAGGTCGACAGAAATTCCCTTCCGTACCCTTATGGACTATAAATCCTCGATATCGCAGGAGTGGACGGAAACTGTTAAGAATGCCATAGCTGTGACCTAGATGTGGTTTCTTCGGTGCTTGTGTCACCACGTAGTTTCGTGTATTCAGTAATGGCTCTTTTCAGGAAAGCAATGGATGCACACTACAAAAAAAAGGGTGTCATAAAGCCGTTGCACCCTCTCCTGAAACTAGATGGCCCACAACTTCTGTAATTGATTCTTAATATCCTGGATACTGGCAGTGGGATAGAGTTTACGTCTGAACTGGTCCTACACATGTTCTCTCTGGGACCCATCCAGCGATCTTCCTGGCTTCTGGGGTACATTTGCCTCATGTAGACAGTTCATGGAGATACATGTCATGTGTAGACTAACATTAACATTGTCAAATGGTTCAAATGGCTCTGAGCACTATGGGACTTAACTTCTGAGTTCAAAGGTTCCCTAGAACTTAGAACTACTTAAACCTAACTAACCTAAGGGCATCGCACACATCGATGCCCGAGGCAGGATTCGAACCTGCGACCGTAGCGGTCGCGCGATTCCAGACTGTAGAGCCTAGAGCCGCTCGGCCACCCCGGCCGGCTAACATTGTCCTACTGAAAAACAGCAACACGTAATGTCACATGAGAGGTGAATCATGAAGACATAGAATGTCCATCACGTATCATGGTGGCGTCAGAGTTCCTTCAGTCATTACCAGCCATGACCTGAGGTCAGTAATACACTGTGCCTCTCCAAGGCATTGGAGGAATGAGACGACTCCGCATGGCGCTGAAATACTTCCCGATGCTGGTCATGTGGAGAAGTGCAGAACAGCAGTTCAACTCTGAGCACGATGCGACGCCGTTTATCAGCAGACCATGCTTCGCCATCATGGCATCACTTCCAACGCATCTCTTTCTTGTGTTGTGAGGTTACTGTAGTCTACATAAGAGAAGGTAATTGCCTAACATGGCCGAGCCAGTGGTGTAGAATGACACGGAATGTTGCTACGAGTGAATTACTTATTTTCGGATAGCAAGCGCTGATGCGTATAGGTTAGGATGAGCTTAGTGCAGAATACGACGGTCCTCCCTAGTAACCGAGCGAGGTAGCGCTGTGTTTAGCACACTGGACTTGCATTCGGGAGGACGACGGTTAGAACCAGCGGCCGGCCATCCTGATTTCGGTTTTCCGTGATTTCCCTAAATCGCTTCAGGCAAATTCCGGCATGGTCCCTTTGAAAGGGCACGGCCGACTTCCTTCTCTATCCTTCCCTAAGCCGATGGGACCGATGACCGCACTGTTCGGTGCTGTCCTCCCCAAATCAACCGACCTCCCTAGTAGTGGTCAGACGGGGTCTATGGGAACCTTGACGATGATTATACGTGCACTCACATTTCCATGTAGTCCAGCATCGGCCAATGTCACATTCAAACGCCTTACATGTCTGGATATTGCGCGATCGACCAATCAGTCAAATGGAGACCCTAAACGAAGCCAGTCAGGTGTTAATAATGCAGTCTTAGATGAGTATGCATCTTCTTTATGTCCTTTACAGTGTTCACTCAATATTTGACGTTGTTAAAACACCTTATATACCGTATCAATTGTGGTAACAATACTAAACACGAACAACAGTTATGCACTCTGGTGTGTGTTCTACCTGTCACAGACAGTAAATGTCACTCTAATGGTCAGCACATTAACCGACGGTGTGTACGGGTACGAAGATTCATTCTTTTTTTGTCAGTTAGTGTATTTGGTCAACTTCCTGTAATGTCTATTACTTGGCGGTACTACCTGGTTGGTTAGTAACAATACTACCAAAATGATACTTTGGGATCATGGTCAACACGACCACTGATAACGATAGAAAGTGCAGAGTCTCACACATAAGTTCACTTGAGTTAGCTGTTCGCAAATGCGAATGTTACTGGAACGATAATGAAGGTCAATTCATCAAATAGTATCAACCTCTCCCTATCGTTGCTTGCCTAATTGGCATGGTGTGGGTTACATTTTGCTACACGTTTGTAACGATGATGATAGTTTTAGAGCCTGACAATCGTCTCAAACCATTAATTTGTGCAGATCACGGTGAATCTTGGTTACAGAAATCGATTGTTTGAGACCCTAATCGTGTTCTCATGTCACTTTTGTCATGGTAGCTTTTCTCTGTAACTGTCCTCTGCTGTATCTAACATACCACAGACATTGTTTTATTTCCATAGCTTCTATTCGTTTTCTACGATTGTGTGTTTTGTCGTCATCAGTGACGTCGACCTCAACACATTCAGACTGGCAGTTTTTGTATGTATTATGTAGGCATGCACCTACACCATGTAAATGGAATACGTGAAGCGTATAATGAATGAGCGAAACTCATCATTAGTTTAAATCTTGCCAAAATTACTCAATTACAAGAAGAATCAATAAACTATCAAGAATTACATAGAATGGCGGCAAAGATAATAAACAGTATCCAGCAAAGAAACATCTTGCGCACTTTGACATCACGTCGCGCTAGTGCAAGAAAAAAATGTCACTGCCACGTAGACCCTCCCGATCTCCTTTAAAGTGCGGAGCCCCTGGGATGTCTTGATAGTTAAATTTTATCCTACAGTCGGCTTTAGAGTGCGTCAGGTGTCACGGGAGTGGTGACGATGTTGTCTGCATCTGTCTGTTGTGTTGCTGTCTCGGACGACGTGCTAGGCTTCCTTTCAGTTTGTTCGGCGTTCGCTCTGTCTTGATACACAGGAGCCGCTTCTTAGGTCGGCGAAAGTAAAACCCACGCTGGCTTTACGAATTCAATCGATACATTCGTCGAAACACCATTTTATAGTATGTCCACAGTGAGTTTTTCTCTGCCCAGCACCTGAAAAGGACCACTACTCGAAGGTTGTCAAAACGAATGCACGGAGGCTTTTCGTAACATTACGTGAAAACAATCGTTTAAGTCTTTGTGTACAAACACCTTCCGGGTACCAATGCGGAAAGGCGGTGGGAATCATATATTTGTGCAATGACGTTTTAGCTGTAGCACCCATTGCTGCTGCTGAGTTTGGCAGTGGGATTGGTACTAAACAGTCTGCCGGAAAGTGTAGTGGTTCGCCGCAAACCATATCAACCACTGCTTCAACAACATCATCTCACTCAAAGATAAGTGGTTTCACGTTCTCCATCTATGATGTTAAACTAATAATAGTGATGAAGACATAGCGTATCAGTCAGCTAACAGAAAATGAACTTTCTTTAATGCAATAGCAAGCAAAATGGAAGCTCATAAATAGTCACTACTACCTTATGCTTGGATGCTGTCTCACGGAACATAGGTATTTCTATTTTTCTGATGAGGCTGTACGTATCAACATGTAAAATAGTTCCTGTGACTGCTTGGTTTATCACATTACTTCAGTCTCTATACGTCTTCGACTTTTTACACCGAACCTGTTGGCGTGTTGTACTGAAAAGACACATTGGAGACGGTGATTCAAATCCCTACCTGGTCATCCACATTTATAATTTCTATCGTTTCACTAAATCACCAAAGGTAAAACTCAGGATGGTTTATTTCAAATAGTACGGCCGATTTCCGTCCACATCTTTTCCCGATCCGAGCTTGTGTTCCGTTTCTACTGACTGTCGGTGAAAGAACATTACGACACTGTGTTCTTTTACTCTTCATTTTCCACCAGTGCCGAAGGAGTAATTGAGTATGACTCTAGATAGTTTAGACCACTAGAACTAACTCATAAGAATGTATTAACATGCTCAAAAGTATTCGAACTACTTGACTTTTATACAACATATTCGTACCAACATAACTTACTTGCAGGTCGTATAATACATTTCGGTCAGCTGTATGACAACTCAAAATGTTTGCTACAAAGGGCCACTGGAGAACACTGTTCCGAATGACTATCAATCAAGATTCAAATTAATACAAGATAATGCAATGATCAGAAAATACGTTAACAGAGGTGACGCAAATTTTAACGCTTGCAAACTCAAATTTATTACAATAAACGACATGTCAAATAGCAAGTTTCGCCCTGAAATTACATAATTAACATTTTCGTGCTGGACCAAGACCTGGTAGCCTTATCCAGCAAATATTGTTCCTGTGAAATAACCATTAAAGATCTTAAACATGGTTTCAAACGTAACGGAGCGTGTGCGTGTTTAAAGTTGAAATCATGTAAATTTAGAGGGACATTGTACCCAGCACCTAATGTGACAGTTAACTAAGTACAACCAGATGCTAAATATCGAATTTTATCCACCAGTAGTGACATTACTTAAAGTGAACAAATTAGTCGAAATAGCTTTGCCTTACCAGTACTCGAACGAGTACCTATCGCCGTCGCTTTTTTCCAAGAATAGATGTAAAGTATAGATTTATTTCACCAGTAGCGAGTATGCGATTTTGTGAAGTGGAAATAATACGACGAAAAGATTTGTACCTGGTTTGGAGTTGAAACCGGCTCCAATCGTTACTTTTGACAACGTACGGTGTGACGTCATCGAGCAACTTAACCTCTTACCTGTGTTTACATTCCGCGCTGACCAGTTGCAGCTGTAGCGGCCCATCGAAAGCTAAGTACTAATTAATTGTTTGTGCATAGTAGTTTATTTAGGAACTTTAGTAGTCTTCAACCAGTGTTCTTGGAGTTTTGTGGTGAAATAATTTCAGAAGAACCTTTTGGGAACTGTTTTCAGTTTCGTTACTGTGTCATTAGACGTTTGATTCTCTTTCTGTATTAGTCTTTTGTTATATTCTCATTTGTTGTTGATTAATACTGTTAATAATCGTAGTTACTTCCCTTGTAGGGTAGGTTTGTGATTATTGTAGTCAGGTTTTTAACATCTTCTTATTGTAGTAGCGGAACTTAGATAAAGTAGTTTTCTTGTTTCAATAAGTGTAAAATTTTACCATGAGTGAGAAGTGTGGGCTTTGCCGTAGGTTCGTGAGTAGTGGATTGCGGTGTGAGACTTGTTCGAAGCATTTTCACTGGGGGGGGGGGGGGGGGGGGGCGGGGGGAATTACAGTGGGGAAGCCAGTGGGCATTCTGGTGAGATCCTCTCCTGAAACTGCAGGTTATGTAGCAAGAGTAAGCTGATAGAGGAGCAGGAGCGTAAGATCTGTGCCCTTCAGGTGCAGTTGAAAAACGCACAGGAGGAGCTAGATAGGATGAGGAGGGAGAAGGGGGTTAGGGAATGGGAGCTGGCTGTTGGCAAGAGATCTGCTAGGAGAAGAAGATTTTCAGATAGTTTTACTGTTGGTGTTTGCAATAGATATGACCAACTGTCAGAGTCTAGTAGAGAGGAATCTCTAGTAGCTGTAGATGTAGGAAGGATGCAGTGGACCTCAGCAGTTACGGTGGCTAGGACAGTTGCAAAGTCGAAGAGGAAGAAGGTTCTGCTGTTAGGTAGTTCTCATGGCAGAGGTGTATGCCAGCAGTTGCAGGAAGTGTTGGGGAGTGAGTGCCAGGTCACCAGCATTGTGAAGCCTAATGCAGAATTGTCTCAGGTGACTGTTAACATAGGGAGGTTATGTAGGGATTTTACTAAAGAGGATCAGGTAGTGATTGTGGGTGGGGCTGGTAATAGTATTGATTGGGATGGGGAGTATGACATAGATGGTGACCTGGAAAAGATAGCCACTCAGACTGGCAACACGAATGTGCATTTCGTTGAACTCTTTCAGAGTCATGATCTTCTTCATCTTAATACAGCCGTCAGGCGTAATAACATGAGACTTGGGGGTGCGCTGATGACAGAAAACATGGGTCACATTTCAGTGGTGTCGGTGGAGTCTATCAGCAGGACGGGTTTCACTAGACATGGCCTGCACCTCAAAAGGTATGGGAAGGGGAGGTTGGCAAAGTTTATAGGTGACTACATAGGTGGGGGTGGTGGGATCACTCATGGGAAAATTCCTGCAGTAGTGGGTGTTAGAGCTGCACCTTTTTTAGATTGAAATCAGCTGATAGGTATTCCTGCTTAAGGGAAGACTCTCTAACAACGGAACCACTTTTGACGAAGCTTAGGTATCCGAGTAATGGGGCAATGAGTATATTTCATCAAAATATACAAGGCATTAGAGATAAAGTTACTGAACTGCTTATAGATGCTGACTCTGAAATTATTGGCATATCTGAACACTTCTTAAATAAGGAGATAATTCATAGGCTTCCTCTACCAGGCTACAGGTTGGCTGGCATCTTTTCTAGGAGCTCTTTGAGGCGTGGGGGAGTAGCCATGTATGTGAAAAACGGCATCCCATTTGAGTCATTTGATGTTTCAAAGTGCTGCACTGAAAAGGTGTTTGAATGATATGCAGGTGTAGTTAAATTTAATGGAGCTAAACTTCTAACTGCTGTTATTTATAGATCCCCAGACGCTGACAACATTTTTGCTAAAGCTAGAGGAGGTTCTTGGTTCACTTTATAGGAAATACAAAAAGTTAGTGACTTCAATATTAATTGTATAAGTGATTGTTCAAGGAAAAGGATGCTGGTAGACCTCTTTAATTCATATAATCTTATGCAAACCGTATGCTTTTCAACGAGAGTGAAAGGGAACAGTAGTACAACCATAGACAACATTTTTGTTCATTCTTCATTACTAGAAGGGCATTCTGTTAGCAAAAAGGTGAATAGCCTTTCAGATCATAATGCACAAATTTTAACTCTAAAAGATTTTTGTGCTACAACACATGTTAAATATAGTTATCAACTGTGTAGGAAAGCTGATCCAGTTGCTGTAGAGACCTTTGTAAACCTTATCAAGGAACAAGAGTGGCAAGATGTTTATAGCGCTGATACAGTAGACGATAAATATAATGCTTTTCTCAAGACTTTTCTCGTGCTCTTTGAAAGTTGCTTTAAGTTAGAACGTTCAAAACAGGGGACTAGCACAGACAGGCAGCCTGGATAGGAATATCTTGTAGAACAAAGCACCAATTATATCAAAACGTTAGAAACAGTCAAAATCTAAATGCAGCAGCCCATTACAAACAGTATTGTAAGGTGATTAAAAATGTTATTAGGAAGGCAAAAACTAAGTGGTATGCAGACAGAATAACTAAGTCTCAGGATAAAATTAAAACCATATGGTCAGTCGTAAAGGAAGTGGCTGGTCTGCAGAGACAGGTCGAGGATATAGAACCAGTGCGTAGTGGGAATGTCTGTGTTACTGATAAGTCGCATCTATGTACAGTATTTAATAATCACTTTCTGAATATAGCAGGTGAACTAAATAGAAACATAGTCCCAACAGGGAATCATATAGCGCTCTTAGAAAAAAAGTGTTCCGAGACTATTACCAGAAATGCTCCTCCATGATACTGACAAGAAAGAGATTGAGTTAATAATTAAATCACTAAAGACCAAGAACTCTCATGGATATGACGGGGTATCTAGCAGAATACTGAAGTATTGTTCTGTGTATATTAGCCCAGTACTTAGCCATATCTGTAACTTTCCCTTTAGGAGTGGACAGATTAAAGTACTCTGTAGTGAAGCCACTTTATGAAAAGGGAGACAGGGATAATATTGACAACTTTAGACCTATTTCCATGCCATCGGTGTTTGCTAAAGTTATCGAGAAGGTTGTATATACAAGGTTACTGGAGCATTTAAATTCACATAATTTTCTGTCAAATGTATAGTTTGGTTTTAGAAATGGTTTAACAGCTGAAAATGCTATATTCTCTTTTCTCTGTGAGGTTTTGGACGGGTTAAATAAAATGTTGCGAACTCTAGGTGTTTTCTTTGATTTAACAAAGGCTTTTGGCTGTGCTGACCACAAAATATTACTGCAAAAGTTGGACCATTATAGAGAAATAGCTTACAATTGGTTCGCCTCTTACTTTAAGAACAGAAAACAGAAGGTAATTCTCCGCAATATTGAGAGTGGTAGTGATGTTCAGTCGCAATGTGGCACTGTTAAGTGGGGCGTTGCTGGGGCCACTGCTGTTTCTTATTTATATAAATGATATGCCTTCTAGTATTACAGGTGATTCAAAAATATTTCTGTTTGCTGCTGACACCAGCTTGGTAGTGAAGGATCTTGTGTGTAATATTGGCAGAAATCAAATCTGTATGTGGAATGCACTTCCTTGACTCTTGTGCAGAAAGGAGTGCAGCATTCTGCTGCATCCATTTTCAATAAGGTACCACAAGAACTCAAAAATGTTAGCATTAGCCGAAAATCTTTTAAGTCTAAACTGAAGAGTTTCCTCATGGCTCACTCCTTCTATTCTGTCGAGGAGCTCATGTAAGAGCTAAAAAATTAAGCAAATTACAGTGTTACGTTGTTGATTTTCTTTATTTAAACTTACGACTTGTCGCCTGAATTTGATTTTTATATTTCATTTTATCTGTTTCTACTATCGTGTTATAATGTCATCTATTGACTGGTTCCATGACCATGGAGATTTCTCCTTAATTTGGTCCCACGGAACAATAAATAAATAAATAAACAAATAAAATAAATAAGATGAGACATTAAAAACCATAATTACATTATCTGCAGTTTTTTGTGTGCGTGCTACAGCTCGATATCTTATGATGAAATTTTTGACCCAACAGGGATTTCGAACCCAAATACCCAACATGAAATGATGAAACTGTATCATCAAGATGGTGTCAGGAAAACTATCACTTCGAATTCCAGTCCATCAGCAATATTTTCAACATCTCAGATTTAGATATAATAACCTATTAGTGCCCTATGGCTATACAGTGAGGTGGTGAAAGTCGCGGGATACTTCATAAGATCGTGTATGGCCTCCTTTTCCCGGCGTAGCGCAGCAGCTCGACGTGCCATGGTCTCAACAAGTCGTTTGAAGTCCTCTGCAGAAATTTTGGGCCTTGCTACCTCTATAGCCGGCCATAATTGTGAGACTGTCACCGGTGCAGGATTTTGTGCACGAACCGACCTCTCCATTACACACCACAAATATTTGACGAGGCTCATGTCGGACGATCGGGATGGGCAGACCATTCGCTCGAACTAACCAGAATGTTCTTCAGACCAATCGCGGAGAATTCTGGCCTATGACATGGCGGACTGCCATGGAAACACCAGTTCTATGAATGGTTCTAAATGGTCTCCAAGTAGATGAAGATAACCATTTCGAGCCATTGATTGGTTCAGACCATTCCAAGTAAACTCTGTTCACACCATCTTGCATAGTGTTTTCTTTACAACTTGGGTACCTGGCGTTGTTGTGTCTGCTGCACACTCGAACCCTAACATCAGCTCCTACCAACTAAAAGCGGTACTCATCTAATGAGGTCACGGTTTTCCATTCGTCTAGGATCCAACCAATATCGTCACCAGCCCAGGAGAGTCGCTATAAGCGGTTTCGCGCTGTCAGCAAAAGCATTCGCGTCAGTGTCTGCTACATAGCCCATTAACGCCAAAGTTTGCCGCACTGTCCTGACGGAATCGTTCGTCATACGTCCCACATTAATTTTTACTATTATTTCGCCCAGTGTTGCTTGTGTGGTATCACTGACAACGCTATGAAAACATAGCTGCTGTCAGTCTTCAAGTGAACGCCGTCAGCCGTTGTGTTATCCGAGGTGAGAGGTAATACCTGAAACGTGGTATTCTTGGCACATTCTTGACACTGTGGATCTCCAAATAATCAATTCCTAACGAGTTCCAGAATGGCATGTAACAAGCGTCTAGTTCCAACCACTATTCTGCGTTCAAAGCCCGTTAACTCTTGTGGTACGGCCATAATCACATCGGAAACCTTTTCACATGAATCTCCTGAGTCTAAATGACAGTTCTGTCAGTGTACTGCCTGCCCTTTTACTCCTTCCTTACGCGATACTACCGTTATCTGCACACCTGCATATCGCTATCCTATGACTTTGGTCATCTCCGTGTACATGAATACTGGTTCAATAAAACAAAATAATTTCGAGTCTAAGATAGATTACTGGTGACAGAGATTCCACTTGCCACGTTATCTGCATATGTCAGGGCACAACACACAGCGACTCTACTCCATTTGGCATTATGTTTATGTGTAATTCGAACCATAGTGCAATGGTAAATTGCTTAGTTTCCGCCATCTGTTTGTACTTAATGCTCAAGTACAGACATCCTTCTAGTGGCAGCAAGACTCTTGTCATCGGTCATCTCTCAAGACGTCTCTATCCTGTATTAAATTCTGCAAAAGCCTAACATGAAGCGTACTCTTAAAAACTTTGACGAAAAGTTTTTCCGTATGAACACACTGAAACTTGGCTGTATTTTCGCCAGTGCAGGAACTCTCCATCCAATGAACACAGAGATTTCATTATTTTTAAACCAATCGATCAGGAGCAGCAAACCAGTAGACTTCTCCCACTCCATGACATGATTCTGAATCTGACGAATGCATGACTTGGCACGTCGTCCCCTGGTCAAAAGTGTGCAAAATCTTGAGAAGGAGAGGTTAATCCAATGGGAACTCTGTATTCTGAAAATTTTTAACAAGATATTAGCTGGCGTGGCTGCGGACTCAAAGGAATTTCTCAAGCAAAGCAAAGTGAAGCAACACCAGTGTAGAAGTTTTTTATGTAACAGTAAAGGGCTTTCTTCTCGGAATGTTGTGTCTTTTAGAGAAAACTACTCGGGTACTGCTCGTCATGCGTGGATTGGGTTTGCCCAGTGAATGCCATTGTGACTGCCTCCTGAAATCCACCTTAGGGCTGAAAAGTTGAAAACTCTCTCAAATTCTCTTAAGGAAGGCCTTGTGTTTAGTTGTCTAGGCTGCCTCTCAACTTCCGGAAGCCTCCACTATACAGAAGAATGGAAGGAAAACAGTGAAATGAAAGCACCAACTGGCGATACTAACCCATGTCTACAATTACAGAGCAGTGTAAATCAGCGACTACTTGATCAACGGAATTTGCCTAAGATCCTCGGAATTATGTAAGTAGTTTCTTAGAAAATTGGTCATGAAACAGTAACAATGGAACCTTGTCACATGTTGGAGTGCTCGCAGAAATCAATGGATCCATGAACATTTGTTAAATTATAGGTTAAACTAAAATTTGTTTATAGACGTCCATTCCAATTTTGACTGACATAAAAAGAAGAGAACAGCGTATCTGAATGTTGTGGACTGGACATTGTGGACCTAGTAACAAAACAGCTGTTTGAAGAACTTAAGGCTGTCAGAATATTACACTAAATGAAACAGATTTAAAAAAGTTGTAAACATAAAGATCTATACAGATATTCTCTACGTATTTTGAGGGGAAGAGTTGCCAACATACACACAGGACTTGTGAGGTAACGGAAGAATTGTGACGCTCTGAAAATATTCTGGCCGGCCGCGGTGGCCGTGCGGTTCTAGGCGCTTCAGTCCGGAACCGCGGGACTGCTACGGTCGCAGATTCGTATTCTGCCACGGGCATGGATGTGTGTGATGTTCTTAGGTTAGTTAGGTTTAAGTAGTTCTACGTTCTAGGGGACTGATGACCTAAGATGTTAAGTCCCATAGTGCTCAGAGCCATTTGAAACCTTTTTTTTTTTTTTTTTTGAAAATATTCTAAGTTCGGAGTTGGTGTGGCCACACGGGCCGCTCGGCAAACCAGGGCTCGTCAGCAACCACGTGGTGCTGAACATTAACCGGAGCCAGAGAGGTAGCTCCAGCGCGTGGTCCATGCCGACTGTGAATCTCATGTTGACACTGTGTCGAGGACTGTGCTTTGTGTCGACGAAGGAGATTTGTATGCCGGTAGTGCCAAAGATGGCGGACTTTCTGAAACCATAATGGTAGACATTTCACAGTTCATGTAGAAATTAATTATAGTCAGAAGAATCATGACACCTTAAAAAGGAACAAGTACATTACCATTATTTGCAAGGCGATTCTGATGGTGTAATCAGATTTTCAATATCTTTATTAGTTTAAAGTTTAATATCTGACTGTAAATTATACAAGTAACACCCAGCAACGAATTTCCAAAATCTAAACGATTCATCCGATTTTGTAGATCGACGTGGCTTTTAGAAAGCTATTAGTGTAAACCTAAATTGGTATGAATTAAAGGCATATAACTTAAACAGTACATGAGTTATTGGAGGTCAAAGTGGCCAGTTACTATTGATTGTGTCAGGTCATAAGTACTATACAGTTACACAAAAAAAGGTAGCAGCATGCTTATAAATATATCTATTCGTCTATGTCTTTGTTTATATCAGATATATACTATTCATAAACAAATTGGTCAAATATTTACTGTGTTTTTGAAAGCACAGAGACATTAAGCTGCTGGCCTAATTTTGATTCTGTTCCTTTGATGTACGTTTATTTGATTTGTTTATGTATTTAATAATGTGTGTTAGAGCGTGTTTATGGTCCAGCGGTGGTAATATTTATTTAATTTCTAATTATTTAAATGTAAATCCAGTATTTCGTATATATTTCAATATTTTTGTGAGCGCTGGCTTGGAGACATAGCGGGAGCGCTCTAGCCAATCACAGCGCTCGTTACTATGGTAGCGACTACCGAAGTCAATGGAGAGACTGGATGGAAGTGTGGGACGAGGATTGGGTCGCACGGGAAAGGGGAGTGCACGACGGAAAACCACGACAGACAGTCGCAGGAAATAATTGGAGAATGTTGAGCAGTTTTCGAGGAATCGCGGGAGATAGACATATTTCGTAGTGCCGACTTGTGCACTTGTGAGATTTTCGTAGCTTCTGCAGTGAAGACGTAGTATACGTTTACAAGTGAATATCTCGCAAGCTATGTTGTTGTTCACAATTAATTACGTGAAGTAGGAATCTATTGTTTCCCTGTTATTCAACTTATATTTTATTTAATTGATGGATCATCGACACCAATAAGTGTTTTGTAGTAATAAACGACACACTTAAAAGTCCTGCTGATGTCGTACTCATCATTTAAAGTCGTTAAAAATAGTACCTGCAGATTTTATTTAACTGCAATATTTCATTTATAAATTTCTATGTTACATTCAAAATTCGCAGTTTCCGAGTGATAGGAAGCTCGACCATTCGACTCATGTGTATATTCATATATTGTATACTGTAGACTCAGCAGTATTTGGCTTGTAATGCAGCAACTAAGTATTCCAGTCCCTAGACAACGAAACCATCCTAAACTTTTAATATTTCAGCTATGAGTCTGAGGGTACATAGCTGAGGGTCGGATTTTTTTTTCGAAAGCCTGCAGACTATATGGAGTGATTTAGGGTGTGGAATCCCTTAATAATGGTATTATGCAGGGTACAAAAGAAAAATTTTATATCCCCAAATGCTCCCGGCTGGAAGAATTGCCGGAAAGAACAGAGGTAATTGTTAAAGTCATAAAAGATGTATTTCACAAGAAAAAATTAGATAGATATTAAAATTGTGCAATATACCTTCTTTGAATTTAAATATTATTGGTTGAAAAAAGAATTAGATGATTCTAATTTAGATTTTTTCTATAAGTTAAATTAACCTAGACTTTTTGAAAATACACCTAACAAACATATGGAAAGAAATGCGCTTGGAAAATTGGTGGAAGGATGCTAGCTAAAGTGGCTAATCTGTTTATGTGTAAGCCTCTGTTTATGACAACAAAGTTATTTTACATGGAAACGAGAGAAATGTCATACATACAGTGACATTTGTGAGCATTGTAAAAAGTGGAAATTGAAATGATTTGCTTGTGCGGTGTATTATTCCATTTTTACTTAAGAAGTGCACAGTCGTTCAGTTTGGAAAATTGGTGTAAGGATGCTAGCTAATATGGCTACTCTGTTTTTTTGTGTAAGCCTCTGTTAATGACAACAACGTTATTCACCACGCTACAATGACAGCATACTGAAATGACTGAATGAGGTGGGCGAAATAAATGATTTTTTGTAGCAGATATTGCTTTTTATTAAATATTTATACACATTGCGAATCTCAGTACATGTAAAGAAGATCATTTTTACTTGTAAATCATTTTGCTGGGATAATGCGCAAATAATTGCTTTTTATAGGCTATGATTGTAGCGTGTATCTTGTTCAAAGAGATAGGTACAGCAACAGACTTTAGTATTCCATCTACAAATCCTGTTTGTATAAAATTAATGGTTATTGGTGTAACAGTAGTAGTTTTTGGTACTTCAAGAATAAAGCATTTACATGACGTTCTACCTCACTAACATTTACACAATGCTCACGCAGACAGCTTACTAGTCATGGAATAGAGCCATCACATACGCTTGTGACTGACGCACCCTGTTTGTGACTGTAATGGATAGCGCAGAACACTTGAGTGATATAAAGAACTCTGAGTCTCCAGATGTTGCCCCTAGTGTTGAGTGTTTTAACGTGTTGATGACAGACACCTTCATTCAAGAGGGAACAGAACTATTAATTAAATCAATAAATAAATATTTTCCAGGGAAAAAATAAATACGTATTAGAATTCGAGAATATACCTCCTTTCTGTTTATTAAATTACTGGTTGGAAAAATAATTTTTTGATTCTAATGTAGATTTAAATTACATGTTAAAATTTAGCTCTTTATTATTAATACTAATCAAAAATAAAGAAAGTTGTTTTCTTTATGTACATGTATATGCAAAAACTAACAAAAGATTTTGTTCAAGAATATTTGTTTTCTTATTCCTGTCTAAAATGTGGAAAAGTCTCCTATTGAAGGTGATCCACATCTGCCTATTTTAGATAGGAGAATTTAGTAGCAGGGTGTCGTTGAAAAGTAGTTGGAACAACGTAGTCGAAAGCGTGGCAATCCCACATTCCGCACCTATATGAAATGCAATTTGTCTCCCTTTCTCTACTGTAAAATCACAATATGGCAATCGTTCATTAGTGTATCTATCCTCTACATGGCGGATGGTATCTGGTGTCCCTAAGAGCGCACACAGCACACTGGCAGCTGTAACAACCGAGAAACTACACCGTCATGCACCATAAATATTGCAGGGAGACACTGTATGTTGTTGTTGTTGTTGTTGTGCTCTTCAGTTCTGAGACTGGTTCGATGCAGCTCTCCATGCTACTCTATCCTGTGCAAGCTTCTTGATCTACCAGTACCTACTGCAACCTACAACCTTCTGAATCTGTTTAGTGTATTCATTTCTTGGTCTCCCTCTACGATTTTTACACTCCACGCTGCCCTCCAGTACTAAATTGGTGATCCCTTGATGACTCAGAACATGTCCTACCAACCGATCCCTTCTTCTAGTCAAGTTATGCCACAAACTCCTCTTCTCCCCAATTCTATTCAATACATCATCATTAGTTATGTGGTCTACCCATCTAATCTTCAGCATTCTTCTGAAGCACCACATTTCGAAAGCTTCTATTCTCTTCTTGTCCAAACTATTTATCGTCCATGTTTCACTTCCATATATGGCTACACTCCATGCTAATACTTTCAGAAACGACTTCCTGACACTTAAATCTATACTCGGTGTTAACAAATTTCTCTTCTTCAGAAACGCTTTCCTTACCATTGCCAGTCTACAGTTTATATCCCCTCTACTTCGACCATCATCAGTTATTTTGCTCCCCAAATAGCAAAACTCCTTTACTACTTTAAGTGTCTCATTTCCTAATCTAATTCCCTCAGCATCACCCGACTTAATTCGACTACATTCCATTATCCTCGTATTGCTTTTGTTGATGTTCATCTTATACCCTCCTTTCAAGACACTGTCCATTCCGTTCAACTGCCCTTCCAAGTCCTTTGCTGTCTCTGACAGAATTACAATGTCATCGGCGAACCTCAAAGTTTTGTATTTCTTCTCCATGGATTTTAATACCTACTCCGAACTTTTCTTTTGTTTCCTTTACTGCTTGCTCAATATACAGATTGAATAACATCGAGGATAGACTACAACCCTGTCTCACTCCCTGCCCAACTACTGCTTCCCTTTCATGCCCCTCGACTCTTGTAACTGCCATCTGATTTCTGTACAAATTGTAAATAGCCTTTCGCTCCCTGTATTTTACCCCTCCTACCTCCAAAATTTGGAAGAGAGTATTCTAGTCAACATTGTCAAAAGCTTTCTCTAAATCTACAAATGCTAGAAACGTAGGTTTGCCCTTCCTTAATCTAGCTTCTAAGGTAAGTCGAAGGGACAGTATTGTCTCACGTGTTCCAACATTTCTACGGAATCCAAACTGATCTTCCCCGAGGTCGGCTTCTACTAGTTCTTCCATTCGTCTGTAAAGAATTCGTGTTTGTATTTTGCAGCTGCGACTTATTAAACTGATGGTTCGGTAATTTTCACATATGTCAACACCTGCTTTCTTTGGGATTGGAATTATTATGTTGTTCTTGAAGTCTGAGTGAATTTTGCCTGTCTCATACATATTGCTCACCAGATGGTAGAGTTTTGTCAGGACTGGCTCTCCAAAGGCTATCAGTAGTTCTAATGGAATGTTGTCTGCTCCCGGGGCAGACTTGGGTCTTTCAGTGCTCTGTCAAACTTTTCACGCAGTATCATATCTCCTATTTCATCTTCATCTACCTCGTCTTCCATTTCCATAATATTGTCCGCAAGAACATCGCCCCTGTATAGACCCTCTATATACTCCTTCCACCTTTCTGCTTTCCCTTCTTTGTTAGAACTGGGTTTCCGTCTGAGCTCTTGATATTCATGTAAGTGGTTCTCTTTTCTCCAAAAGTGTCTGTCATTTTCCTGTAGGCAGTATCTATCTTACTCCTAGTGAGATAAGCCTCTACATCCTTATATTTGTCCTCTAGCCATCGCTGCTTAGCCATTTTGCACTTCCTGTCGATCTCATTTTTGAGACGTTTGTATTCCGTTTCGCCTGCTTCTTTTACTGCATTTTTGTATTTTCTCCTTTCATAAATTAAATTTAGTATCTCTTCTGTTACCCAAGGATTTCTACAAGCCCTCGTCTTTTTACCTACTTGATCCTTTGCTGCCTTCACTATTTCATTCCTCAGAGCTACCCATTCTTCTTCTACTGTATTTCTTTCCCCCATTCCTGTCAATTGTTCCCTTATGCTCTCCCTGAAACTCTGTACAACCTCTGGTGTAGTCAGTTAATCCAGGTCCCATCTCCTTAAATTCCCACCTTTTTGCACATTCTTCAGTTTTAATCTACAGTTCATAACCAATAGATTGTGGTCAGAGTCCACATCTGCCCCTGGAAATGTCTTACAATTTAAAACCTGGTTCCTAAATCTCTGTCTTACCATTATATAATCTATCTCAAACCTCTTAGTATATCCAGGGTTCTTCCATGTATACAACCTTCTTTCATGATTCTTGAACCAAAAGTTATGCTCTGTGCAAAATTCTGCCAGAGGCTTTCTCTTTCATTTCTTATCCCCAATCCATATTCACCTACTACGTTTCCTTCTCTTCCTTTTCCTACTCTCGAATTCCAGTCACCCATGACTATTAAATTTTCGTCTCCCTTCACTACCTGAATAATTTCTTTTATTTCATCATACATTTCATCAAATTCTTCATCAACTGCTGAGCTAGTTGGCATAGAAACTTGTACTACTGTAGTAGGGTTGGGCTTCGTGTCTATCTTGGCCACAATAATGCGTTCACTATGCTGTTTGTAGTAGCTTACCCGTACTCCCATTTTTTATTCATTATTAAACCTACTCCTGCATTACCCCTATTTGATTTTGTATTTATAACACTGTTTTCACCTGACCAAAAGTCTTGTTCCTCCTGCCACCGAACTTCACTAATTCCCACTATATCTAACTTCAACCTATCAATTTCCCTTTTTACATTTTCTAACCTACCTGCCTGATTAAGGGATCCGACTTTCCACGCTCCGACCCGTAGAACGCCAGTTTTCTTTCTCCTGATAACGACATCCTCTTGAGTAGTCCCCGCCCTGAGATCCGAATGGGGACTATTTTACCTCCGGAATATTTTACCCAAGAGGACGTCATCATCATTTAATCATACAGTAAAGCTGCATGCCCTCGGTAAAAATTACGGCTGTAGTTTCCCCTTGCTTTCAGCCGTTCGCAGTACCACAACAGCAAGGCCGTTTTGGTTAGTGTTACAGGGCCAGATCAGTCAATCATCCAGACTGTTTCCCCTGCAACTACTGAAAATTCTGCTGCCCCTCTTCAGGAACCACACGTTTGTCTGGCCTCTCAACAGATACCCCTCCGTTGTGGTTGCACCTACGGTACGACTATCTGTATTGTTGAGGCACGCAAGCCTCCCCACCAACGGCAAGGTCCATGGTTCATGGGGGGAGACACTGTATAGGGAGGATAAAATTGTTAACGTGATATGCGCTATGCACTTTGCTGTGCCAGAGTGCTGGCTATTATTCATGTTTTAATGTCTCTGTTAATACATTCGATTAAAAAAATATCGAGCTAGAACAATGTGGGACCGCTCTATCAAATAACCAAGACTATAGCTCAGATCGCACGTTAGTGGAACTTGAAGAGGGGATAGCATTGTATTGTAGGAATAAATAGAATTTACTTTTATCTTTACGTAGTCTCATGTGTGTTACACTTGAAACACCATTCTGTTATTACTGTAACATCTAACATTATTAGAATTATACATTTCTTAGTATTTTCTTATCCGCTACCCTGCCAAAATCCTAAAAAGCATCCTTTTCATGATAATCTACAAGTTCTGAGCAAGAGGCTTGAATGTCAAAGTTAGGCTGTGAGAAACACAATATCACAGTAAAAATACCATCTCTCACACATGGTGAGGAACATACTAGAGCGATAGGAATAAGGGGATGCAATTCGATTAGACATAGAACTATACTACATCCAAAAATATATCGGCATGCCTCTGTGCGTAAGTTGAAAAAATATTGGTAATCATCTTGTAAGGCAAGTATACTCATGTTCAGAAAGAAAAGAACACCTTGGACGACTGAAGGTAGGATATTCATATTCGCAGGACGTGTACATTAGTATGTTCTGCAGAAATTATTATAATTTGAACCATGTCGACCCTTGGGTTCAAGGTCAGCATCGATATCACAGTGCAACACCATCCACCAGTAAAATATGCCTGCGGCTCTCATTGTTGCTATAAACAAAAGGTAATCAGTCAGTGTGACTTTAGCAGACGTGGACGATTCCTCACAGACGTATGCGCGAACCGTACCGTCAAATCTGTGAGTTTGAAAGAGGTCGCATTATTGGCATGAGAGAATGCATAATTGGCATGAGAGAACGTGATGCATCCATGTGGGAAACTGCTGCTCATGTGTGACGAAGTTTTTAAGGTGCAACGAGTGTGTGGAAAAAGCAAAAGGCCGCAGAACACGACAAGACGGGTCAGGCGGCACCTCCAGACTCCCCTCCCCTCTGTCCCCCCGCCCCCGATGAAATTCGACACCTCTTCCGAGTGGCATTGCAGGGCAGATCTACGTCGTCCTCGTCTATGGTGCAACAGTGGAACATTGTAAGACATCATACGTTAACATGGGTGACAGTACATCGCTGTTTATTACAGCATAGGCTGCGTCAGGGACGTCCACTTTTCCGCCTACCTTGGAAGAATCTGCAAGACGTGCTAGATGGCAACGGTGTATGGAACGACATCACTGGGGACAGGAATGGCATCACATAGTGTTTTCTGACGAATTCAGCTTCTGTTTCTTTGGAAATAATGGTTCGCTGGATACAGGGGAGGCGGCATCACGGTGACTGCATTTTCACGAGACATTCAGTGCCAACTCAACATCTTGTGGTCTGAGGTGCTATTGGGTGCAGCTACAAACTACAGCTGGTGTGTGTCCAGGGCACTGTGACCAGAGTGACCAAGTGAATAACATTCTGTTATTCACATGTGAGGCATACAGTTGTTAAATACCAGTGATAACAGGGTGCAGGTTTCGGTTCAAAAATGGTTCAAATGGCTCTGAGCACTATGGGACTTAACATCTATGGTCATCAGTCCCCTAGAACATAGAACTATTAAACCTAACTAACCTAAGAACATCACACAACACCCAGTCATCACGAGGCAGAGAAAATCCCTAACCCCGCCGGGAACAGGTTTCGGCTAATTCAGCCTTATACGAAAGCGGACGAAGTTAATTTACCGTACGTTAAAACGGTGTTTAATTTTGAAACAACGTGATCCAGAGAAGGAGGTATCAAAGAGCGTAAGGTCTCAGGCTATCATTATGTAAGGCGTGGGCTTCATCCTTGTCCTGGATGAGTTTCATTTTTATTCTCTTTTTTCCTTGTTCTAACTCTACTTTCGTTTCAGACATCAGCTCACAACCAACATCATTACGTTGATTACAAATTATATGATACAGATACAAAGTACAATTGGTTCCATGTATAATACACCGTATGGGTACACAAATTTATTTATTATGATACCATTTACATTTTTAGGATGGCTCTCGTCATTGAAACATTGGTAACATTAATTGCTCTTGCACCACGAATATTGTATGAAGGATGCCTCAGCAAAGCTATATTTAGTTTTCAATAAGGGAAAGCTTATTCCAGTACCAGTATAAAATATTGGTTTTTCATATGTTAATGCCGTGTATAATTTAACATGTCAGAAAAGGCAGGTGAGCTCAAAATTCAATGACCAAGTGGCTCAACTTAAATTTCGCTGTCGCTTTTAAAAATTCCATGCTTTTTTTCTAATAATTTAAATTGTTATTGAGTTTTCTTAACTTTAAATTTGTCTTTTTGATACAAATACACGTCATATCACGAGTTGGTCAGTAACAAAATAGTAGTTTTCTACGACTTTTTGGTAAGATTCTCCTTTCATATCATTGCGGTTTTCGATTCTTGAAATTTCAGAGAGCGATTAAACAGATAGACATACGTCCTTCTTATTCGGGCAGAACTGATAAAGAATTTCTTTTTTTTTAATTACCAGTTATAAATAACATTTCTGTCAGCACTCTCTCTGCTGCACGAACAGCTTCTTCATGTTTCACTACCTCGTTTTTGATAGTAAACATAGCATTTCTTTCTTTGTTGGTTTCGGTATTTCCTCCTAATTTTTCACCCACAAACCATTAACTTTAAGAACACTCATTTTCCGATTAATACAGAAAAGCGATCCCTATAGCCAATTTTCTCAGAAATAAGTTTTATGACTTGTTTATAACAACCTCTACATTTCTTGAATTTATCAAAAGATTCTATATCAGTTGTACAGGGTATTTCAGATTTTATTCTTCCTTTCTCGGCGATTTCTTGCCGTTTCTCTCAATTCTAATTTTTCTTTATCCGACAGAATTCACCTCGTCCATATTCCGAGTATAATATTTACTGAATGATGGCCCAAGTTGGTGAGCGGCTTAGGGTGCGATACCTACCTTACGCTTTAAACTAAATCATCTTCCATCCCCATTCTCGACCCGGGGCCTCCCTCTTTTTAGACGAAATTAAACAAAAGCTTATCTGGTAGACTGTGCAGTTGAAGGCTTCCGTTTAGTATCTGAATAGAATGTTTTCTCCCATAAGGAAAGGAATAAGAAGACTAGTCTAAAGGACAACGTATTACTTTGGATGGTGAATATCCATCACAGTCCCTGATGATAATGAGTTGACTCAAATTTGTGTAATAGCAAATGAAAGTTTACAATTAATATGAACTATCCGCAACGGTACCTCCGAGAAGCTATTAGCATGTTTCATGCCGATGATGCAATGGTCTGCCGGTAGTTCATTTAAAAAAAGCTGTTGAAATATATCCTGGGTAGACAATCATGACAAATCTAAATGAAAAACACGTAGGTTTCAGATAGTAAGGTAGGCTATATTTTTGTCTTCGTAATAAAGGTCGATGACACGAAAAGCACATGATCTAAGTGCATCATCTCCACTCGAAAACTATAATGAGATATCGACGGACTCAATTTCAAATAACGTGAAATACACTACGTAAGTAGTAGTTTTCTGGTAGTGAAGATCCTAGGTCCGACAGAAAACACACACACACGTATATATGCTGTGTGCCTAACGGTAGCCGGCCAGTGTGGCCGAGCGGTTCTAGGCGCTTCAGTTTGGAACCGCGTGACTGCTACGGTCGCAGGTTCGAATCCTGCCTCGGGCATGGATGTGTGTGATGTCCTTAAGTTAGTTAGGTTTAAGTAGTTCTAGGGGACTGATGACCTCAGATGTTAAGTCCCATAGTGCTCAGAGCCATTTGAACCATTTGAACCTAACGGCGGACAATGATATCTTCAGTGGGTATGTACATTACATCCGAACTCTCGCGGGAAACTGAAAGTGTAATGAGAGTAATGGACTGTGAAAGCTACATGTGTTGTGTGCGACCAGCTGGAATTTGGGATGGACGGTAAGAGTGCTTTGATAGCCAAAGCGATGAGTTTAGCTTTAGCAGCTGAGTGGAGCAGACGTGCTGTGTGTTTTCATCTACAGCGCCAGCATGGTCGCCTTTTTTACATCTTGAGGCCGACACTAACATGACGTCAGACGACGAGAAGAGCATGGCGAATCAGTACAGAAAATGAGCTTTGACATTAACTTTTCGAAACGACTTTCCTAGGCCAAAATATTTACTATGTCCATCACATTTTAAAGGGGGCAGAGATTCCAGCTGCCGAAAACATCGGCATCCTCTTTTCTGTCGTAACTAATACAGTCGATGTCAAACTTATTAACGACAATACATACGACATGGTTCTTTGTTATGTGAAGGAATCACTCCACTTCTACAACTCAGACGGTCTGGGACTGCAGGCTTTGCACATATTCTAAGTCCCCTTCATACTCCTGCCAGCAGACGTCATGGCGTCGCTCTGCCTCTATGGCGTGGTATACGAGAACGTGACATAAAAGTGGACCCAATTTTAACATACTCGTATTCAGTCCTCAACGGAATACGACAGGTGCTCAATGAACGCCGACGACATGTAACATCATATCTCCATATACACTCCTGGAAATTGAAATAAGAACACCGTGAATTCATTGTCCCACGAAGGGGAAACTTAATTGACACATTCCTGGGGTCAGATACATCACATGATCACACTGACAGAACCACAGGCACATAGACACAGGCAACAGAGCATGCACAATGTCGGCACTAGTACAGTGTATATCCACCTTTCGGAGCAATGCAGGCTGCTATTCTCCCATTGAGACGATCGTAGAGATGCTGGATGTAGTCCTGTGGAACAGCTTGCCATGCCATTTCCACCTGGCGCCTCAGTTGGACCAGCGTTCGTGCTGGACGTGCAGACCGCGTGAGACGACGCTTCATCCAGTCCCAAACATGCTCAATGGGGGACAGATCCGGAGATCTTGCTGGCCAGGGTAGTTGACTTACACCTTCTAGAGCACGTTGGGTGGCACGGGATACATGCGGACGTGCATTGTCCTGTTGGAACAGCAAGTTCCCTTGCCGCTCTAGGAATGGTAGAACGATGGGTTCGATGACGGTTTGGATGTACCGTGCACTATTCAGTGTCCCCTCGACGATCACCAGAGGTGTACGGCCAGTGTAGGAGATCGCTCCCCACACCATGATGCCGGGTGTTGGCCCTGTGTGCCTCGGTCGTATGCAGTCCTGATTGTGGCGCTCACCTGCACGGCGCCAAACACGCATACGACCATCATTGGCACCAAGGCAGAAGCGACTCTCATCGCTGAAGACGACACGTCTCCATTCGTCCCTCCGTTCACGCCTGTCGCGACACCACTGGAGGCGGGCTGCACGAGGTTGGGGAGTGAGCGGAAGACGGCCTAACGGTGTGCGGGACCGTAGGCCAGCTTCATGGAGACGGTTGCGAATGGTCCTCGCCGATACCCCAGGAGCAACGGTGTCCCTAATTTGCTGGGAAGTGGCGGTGAGGTCCCCTACGGCACTGAGTAGTATCCTACGGTCTTGGCGTGCATCCGTGCGTCGCTGCGGTCCGGTCCCAGGTCGACGGGCACGTGCACCTTCCGCCGACCACTGGCGACAACATCGATGTACTGTGGAGACCTCACGCCCCACGTGTTGAGCAATTCGGCTGTACGTCCACCCGGCCTCCCGCATGCCCACTATACGCCCTCGCTCAAAGTCCGTCAACTGCACATACGGTTCACGTCCACGCTGTCGCGGCATGCTACCAGTGTTAAAGACTGCGATGGAGCTCCGTATGCCACGGCAAACTGACTGACACTGACGGCGGCGGTGCACAAATGCTGCGCAGATAGCGCCATTCGACAGCCAACACCGCGGTTCCTGGTGTGTCCGCTGTGCCTTGCGTGTGATCATTGCTTGTACAGCCCTCTCGCAGTGTCCGGAACAAGTATGGTGGGCCTGACACACCGGTGTCAATGTGTTCTTTTTTCCATTTCCAGGAGTGTAGAAGGCTGCTGGTCCATAGTTATTTATAATGGCCATCCTTAATAATGTTCTGAATGCGGCAAGTGAGGTCTTCAACGTTCCGAGTACCTCAAACGCAGAATCACACAACTTTCACCACAGTGTGTAATATATCCACTGGCACCGACGATCCTCCCAGTGACTTGCGCGGCGGCACTACGACTTCTCTGTCTGTCCAAACAAAACAGGCAGATGTTACTGTACCAAAAAACCCTTCGTAGAACGACTTCTGGCCGATCAATTAGTTTGGTCAGTGGCTGAACTCTATAAAATGCCATCGATACCACTGAGCACTGCCGGCACCACCGACAGTAGGTTGGCAATCGATTCTTTTATCATACCAACTGCGCCTTTTGTGCCATCGAGGCGTGAGTCAGTGCCTTCATTCGACACGGAAGCCCATGCAAGAAAACACCGATCAACAAAACGCTGAAAGCGACGCCACACTACTGTAGGAACACAACAACCCCTACTCGCCAGAGGAAGAAGATCTGTTGGACAGCAGGGCGGGCACATCCGTGTGCTAGACATCTGTAGCGAACATTGATCAGCAGCAAGGCTTCAATGCAGGCTATGAAGCTGCTCCGACTGCTCCAACGTCACTCACCGTTTCTGCTTCTCTGCGCCATCACCATGGATCACCCTGGTCAACCATCACACCACCAGACTTACTTCTTGACCACGATGAATATAAACATAGTTAGCTCCCCTGTGAAGACACAACCCCTGAGAGAAACAATGTCAAACACAGCAGTCGACTATGAAATCCTGTAATAGGCGCCAATGAATGCACTAGTGGAAGTCTATGGTTACCCATTTTGTGTATCACCTGGTGGCTCCGCAGCTACTGGCATGGTGACGTTATTGAATCCATCGACGTCATGTATCTTCCTTGCACTTGAGGATCAGCAGTCACAGCACTTGACACCTGATTCATTAATGTTTACGCTCCGACAGACATCATCAAATGTAGGCACCAGTCCAAGTTCTAATCTGCACTAATCTGCAGACATCACCCCTACCTCCCCTTCCTAGGATGGTCTAAACACAGTCTCTTCGCTGGAGATATCAGTTGCAGCGTTCATCCCAAGGGCGAGACCACACACCTGATCCGGAAGTGGGCATGGTGACTTACGATCTTCACTGGAGCAACATGTGCGAAAAGGTACATGGCGACAGCTCTGGACACACAGATCTTCCTTGTCATTGAGAAAGCTGACTGAACCACATATATGTGTCTCAAGATCTTATACGGGGAGTGGTGTCCACCGAACAGTGCACCCGAGAGCGACAATCTTTTCCACCGATTTCAATTGGGCTTCCGACAGACAATGGGCTGTATGGGATTTCCCCCGACCCCCTGACACCCTGCCGTGCCTTTTGGCAGCACCCTCCTTTCACGGTCATGCCAATGGACAGACGGCAGGCTCAATTTCCCTTAAGAGGTCTCTACGAGAAGGTTTCTTCCTTTCTATTTGCCTTTATGCAGTCGTGCTTGAGCCACACATCGGGGTTTTCAACTGTAGAATATCTGGCATCACCCTGCAGGGCATCACTTTCTGCTATAGGGCGTGCGCCGACGATCTGCTGCTGTAGGATTGTTCATCGATGCGTCCACAGCGTAACAAATGGGATAGAGCGATGCACAGAGAACGCAAGCAGTCTTCCTAACGTCAACAAGTCGGCCAGGCGCTGTTGCTCCCCTTCCGCCAATTACTGGTTTAAATGGTTCAAATGGCTCTGAGCACTATGGGACTTAACATCTGTGGTCATCAGTCCCCTAGAACTTAGAACTACTTAAACCTGACTAACCTAAGGATATCACACACATCCATGCCAGAGGCAGGATTCGAACCTGCGACCGTAGCAGTCGCGCGGTTCCGGACTGAGCGCCTAGAACCGCTAGACCACCGCGGCCGGCGCGCCAGTTACTGAACTGACATATTTGGGAGTGACCTTTACGAAGGATGAGCGCGGAGCGGCCGCGACAAACTATCGATGGTTACTGGAGATCGCACGCAATATAGTGCACCAGAACCTGCTCTGGGACGTGAACAAGCTGCAGCGTGTGTCGTCAGAACTCAGTCACGTGCCACAGATCCTCCCCATACCTGCGGTGATAGGTTGCAAACTTTAGGCAGGCTTCGGTTATTTCCTATCCACAGGACACGTATTTCAAGAACGTTATGATACTCTCACCCTCCCCCTGCAAGATAGAGGGCTGGGACTGGTTAACGTTTGGGCAAGGGCAGCTGCCCTATATATGGGTAATATGTGGACACGGTAGACCAGTCAACATGTCTCCTTCACTGGTCGTCTATTGGATATTCTGATGCCATTTTCTTACGTCTCGCCAGTGTCGGTGGCCCTCGTCACCACACACTTCCCCCATGTATCGATATTCGTGCTACAGCTACGTGGTTTAGGATATACCCGCAACTCGCCTGCCGAAAGCAATATATTTACATCGCCCTTCCGCTGATGCTTCCGCGTAACTTGGTAGAAAGCAGGTATCCAATTGCTCATTGGCCACGAGTATTAAAAACTATACATCACCACTTCCTGCCCACCATCGTGAGTGCGACGTGGTACCCGGTCACCAACAAAAAATATGTGAGGAGACACTAGCTAGACGCTGTCGGATTAGTGAACTGCCCCAACCCCCAACTGTCATATCCTGGAAACCGCGGTAACGGCTGCTATCCTGTCGGCCGGACTTTGAAATATCCGCGCCGCCAGCTACGCTACCGCGTACCCTGCACCCGCCACCGCGGCACGATTGCTCTGAGACGAATGATTAAGCCGCTGGCAATGAGAAGCAGGCATCCCCTCATTGGAACTCCAGCAGCGGGGGTACTTAAAATCAAACATTCATTCAATGAACCATTTTTATGTGGTTGCCGTGTTGAATAACATTTACAAGACTTCATAGTGGCCAGGGCTCGTGATCTACTGAACAGTTACTGTGTTGAATAATGACTGATTTGTAAATTTGCGGTATCTGTTCATGTTTCAACATTCAAAGCAACTGTTCCCGGCAGACTTTGTAACTACAGCAACAAAGACCTGTATTATTTTTACAGTTTGATATTAGATGTAGAATATATGAATATCTGCGTTGTCTGTTTACGAACAACATCTGCGTCTGTTCCTCACTACTGTACTAACTAAAGAACCACGCAGCGGCCAAACAAGTTACAACAGACACGAATGAACCTCGTCTCACATGGGTGTAGTTGTCCCGAGTCCGACAACTGACACAGAGGGTCCTAGATCGTTACTTCTGCGAATGGAATATTCCAGAATTTGAAACACGAACATCTGCTAGCATGAGTTTCTTAGAAGTAGATACCTTAGGGGTTGCGAAGCAACTCAAATCGCTTGATACGGGCCAGTCTTCAGGTCCAGATTGTATACCGATTAGGTTCCTTTCAGATTACGCTGATAGTATAGCTCCCTACTTAGCACTCATATACAACCGCTCGCTCACCGATAGATCTGTACCTACAGATTGGAAAATTGCGCAGGTCGCACCAGTGTTCAAGAAGGGTAGTAGGAGTAATCCATTTAACTACAGACCTATATCATTGACGTCGGTTTGCAGTAGGGTTTTGGAGCATATACCGTATTCAAACATTATGAATCACCTCGAAGGGAACGATCTATTGATACGTAATCAGCATGGGTTCAGAAAACATCGCTCTTGTGCAACGCAGCTAGCTCTTTATTCGCACGAAGTAATGGCCGCTATCGACAGGGGATCTCAAGTTGATTCCGTATTTCTAGATTTCCGGGAAGCTTTTGACACCATTCCTCACAAGCGACTTCTAATCAAGCTGTGGAGCTATGGGGTATCGTCTCAGTTGTGCGACTGGATTCGTGATTTCCTGTCAGGAAGGTCGCAGTTCGTAGTAATAGACGTCAAATCATCGAGTTAAACTGAAGTGATATCAGGTGTTCCCCAGGGAAGCGTCCTGGGACCTCTGCTGTTCCTGATCTATATAAATGACCTGGGTGACAATCTGAGCAGTTCTCTTAGATTGTTCGCAGATGATGCTGTAATTTACCCTCTAGTAAGGTCATCCGAAGACCAGTATCAGTTGCAAAGCGATTTAGAAAAGATTGCTGTATGGTGTGTCAGGTGGCAGTTGACGCTAAATAACGAAAAGTGTGAGATGAACCACATGAGTTCCAAATGAAATCCGTTGGAATTCGATTACTCGATAAATAGTACAATTCTCAAGGCTGTCAATTCAACTAAGTAACTGGGTGTTAAAATTACGAAAAAATTCAGTTGGAAGGACCACATAGATAATATTGTCGGGAAGCCAGAGGTTGCGTTTCATTGGCAGGACACTTAGAAGATGGAAGAAGTCAACTAAAGAGACAGCTTACACTACACTCGTTCATCCTCTGTTAGAATATTGCTGCGCGGTGTGGGATCCTTACCAGGTGTATGTGCAGTTGACGGACTTTGAGCGAGGGCGTATAGTGGGCATGCGGGAGGCCGGGTGGACGTACCGCCGAAATGCTCAACACGTGGGGCGTGAGCTCTCCACAGTACATCGATGTTGTCGCCAGTGGTCAGCGGAAGGTGCACGTGCCCGTCGACCTGGGACCGGACCGCAGCAACGCACGGATGCACGCCAAGACCGTAGGATACTACTCAGTGCCGTAGGGGACCTCACCGCCACTTCCCAGCAAATTAGGGACACTGTTGCTCCTGGGGTATCGGCGAGGACCATTCGCAACCGTCTCCATGAAGCTGGGCTACGGTCCCGCACACCGTTAGGCCGTCTTCCACTAACGCCCCACATCGTGCAGCCCGCCTCCAGTGGTGTCGCGACAGACATGAACGGAGGGACGAATGGAGACGTGTCGTCTTCAGCGATGAGAGTCGCTTCTGCCTTGGTGCCAATGATGGTCGTATGCGTGTTTGGCGCCGTGCAGGTGAGCGCCACAATCAGGACTGCATACGACCGAGGCACACAGGGCCAACACCCGGCATCATGGTGTGGGGAGCGATCTCCTACACTGGCCGTACACCTCTGGTGATCGTCGAGGGGACACTGAATAGTGCACGGTACATCCAAACCGTCATCGAACCCATCGTTCTACCATTCCTAGACCGTCAAGGGAACTTCCTGTTCCAACAGGAACATGCACGTCCGCATGTAGCCCGTGCCACCCAACGTGCTCTAGAAGGTGTAAGTCAACTACGCTGGCCAGCAAGATCTCCGGATCTGTCCCCCATTGAGCATGTTTGAGACTGGATGAAGCGTCGTCTCAAGCGGTCTGCACGTCCAGCACGAACGCTGGTCCAACTGAGGCGCCAGGTGGAAATGGCATGGCAAGCCGTTCCACAGGACTACATCCAGCATCTCTACGATCGTCTCAATGGGAGAATAGCAGCCTGCATTGCTGCGAAAGGTGGATATACACTGTACTAGTGCCGACATTGTGCATGCTCTGTTGCCTGTGTCTATGTGCTTGTGGTTCTGTCAGTGTGATCATGTGATGTATCTGACCCCAGGAATGTGTCAATAAAGTTTCCCCTTCCTGGGACAATGAATTCACGGTGTTCTTATTTCAATTTCCAGGAGTGTATTACGCGTGAAGTACTGAGACCACCAAAAATATTCAGCATCATGTAGCAACGTGCAAACGACGTGCTAAGTAAGACAACAGTGATTTTTTTTATTCGTAGGTATGCAGAAAATATCATGAAATTTTATGTAGAAAAGGCATGGACAAACTGGCGAGGCATAGGGAGATTGAGATATAGCAAAAAGCTGATGGATGAGGTGCAGAGAAGGAATGTGTAACAAAAAAGAATGAAAGGATCTGTGAATTTGGCAGCAGGGGTAAGGAGTGAATGTCAGAGAAATTAAGAGAATGTTCGTCCTTGACATTGTCCCTTTTCGAAGAGGGGAGACTGTAGGGAGCAATACAGCAACGTGCTCAATGATTCTAACGCCCGGTATAAAACACACGCACTTGAGAAAGGTCGCAGCTGTAGCACAAAGTGGTGTCGAATACCGCCTTGCAGATGTACGTGCTGTTGTAATTAAGTGCCTTTATTTTAGAGACTGCCCCATAAGTAAATGGCCATAATTAGTTGTACATCAACTTAAAACTATGTGACTGAAATGAACAAACTGCGGACTATGTGACTGATAGACGTCAACTCTAGTGTAAGATTCGTACGGTTCACTGGTACAAGGCAGAGTGACTACAATACCAAAATTCGATCGCAGTGAGCAGTGCTCAACCCACAGAGCGATTACATTCGCTGAGTGGGTAGTACGGGCCACTCGGGTCGAACAGTTAATTAAGGAAGACCGTTACGACACGTTCTGATAAAGAGTTGAAATCAAATGTTAAGTGATCTGTTGATAATAAGATGAATGGAATGTTGACTATGAGGGCGATTCAGCCACAGTCAAAGACAAGGTACAAACCGCAACGGCGATCGATGCAGCGTTGACTTGTTTGTCTGCACGTCTCTCATATTCTGCGCGCCGTGCCAAACACGCCGCGAGTAAATACATTTCGACACCACTGCTCTTTTGCCCTTGCACAAACAATGGAATCACACGGATTCCATAACGTCAGAGACATACCGCAATATATCCACTTTATTTCAAAAAGTTAACAGGTGCATTTTCTTGCAAGCACCGGGTCTATTTTACAGAACCTATCTGTTAAAGTGAGACTCAATACGTATCCAGTATCATAACGGTTTAGAAAATTTGCGATCCGGAAACGTCAGTCTGTAAACATTTGAGAGCAGGGAAAATACTGCTTACTCATAACAAATCGTTCAAATGGCTCTGAGCACTATGGGACTTAACTATTGAGGTCATCCGTCCCCTAGAACTTAGAACTACTTAATCCTAACTAACCTAAGGACATCACACACCGTTTACTCATAACAAATCAACGCAATAGATTTTGCTTGCAGCACAAGCGTCCAAGTTGCGGTAAGTACATTTTTTGCGGTATATTGGTGATGGGGTCAGCACATCACTCTCCCAGGCCTTGTTGATGTCCTAAGCTTGGCGCTGCTGCTTCTTATTCGAGTAGTTCCGCAATTGGCATTGTGAGACAGCGCACCCCGTTGCAGTCAGATAAAACGAAGGCAGTACTGCGAATCGAATGTGAGTCCACACGAGGTAGTCACACATTCTGACCGCTCAGCTACCAAAACGGACTATTTTCACGCTGTCTCGAACAGCAACGAGAAGCTACATTCAGTATTATCAGTGTAGCCCACCTGGTTAGCCGTGCTGTCTAACGCACTGCTTTCCGGGCGGGAAGGCGTGCCGGTCCCCGGCACGAATACTCCTGACGGATGAGTGTCGCGGTCCGGCGTGCCGGCCAGTCTGTGGATGGTTTTTCAGGCGGTTTTCCATCTCCCTCGGCGAATGCGGGCTGGTTCCCCTTATTCCATCTCAGTTACACTATGTCGGCTATTGCTGCTCAAACACTTTCTCCACGTACGCGTACACCATAATTACTCTACCACGCAAACATTGGAGTTAGACTCGTTTGGTGTGAGACGTTCCCCGGGGCGTTCACTAGGGGCCGAACCGGACAAGAACCCTGGGTTCGGTGTGGGGCTGCGGTGGGGTGAGTGGACTGCTGGATTGCTGTAGCGTGTTGTGGGGCTGTGTAACACTGTGGGCTACGGCGGCGACGAAGCCTCTCCTTCGTTTCGAGGTCCCCAGTTCCATACAATACAGTACAATAAAATTATCAGTATTGACAATGGCATCACGCATACTATTCATCGATATATCATATTCATTTTTATCTGTGTAACATTCAGTAACTTTAAATATTTACCTCAAGTTACAGTATAAAAATTAATTAAATTTTAATTCAAACAGACCAATTTCAAGCTTTTCTCAATGTGATGACGTCATTGACAGATAATTTTTGTATAAATTGTTCTTAAGCAAACTATAGCCAATAAAAATATTTAGCAGTGCAAAATGCTCCCCGCATTCTTTACGACTTTGTATATAATCTATTATCTGTCCTTCATCTTGTTCAGCTGAAGTGGAGACCGGCCTGAAAACTACCTGGGAGGATCGTGATACCAAAGACTTAATCTTTCTTTTTTCAAAGCCGGATGAAGTGTTGATCAGTCTTTCTACTCAATCAAATTTGACATGATTATCAATGAATATAAAAGTAAAAGACAGGGGCGGAATTTCACAAACTCTAGACGAAGAAGAGCAGTAATTAGATATAAAGAACTTATAATCTTCAAAACTACTGACTCGTAAAGTACTAAAGCTCAGTAATAAATATACTGGAAAGAAAATAGTGCATAGATCACCAAACATTAACACAAGTATAAATGCGGTAGTCACGGCTCAGACAATCGAACAACAGGAATTCTTCCGTGCCAATAAAGATTAAGTACTGAGTCTTCAAGCAAAAGAGAGAGAGAGAGAGAGAGAGAGAGAGAGAGAGAGAGAGAGAGAGAGAGAGGGGGGGAGAGGGAGAGAGAGACTAACGTGTAATGCTTCACTAGCAGTAGAATATTTTGGCTAATTTCGAGATTTGGCATTGACCACACATTCGTACGGCCATCGTCGAAACATCACATGTGAAATTGCAACTGGAGACTATTAAAACGGACGAAATAACTGCTTACTGAGTTAGCTGCTACCCCTATGTTTCAGAAGCTTCTCACCAATTACCTCTACCAGCATGGCTCCTAAACCGTTGTGCCTTTCCTTGCCACAGACCATAGTGACTGAAGAACCACACGTTGTTGCTTATAATTGTAGCTGAAAGAAAGGATGGCTGTTCCCTCTGTATCCCATTTAAAGACACCTATCTACGAAACACAGCCGACGGGCAGAAATGGAATAAGCTTCTGAGTCCACCGTAAATACTCCCTTTTTCAGGAAGTTCCGAAGAAATCACTGTGTGATTTTAGACTGCCAGGGCAAATGACTTTGTACTGTCTGCATACAAAGCCGACTTCTTCTCACAAAGACTTCGTTTCAATGGAAATCTCCATCTTCACTGTAATTGGCAACTTATTCGTGCTAATATTCGTTGAGCTACAAAAATCAGGGAAAATACCTTTATGCATTCCGGGTTTTACTACGTTATTCTCATTTCTTGGCCAAATGGGTACGTACATAAAATGAATATTCCGATGCACTTAATTACTTATAGACTAATACCCTTCAGCATTAATTATAGCTTAGTACGATTAGTCTGCTTGTTGTTACATTGTTTTTACAAAACTTTTCATACTGGCATTAAAAAAAAATGTTGTCACTTCATCTGTCAGTGAATTTCAAAAAGGGTTAAGACGTTTAAATAGGTGCTACTGTAGTTCTTTATACATGTTAGTTGAACATCGATATTAGAGATTCTTAGGTACACAAATGTGAGATTACATACTTTTTTTCTATAAAGAAGAATATCTTGAAAATTCTGGATGAAAGTTTCGTTCATCGGCCTAGATTGTTCATTCTGCATGCTGTTAGTGAATGAATGGTTATCCTTGCAGATTTCAGTATGTTTGAGAGAGTTTATCTTTCTTGCTTTAACCAACATAAATAACCTCCATCTTCTTACCAATATCTGCGAGTGAACGTTCAATCTCGATTAACTGGTATACATACGCTGGCTTGCTTAGATTTCTCAGTCGCAGTGCATTTACTTGTTCCTTGTATTTCGTACCAATATTACACCAGGTCTTTGCTAAGAATCTAATTTAAGTTTCCAAGTCCCTAAGTCACCTTTCGATACTGACCAACTTATACTCACACTGACACGAGGCTTGTTGTTCGTGAAGAATCTTCACTTTAGTTCCGCAAAGTAAGTTTGCAATTTTTATGACACAATACCTGAAATAAGTTTGTTAACAAATATTAATTTGGCTGTGAGTCTTACTGAGGAACAGTAATGTTTGGATTGGCTTCACTGTGAGAGGTGTCGTTACGTTGTGCATTCTTCCATAAACGTACCTTTTGTACAGCAGCCTCCTAACAAATGAAGAACGTGACTACGATCTATATTTTTGTGGACGACCGCATGGATCTCTCTCTCTCTCTCTCTCTACTCGAATTGCAGTTTCTGTGAAAGGGTCTGACTTTGAAAGCTGAAGCATTTTCGATTTGCGTCCGTTTCCCTTGTACCGCACTTTTATAAAAGACGCTTCATATAGTCTTTGAAGGCGTGATGGGGTAATTTCATCACATCTTTTACTAAGTTAGAGCATGGTCCTAGCTTTTATAAAGGATTTCTCAAAGAACTTTGACAATTTAATTCTCACCTTTGCGGGAGTACATTTTGGCTTTGCAAGTCACACGACTGTACGTCAGAGGCACTTGCGCCTGCTTCCTTTGTGGCTCTACGTGGTTGGAGAAAGAGGACATTCTTTGGTGGATCTTTATACGAGGCGGACGTTCACTGAGCACAAATAAAATAATTAGTCAACAGTTTACGCTACTTTATTTGTCGTGACGTAATATTCAAATTGGGTTACGGAACTCGGAGTTTTCGTGGTAGGGTAAAACGTGGAAGGATATAATGGTTTCATTTATCGTTATTTGCATTGTCCTTCTCTAAAAAGTCAGTATTGTTCCTAATACTTTCGCAGGGCACTTGGCTTGCTGGATTGTTGCATTTCTCTCGTTTCCTTTATTTATGTGGAGATTACGAGCTATAGAAAATTCAAATGCACGTGACGGTGAGTCAATAACAAACTTAAGTGGAAATCTTTATGGTGTTCATGCACCATTCGTGTTTTTTGTTCAGTTGTGTATTAACTGTGGGCTTTATGTTAAGCTGTGTTTTCAGTTAATAAGAACCTTGAGCTTGAAATGGGGCCCTTAGCAGCTTTTTAAGTAAAGTAAGTCAAATCGCTGAAGCTCATGTACTTCCTCAGTGTAACAATTAATATTTTGTGCATTTATGGCTGCAGTGAAGATTACTATTTTAGTGTAAAAATAAAATACTCATTTTTTAAAAATTTGTTTGTGGTAGTTAATTGTCTTCTGGATAATTCGTGTGGTCTTCGGGTTGTTAAATGAGAAAACTAGTAACTGATCATTTTCAGAAATTAGTGGGCAACGCAGATTAAAACATATTCACAACAGCATTTCTTATATCCGCTATTCAACACTTTTTTCCAGAGCAGTTCCAAAGCCTTCCAACAACGCGACAGAACACCATATGTTTTAACTCTGATAAGTGGTCAAAGACGTCTGATATGGGAAAATCCCCATTGCACCGCCCTCAGATTCAATACTAAGATGGCCCACTTCTTAGCTAAACGAAAACAGAACACAAATCAACAGTGAAAACAGGAAGGAGGTGTACTGAACTGTGAAGAAGAAAGCAAAATAGAAACCGTGTACTGTTCAAGTTGAAAATGTGAAGACATCAAGGGAGTTGGTACAGCCACGGCGTCGTGGTTATGTGGTCACGGTGTTGGACTACAAAACAGGATATTCGTGTTCAAATCTCCTCGTTCCCCATTTTCCTTCATTTCCCTCACAGAATTATCAATTTCCGGACCTGTCACTGACGTGTCTGTGCTCTTTCTGTTGTCCTGGCAATTGTCAAACTATACACTGGTTATAGAATATGAGTCATGTGTGTGTCCGTCGCAAGCAAATGTAATGGACACTAAGAGCAGGCGAGATGCCGCATAGACCTCTCACAGGACTGAAAACTAGAAATAAACGGATGTGAAGTATCTTTCAACAATGGAATTGAAGGGTCAAAACGATTTTGCAAAGCTGAACACATACTCAGAGCGGTATTGTTTACGTTATCGTGTGTCTGTTATCGCAGGCCGGTGTGGCCGAGCGGTTCTAGGCGCTACAGTGTGGAACCGCGTGACCGCTACTGTCGCAGGTTCGAATCCTGCCTCGGGCATGGGTGTGTGTGATGTCCTTAGGTTAGTTAGGCTAAAGTAGTTCTAAGTACTACGGGACTGATCGCCTCAGAAGTCCCATACTGCTCAGAGCCATTTGAACCTTTTTTTGTGTCTATTATCAAAGTTCAAGCTGTCACACACAATCAGTTTCGCTCTCCGAAAATGTGGGAAATGTTAAGATTAGCTTGCAAGTATGCAAGATTTGATGGTGTACGTGTGGAAAACATTAAAATCGTTAAAAAGTGGAAATTTGTGTTAAGGTCATATGGGACCAAAGGCTAAGGTCATCGGTCCCTAAGCTTACACACTACTTATAACTTAAACTAATTTACGCTAAGGACGACACACACCACCATGCCAGAGGGAGGAATCGAACCTTTGACGGGGGAGCCGCGCGAACCGTGGCAAGGCGCTTAGATGGTTCAAATGGCTCTGAGCACTATGGGACTTAACAGCTGTTGTCATCAGTCCCCTAGAAATTATAACTACTTAAACCTAACTAACCTAAGGACATCACACACATCCATGCCCGAGGCAGGATTCGAACCTGCGACCGTATCAGTCGCACGGTTCCGGACTGCGCGCCTAGAACCGCGAGACCACCGCGGCCGGCAAGGTGCTTAGACCACGCGAATACCCCGAGCGGCAAGAATCGTTAAAAATAAATGTTTTAATAGAGCACAGGGAAAACTGTGTGATTGTGAAACTCTTGTCTTTTTGTTTGTTTTTTTTTTGCATATGTGACACATTACTATAGTTTCATCATTTCTTTGGGAGTGATGGCATTCACATTCATGTAAACACCTAAACAGGGCAAGAAGCCATATTTCACTCACTCACCAGGTGTACAAGTTACGTGCGTCGACAAAATATTCCTATCATATGACACATACTGTCACCAATGTCGTGTATGAAACACCAGACGTGTTTTCCGGTGGAAGATTCGGTTGACTTGTTGCCCTGTAATCAAACGTTTGAGGTTCCCATTCGAGAGCCACTTCCTTAGGACTGCTAATATACCAGTGCGGAATGAACTTTGATTATAGGTCTTCTTTGTTACAGCTCACTGTTGCAAACGGGCGTTACACCACGACAAAGACATAAATGTTAATACAGAGAACGAACAGACACGCCAATGACCGGACGGACAGTTCATAATTTGGTACAACGAAAAAAGGGCACTAGCCAAATTTGAACACGGATGTCCCGCATTGCAGTCCTACACAGTGACCACACAACCACGACACAGGACTCTGAATTCACTCCATATGCATATCTTTACCTCGGGCCGTAGGTTGTTTCTATTTTGCTTCTTTCTTGACAGTTCAATACGCCTCCTTCCGTTTTCATGCTTGATCTGTACTCAGTTTTTGGAGGGATATCCACTGGCCATCTTACTGAAAGAGGTGTGATGGAGAGTTTTTCCTTGTAGTAAAAATTTGGTGCCATATGCTGGTATTTACGACAAACTACATTGTTCTGGGATGTACTAAAATTATGCTATAATTAATTTATATATTAAACATACAGTAATTACAAACAGTATAAAATATAAACAAAATGCACTGTTGGTTCTTAAAAAAGCCTGTAAATAATATTTGTGGCGGTTAAAGCTTTAATAACATCAGAATTGCAATAAGAGTATCCAAAATATTTGACTTGTAAAGGTTGTTGATGTCTTACCAGCCGGCCGCGGTGGTCTCGCGGTTCAGGCGCTCAGTCCGGAACCGCGCGACTGCTACGATCGCAGGTTCGAATCCTCCCTCGGGCATGGATGTGTGTGATGTCCTTAGGTTAGTTAGGTTTAAGTACTTCTAAGTTCTAGGGGACTGATGACCTAAGATGTTAAGTCCCATAGTGCTCAGCGCCATTTTAACCATTTTTATGTTTTACCAAACTGCAGTTTTTATGCATGCTACCAGATTTGAAGTGAGGTTACGTACCTTTTTACAATCAGGTAATATAATTTTAACTAATGAATGACAATATATTTCCGAATGCATTATGGAGAAAAATTTAGAAATTCTTAATTCATGTGATTTCTTTGAATCTAGATATTATTACACAGAAATAATATTACATGTTTTTCGGATGTTAGTGTGCTTTAAAATTCAGTTTTAGGACTGTTTTAATGTAATTAATAGAATGGTTATTATCTTCTGACTTTATGTTCGGTTATACAGGGTGTAAATTTGAAGTTGACAAACCAGAATAACTCGAAAAATAAGCTTCACACGAATAAATGTGTAGAATCCAAAGTTGATTATTTTCGAGGGGTACATCTGCTAGTGCTAAAATTCGCCAGCCACCCCAGCCTCCTGGGGGTGGGGCGGGAGGCTGCTTTAAAATTTCAAATGGGAACCCCCATTTTTTTATTGCAGAATCAGATACTACACAAAAAACTACGTACATTTTGTTTTAAACATTTGTTTTAATCGTTTGTTTTGATTCTTGGTAGTTGGCGCTGTAATTCAAGAAAACCCATGTTCTCATTTTCGCGTGAAAATGGTTACGTATAAATGAAAAATACTGATTTGCTTCGTAAATTTTGATTCCCTAAAACTAAAACTCTCCCTCTCCCCCATAGAGTGTGGTTTGACAGAGAGGAATTAGAGTTTTACAAATGTTTACCCACTTTATCCGTAACCATTTTCCACGCAAAAATGGATTTTCTTGAATGCAGCGCCAACTACTAAAAATCAAAACTACTGCTTAAAACAAAATGTACGTAGTTTTTTATGTAGAATCTGATTATGAAATAAAAAATGGCCTTTCCTGGGGGTGGCAGGCTAATTTTAGCACCAGAAGTTGTCCCCCTGGATAATAATCAACTTTGGATTCTACACATTTTTTCGTGTGAAGCTTATTTTTCGAGTTATTCTTGTTTATCGACCTAAAATTTACACCCTGTATATATTTGTACGCAAAAGCCGGCCGGGGTGGCGGAGCGGTTCTCGAAGCTTCTGTCTGGAACCGCGCGACCGCTACGTTCGCAGGTTCGAATCCTGCCTCGGGCATGGATGTGTGTGATGTCCTTAGGTTAGTTAGGTTTACGTAGTTCTAAGTTCTAGGGGACTGATGACCTCAGAAGTTAAATCCCATAGTGCTCAGAGCCATTTGAATCATTTGCACGCGAAACCGAAGTTCACGTAATGTGAAAATTAGCTTCTTGTATTGTGTATGTCAGTGGAAATGTGATATGAATACTGGTATCTTATGATTCATTAAATAAGTTTCTCCTGGTTATGGTCTGTTATAAAACGTTAATCATTCGTTCTAGGCGTCTTATGAATTAGGTTTTTCTGTACTCTGTGTTTCACACTAATTATTGAACTTTTAAATACATATAAAGTCAGGGATCTTGACTTTAATTTCACAGTAATCACAATCCCCTGCATTTCCATATTCCCATATTTTTTCCTTCCTGGAGCATAAAGCACTCTTTTATACATAGATATTTATTGCACACATATACACTCCTGGAAATGGAAAAAAGAACACATTGACACCGGTGTGTCAGGCCCACCATACTTGCTCCGGACACTGCGAGAGGGCTGTACAAGCAATGATCACACGCACGGCACAGCGGACACACCAGGAACCGCGGTGTTGGCCGTCGAATGGCGCTAGCTGCGCAGCATTTGTGCACCGCCGCCGTCAGTGTCAGCCAGTTTGCCGTGGCATACGGAGCTCCATCGCAGTCTTTAACACTGGTAGCATGCCGCGACAGCGTGGACGTGAACCATATGTGCAGTTGACGGACTTTGAGCGAGTGCGTATAGTGGGCATGCGGGAGGCCGGGTGGACGTACCGCCGAATTGCTCAACACGTGGGGCGTGAGGTCTCCACAGTACATCGATGTTGTCGCCAGTGGTCGGCGGAAGGTGCATATGCACGTCGACCTGGGACCGGACCGCAGCGACGCACGGATGCACGCCAAGACCATAGGATCCTAAGCAGTGCCGTAGGGGACCGCACCGCCACTACCCAGCAAATTAGGGACACTGTTGCTCCTGGGGTATCGGCGAGGACCATTCGCAACCGTCTCCATGAAGCTGGGATACGGTCCCGCACACCGTTAGGCCGTCTTCCGCTCACGCCCCAACATCGTGCAGCACGCCTCCAGTGGTGTTGCGACAGGCGTGAATGGAGGGACGAATGGAGACGTGTCGTCTTCAGCGATGAGAGTCGCTTCTGCCTTGGTGCCAATGATGGTCGTATGCGTGTTTGCGCCGTGCAGGTGAGCGCCACAGTCATGACTGCATACGACCGAGGCACACAGGACCAACACCCGGCATCATGGTGTGGGGAGCGATCTCCTACACTGGCCGTACACCTCTGGTGATCGTCGAGGGGACACTGAATAGTGTACGGTACATCCAAACCGTCATCGAACCCATCGTTCTACCATTCCTAGACCGGCAAGGGAACTTGCTGTTCCAACAGGACAATGCACGTCCGCATGTATCCCGTGCCACCCAACTTACTCTAGAAGGTGTAAGTCAACTACCCTGGCCAGCAAGATCTCCGAATCTGTCCCCCATTGAGCATGTTTGGGACTGGATGAAGCGTCGTCTCACGCGGTCTGCACGTCCAGCACGAACGCTGGTCCAACAGGAGGCGCCAGGTGGAAATGGCATGGCAAGCCGTTCCACAGGACTACATCCAGCATCTCTACGATCGTCTCCATGGGAGAATAGCAGCCTGCATTGCTGCGAAAGGTGGATATACACTGTACTAGTGCCGACATTGTGCATGCTCTCTTGCCTGTGTCTATGAGCCTGTGGTTCTGTCAGTGTGATCATGTGATGTATGTGACCCCAGGAATGTGTCAATAAAGTTTCCCCTTCCTGGGACAATGGATTCACGGTGTTCTTATTTCAATTTCCAGGAGTGTATATTTAATGGGAAAAGGGAATTAAGACATCGCCGCATGTTGGTGAATGTTGATTGACACAATAACATTAACTAGGATATGTATTTTAGTATACTTCCTGTCCCCCCCCCTACGCCCCCTCCCTCAAACCCACCCCAATGTGCACGGTCCTCCTCCTTCATTATTGTTTTAGCGTGTTTTGCCTTCTAACATTCATTGTGGTGTCTGTTTGTTCTATATCGTGTCTCCCTACCACTTTGGCGCAAGGACGCTCTAAGCGTGTTTTTTAGGGAATTGACTAGTTTGAACCTGGGACCTGTTGCTGGTAAGGAGACGCCAGACCACACATGACATGTAGAATTCAGAAGAGTTCAGTAAGACCAGCGATGATATAACCAAATGTTTAATGATTTCAGCGTCAGCTCCACTGCACTCCCTGTAAAAGAATCTTAATACTAACTAAATATAGTGGAAGGGGTTCAAGGCTTTCCTATTTTTAGTTAGCTGCTAAAATAACGTCGAAAAAGCAGTTAAGTTTACCATTGGAAATTTTATTCCACTCACGAAACATCGTTTATAAATTGCACTATTGATAAAAGGAAATGTTTTAATACAGGATGGTAAAAACCAACTGCATTCAACAAAAATGTGAACGAATATTCCCTGAATGGGTTTCCAAGTTCTACAATGGATCGAAGGATGACCTATGCCATATCACATCTATAATCTAGGTTTAAATTAAGTTTCACAAAAGAGCAAACTATCAAAATGGTCTACAGTGACCCTCAATTATCTATAATTACTTATCTAACTTGTCGTAAATTACAGTGGCTGATGTGGTTTCTCAATAACTATATAACAGAAAAATCTTCGCGTTTCAGATTTTTACTTCAAGTGGCAAATGTGAACACCATGAGCTTTAATTGACGATCGACACTAGTATTACACAAAAAGGGGATGTAACAGATGAGACTTCCGCCGTTCTGAGTGAAGATTTATGCACTGTTATGCGGCATCGCGTGCGTTCATTACCTTGACGGTGTCCGTCAGGAAGCGGCGGCCGGCGCAGCTCCGCTCTCCTCACCGTCTCGGAAGCAACTCCTCTCCTAACTTCTCCTTACTACCAATTACCGAAGATGGTTTAAAAAAAACTATCTGGCTGTGTTTTCATCTTACCAGTCAGGGTCTCAATGTTAACCTTAAGCTCCGCCTACAAAAATTCTGTCTGTCCAATCAGAAACGTTGTACTTTTCGTAGTGGGGCAATGTTTTTAAAGTCTGCAACGTAACAGAGACGCGAAAAAGTCTCACGCAAAAACTTGCAGCTGGTGTGGTCTTTTTAGCGTTATCGTAAGATCTATACTGTTCTTCTGGAGGGCTCTATCTTTTAACATGGGCTGGGGGTGGTCCTAGCATAACAGAGACGCGAAAAAGTCTCACGCTAAATCTTGCGGGTGGTGTGGCACTTTTTTGTGTTATATTAAAATCTATACTGTTTTTCTGGAGGGCTCTAGCTTTTAACATGGTCTGGGGGGTGGTCCTTGACGTAACAGATGCGCGAAAAAGTCTCACACTACAACTTGCGGGTGGTGTAGTCCTAGTGGTTGGCTGGAGACGTGGGAGTCCAGTCCGTCCCTTTTCGTAGGGTCTTCTAGCTTAACACGGTTCTGCTCTCGGCTTCTGTTCTCGTATCTCCCCTCGAAACTGCCCCTGTCTCATGGTGGTAAGGTATGACATGCATTTAGGCATTCTTGTGTTAGTCTGTGGTATTCCATTTGCTCACTCGTTACTCGTATTACTTTGGTTAATTTAATGTCACGATATATTCGGAGCTATGTGACATACTACTGGATTTGCTTATCATGTCAGGGTTTTCATGGTTGGTGTTGGATTTGCCTGACACCTTACAGCCTGTCACACAGCCTCGCGTACTGATTGTAACCCACTACACCTTAGGAACTTACTGCTTGGGCTTTGTCCAACTCATTTTAATCATTTTTAATGTTTTATGCACACGTTTGTAGCGTTTGCATTTTTCATTTCTATATTTCGGTTGTTATGCGTTTATTTATCGATTGTCATTTCCCATTTGTTGTTCACTGCCGCCATTTGAGTTTATACATTGTCATTTTGTCATATGGAGATAGTGGATGGAGCTGTGGTCTCTAGAAAATGAAGAGCCAAGTGGATAAATTGGAACATTTCCGACAAAATTTTTTGTTTTAGTTTAATAGGGCTGTACAGCAGCGGCAGCTAGAAACATTTGCAGCGTGTATGTGGATAAGGCCACTGTACAGAGCACGACAAAAAAATGGCTTTCTTGTTTTAAGAAAGAACTGACCAGTGTGTCAACTGTGATCATTCCACCATCGTGTGACGTTCGCGTGCAATGAGGAAGGTTCAAAAATCGTGTGTATCGGCACCGCATGCTCTAAGCAAAAAGCACAGAAATAGTGACCAACACCGACCATTTCAGTTCTGTATCGTTACTGGTGACGAGAAATAGTGACTTGACGTTAACTTAAGGAAAAACATGAATAGTTGATCCCAAAAAAGCAGCAACTACCCGTAGAAAGACCTGCGCGCATCGCCAATAGAGAATGTTGCGCACCTGGTGAAACAGCGGGAGTGTGGTGCGCTACGAAGTGCTTCCTCGAGGTGTAACTATCACTGCTGACCTTTATTGTCAACAACTGAAACGTCTTGCAGGCGCAGTCCAAGAAGAACGACCAGAAAAACAGCGTGATGTACTGCTACTCCATGATAACGCCTGCCTCCATTCTGCTGGACTGACAAAAAACACTGTGGTTATGGTCGCACCATAGAAATTAACAGACTATGAACGCGGAATGGTAGTTTGTACTAGACGATTGGGACATTCCACTTTGGAAATCTAAATTTAAGGCAATACAGTATTCCGAGACCACAGTGTCAAGAATGTGCCGAGAATACCACATTTAAGGCATGACCTCGCACCACGGACATCGTAGTGGCCTAAGGCCTTCACTCAACGACCGCGAGAACGGCGTTTCTGTAGTTGTCAGTGCTAAAAGAAAAGCAACACTGGGTGAAATAACAGCAGAAATCAGCGTGGGACGTAGGACGTCAATGTGGCGAAATTCGGCGTTAATGAGCTATGGCAGCGGACGACCGACGCGAATGCCTTTGCTAACAACAGGACATTGCCTGCAGCGCCTCTCCTGGGCTCGTGACCATGTCGATTGGCCCCTACACGACTGCAAAACCGTGGCCGGGGCAGATGAGTCCCCATTTCAGTTGGTAAGAGCCAATAGTAGGGTTCGAGTGTGCGCAGACCTGACGAAATCATGGAACCAAGTTGTCACCAATGTAATGTGCAAGCTGGAGGTGTCACCATAATGGTGTGGTCTGTATTTACATGGAATGGACTGGCTCCTCTAGTCCAACTGAACCGATCATGGACTGCATACAGTTATGTTCGGCTACTTGGAGACCATTTTCAACCAATAATGGACTTCATGTTTCCAAACAGTGATGCAACTTTAATGAATGATAATAGGGCATGTGAAAGATTTGACCACCCAGATCGTCCGACATGAATCCCATCGAACAATTATGGGACATAATCGAGGGGTCACTTCGTGGGAACACCATCCACCGGCAACAATTTCACAATTATGAACAGCTTGTAGAGGCAGCGTAGCTCAGTATTTCTGCAGCGGAATTCTAACGATTTTTTGAGTCCATGCCACCTCGAGTTGCTGCAGTACACCGGGCAAAACGAGGTCCGACAATATGCTATAGGTGTCCCATGGCTTTTTTCACCCCAGTGTACATCTTTTCAGTGTTTTCGGATGTCAAATCGAGGTTATAATGAATGGATTACGCAATTACAGAGCCTGACTTGAGAACGTTAATTTCATTGTGAAAAATATATATGTAAAAAGTCTTACGCAGACTCGCAAATTCACGACATGCTAATCATGCAGTCTCCAGCCAATAAAGCAAAAGAAGGTCCAGTTTACCCTGACCATTCCATCTTTAGAGAGATTTTTTGCCATAGATCTGGCATACGAGGAAACGCAGTACAGTGCGAAGATGCTGACACATTCATTACACGTCAACAGTCAGCGCGGCCGAGCAAACAGCAATGTCAAATACGGAAATCACAGGGCGGTCGTGCTACTCGAATTAAACACTCAGTAAATGAGTTTAAAAATTCTTAGTTACAATCTTGTTTAGACTATGACGTCAATCACAAAAGAGACGATGGTTTGTATAGCAATGCAAGTTGTATGAGGAGTGTTCAATAAGTAATAGAACAGTTGTTTATCTTGCCCAGTTTGTGTTGAAAAAAAGGTGCTTTTTGTTGAGGGACATCATGGAACATTCCCACTTGAGCCCCCATAGTTTCATGACGTTCCTATTGGTGGCGGTGCTATACGTAGCCTTCAAAATGGCGTCGGTAACGGAAGTACGTTCTAAGCAAAGAGCTGTCACTGAGTTTCTTATGGCTGTAAATCAGAGCATCGCAGATATTCATAGGCACTTGCAAAATATCTATGGTGATCAGTAAGTGAACAAAAGCACGGTGAGTCGTTGGGCGAGGAGTGCAAGTTCCGCTTGCTGGTTGGCCGTATAATGTTGGAAAGTGCGGACACTCTCATTTGACGAGATCAACGGATCACAATCAAACACCTCGCTGCTCATCAGGACGTCTCTACCGGTAATCTTGACACAGTCGTCCACCAGTTTGGGTAGATAAAGATATTGGCCCACTGGATTCGTCGTCGCCTAACGGAAGACCGTTAAGTACAACAAAGGAAAATGTGTGCCAAACTGTTTGCGCGTAACGACACTGATCGTGACAATTTCTTGTCGAACATCGTAACAGGCGATGAAGCATTGATTCATCACATAGAACCGGAAACAAAACGGCAATCCGTGGAATGGTGCTACATCACATTTCCTCCCAATAAAATGTTCAAAGCTGCATCCTCAGTCGGTGAAGTCGTGGCGACGGACTTGTGGAACTCTGAAGGGGTTATTCTGTTTTATTTTTTACCTCATAGAGCAGCTATCAACTCTGAAGTGTCTTGCACCCTCACGAAATTGAAGGAATCATTGTGTTCGTCGCCACAAAGATGCATACGAACTTATCTTTCTCCATGATAATGGAAAGCCTCAGACAACTCTGAGCACCCGAGAGGAGCTCACAAAATTTCATTGGACTGTTTTTCCTCATACACCTTACAGCCCGGATGTTGCACCTTTCGACTTCCACTCTTTTCGCCCAATGAACGATATACTCCACCATTTTACATTGCCGAACGCCTTTTCCAGGTCGACAAATCCTATGAACGTGTCCTGATTTTTCTTTAGTTATGCTTCCATTAATAACCGCAACGTCACAATTGCCTCTCTCGTGTCTTTACGTTTCCTAAGGCCAAACTGATCGTCATCTAGTGCATCCTCAGTTTTATTTTCCATTCTTTGGTATATTAGTCTTCTCAGCAACTTGGATGCATGAGCTGTTAAGCTGATTGTGCGTTAATCCTCGCACTTGTCAGCTCTTGCCGTCTTCGGAATTGTGTGGATGATGCGTTTCCGAAAGTCAGATGGTATGCGGTCGGAGTCATACATTCTACACACCAGCGTGAATAGTCGTTTTGTTACCACTTCCTCCAATGATTTTAGAAATTCTGATGGAATGTTATCTATCCCTACTGCTTTATTTGATGTTAATTCCTCCAAAGCTCCATTAAATTCTGATACTAGGACTGGATCCCCTATCTAAATTGACTCCTGTTTCTACTTCTATCACATCAGACAAATTTTCCTCTGCATAGAGACTTTCAATGTTTTCTTTCCACCTATCCCCTCTCTCCTCTGCCTTTAACAGATGGAATTCCCGTTCCACTCTTAATGTTATCACCTTGGCTTTTAATGTCACAGAAGGTTGTTTGGACTTTCCTGTATGCTGAGTCTGTCCTTCCGACAATCATCTCCTTTACGATGTCTTCACATTTTTTCGGCAGCCATTTCGTCTTAGCTTCCTATTTATTTCATTCCGCAGAGACTTGTATTTCTCAGTTCCTGAGTTTCCCGGAACGTTTTTGTTCTTCCCCCTTTCATCGATCAATTGAAGTATTTTTTCTGTTACCCATAGTTTCTTCGCAGTTACTTTCTTTGTACCTATATTTTCCTTCCCAACTTCTTAGATGGCCCTTTTTAGAGATGTCAATTCCTCTTCAACTGTACTGCCTATTGAGCTATTCCTTATTGCTGTATCAATAGCCTTAGAAAACTCCAAATGTATCTCGCCATTCCTTAGTGCTTCCGTATCCCACTTCTTTGCGTATTGATTCTTCCTGGCTAATGTCTTAAACTTCAGCCTACTCATCGTTACTACTATATTGTGATCTGAGTCTATGTCTGCTCCTGAGTACGCCTTACAATCGAGTAGCTGATTTCGGAATCTCTGTCTGACGATGATGTAATCTGACTGAAATCTTCCCGTATCACTCGGCCTTTTCCAAGTATACCTCCTCCTCTTGTGATTTTTCAACAGAGTATTTGCTATTACTAGATGAAACTTGTTACAGAACCCAATTAGTCTTTCTCTTCTCCATTTCTTTTCCCAAGCCCATATTCCCCAGTAACATTTTCTTCTACTCCTTCCCCTACAACTGCATTCCAGTGTCCCATGACTATTAGGTTCTCATATCCCATTACATCCTGTATTACCCTTTCAGCACCCTCATACACTTTCTCTAGCTCTTCATCTTCAGCTTGCGACATCATGTATACCTGAACTATCGTTGTCGACGTTGGTTTGCTGTCGATTCTGATAAGAACAACACTACCACTGATGTGTTTACAGTAACACACTCTCTGCCCTACCTTCCTATTCATAACGAATCCTACTCTCGTTATACCACTTTCTACATCTACATCTACATTTATACTCCGCAAGCCACCCAACGGTGTGTGGCGGAGGGCTCTTTACGTGCCACTGTCATTACCTCCCTTTTCTGTTTCAGTCGCGTACGGTTCGTGGGAAGAACGACTGTCTGAAAGCCTCCGTGCGCGCTCGAATCTCTCTAATTTTACATTTGTGATCACCTCGGGAGGTATAAGTAGGGGGAAGCAATATATTCGATACCTCATCCAGAATCGCACCCTCTCGAAACCTGGATAGCAAGCTGCACCGCGATGCAGAGCGCCGCTCTTGCAGAGTCTTCCACTTGAGTTTGCTAAACATCTCCGTAAAGCTATCACGCTTACCAAATAACCCTGTTACGCGCCGCTCTTCTTTGGATCTTCTCTGTCTCCTCCGTCAACCCGATCTGGTACGGATCCCACACTGATGAGCAATACTCAAGTATAGGTCGAACGAGTGTTTTGTAAGCCACCTCCTTTGTTGATGGACTACATTTTCTATGGACTCTCCCAATGCATCTCAACCTGGTACCCGCCTTACCAACAATTAATTTTATATGATCATTCCACTTCAAATCAATCGGCATGCATACTCTCAGATATTTTACAAAAGTAACTGCTACCAGTGTTTGTTCCGCTATCATATAATCATACAATAAAGGATCCTTCTTGCTATGTATTCGCAATACATTACATTTGTCTATGTTAATGGTCAGTTGCCACTCCCTGCATCAAGTGCCTATCCGCTGCAGATCTTCCTGCATTTCGCTACAATTTTCTAATGCTGCAACTTCTCTGTATACTACAGCATCATCCGCGAGAAGCCGCATGGAACTTCTGACACTATCTACTAGATCATTTTTATATATTTTCTGCTGCTGTTGATATTACTCTATACTCATCTGACCAGAATTCCTTGTATTCTTTCCGTTTCATTTCACTGACCCCTGCTGTATCTAGATTGAGCCTTTGCATTTCCCTTTTCCGATTTACTAGCTTCCCTACCTTATTCAAGATTCTGACATTCCACGCCCCCACTCGTACAACGTTATCTATCCGTTGATTATTCAATCTTTTTCTCATGGTAACCTCCCCCTTGGCAGTCCTCTCCCGGAGCTCCGAATGGGGGACTATTCCGGAATTTTTTGCCAATGGAGAGATAATGATGACTTTTCCTCAATTACAGGTAACAAGTCCTGCGGATACACGTTACGTGTCTTTAATGCAGTTGTCTCCATTGCTTTCTGCATCCTCATGCCGTTGATCACAACAAAAACAAGAGAGTGCCCTGAACCTCTGTCTGCTCCTCCGCCCTCTTTGACAGAGCCTTTGGCAGAATTAGGGGTGACTTCTTATGCTGTCGGCAACGTTGATTATTAATTAAAATTTAGGCAGCGGCGGGATTCGAACCCGGGAGCGAAAACGGTTTGATGATGAACCAAAAAATAATACCCCTATTTTTTCTTTTTATTTTATTTTCTTTTTTTATTTATTTTTTTGTACAGTTTGTTCCTTATTGTTCGTTGTGTTTGGTCTTGGACGTCACATGACATCCGTTGCTTTTCGTTGTTGATCCCTTCATTATTATTATTATTATTATTATTATTACAGAGACCAGCCTGTTCTCTGAGCTACCGTGCCTGCACCCTTAGACCTCGGGTGCACGCTATCAGTGTTGATAAAGGACATATTACCCTGAAGGTGAATGCGATGCCGAAATTTTACAAACAAAGTAACAAATTCTTTTGTGTTAAAAGGGAAATTAAAGCAGGAACTCGACCATCTTGAACAGAATAGGGTTGTTGAAGCCATAACCAGTAGCCAATGGGCGACTTTGTTCGCAGTTGTAGAGAGCTGCTCACCACGCACCTGTGGAGATTCCAAAGTGACATTTAATTCGCAATCCATTATTGAATGTACTGTATCTATTATAATAGTATTTTCTAATGTTGGACGTGTTGAAAGATAGTCTTCACTAAAGTATATTTTCTTAAAGGACAATGTAGTTTATACGGCGCACTTAGGTATTACTTGACAGTTTATTAATGACTACAGCATTAATTCTTTTTTCAGATAAGAATTTTTTTGCCTGTTGGGTTTATTTTTCTTAGTACCGTAAGTGCTTTCTGAATTCACTATTACTGCCTGACCTGAAATTTTGGCTAGACCTGTCTGATGAGAGGTTATCTGCTGGTCTGCTTTCTTAAGTGATTCACATAAGACAAGAAGTCATTTAAGTAATTTCGGCTTGTTCTTAATTTCATATTTCTTTGAGCTGTGAGTCCTTGTATGTTGGCTTTGGTATGTTGAAGTTGCAATATATGTTTTATATCAAATGTGTGGCCCAAGCTCCATCAATCGCCCCATCCTTTCAATCCTGGTGGCCCAGTATTTTGCAAGACCACCCAATCATTTTCTTCTCTGCAGTAAATACAAAATTGGCTCATTGTAAAACTCTAGTGAAGCCTTCCGTTCTCTGTCGAATTTTGTCTGCACTTGTGACCACAAGTTCAGTGTCATCTGCAAGACGAAGTTGGTTCAGATAGCTTCCGATGACATGAATTCATTTCTTACAGTCCCAATTAAGGGTATGTTAATTGAAAACCTTAAACTTCCGTAGTAGTCCCACTAAATTCACGGATTAAATTTAGTTTCAGTGATGCTGCATGACAACCCTGTCAACACCGTTTGGACTGTGCCATATACAGCAGAAAACGTTGTGGCACACCAGAAAAATAACGTGAAATACACACACATAGCCACTCAGAGGGTCCGAAAATGATTCTGCAATTCATTTAAAGAACGTAAAGAACTCCGCCTTCTGTAATAGGGAACTGCGAATTTAATACCTATTTTCTTTACTGGACGGAACAATGCATAGCATTACGGCCCATTGTATGTCAGCAACGGCTTTCACAATGGCGTGCAACTAATTTTTGTGTAGGCAGTGCGGCATGAATGCATTTTGCACCAAAAAGCGCTGCCACAGACAACTACGTGATACTAAGTCTAAGCATGTACTTGCTACAGCAGCTATGATTTCCTACAAAAGCTGCACGTACGATTCACCAGTCAAGCAGTTTCTACATCAACGTCTACACACCTAGCTGGGAAACAACAGTACTGTATCTTGCTTACCGCAACCCACACCCATTTAATCCTGCTTGCTGAATTCAAATCTAGGTTTCCCTCCATTAGTTTTATCCCCCCCCCCCCCTCCCCACCTCCGCATGCGCACACACCTACACATTTCCCTCCAGTATGAAAGTGACAGTTCCTTGATGCCTCAAAAAATGGTTCAAATGGCTCTGAGAACTGTAGGACTTAACTTGTGAGCTCATCAGTCCCCTAGAATTTAGAACTACTTAAACCTAAGTAATCTATCGACATCACACACATCCATGCCCGAGGCAGGATTCGAACCTGCAATCGTATCGGTCACGTGGTTCCAAACTGTAGCGCCTAGAACCGCTCGGCCATTTCGGCCTGCTTGATGCATCAGGAGGTATCCTTTTTTTTTGTCATCAGTCTACTGACTGGTTTGATGCGGTCCGCCACGAATTCCTTTCCTGTGCTAACCTCTTCATCTCAGAGTAGCACTTGCAACCTACGTCCTCAATTATTTGCTTGACGTATTCCTATCTCTGTCTTCCTCTACAGTTTTTGCCCTCTACAGCTCCCTCTAGTACCATGGAAGTCTTTCCCTGATGTCTTAGCAGATGTCCTATCATCCTGTCCCTTCTCCTTATCAGTGTTTTCCACATATTCCTTTCCTCTCCGATTCTGCGTAGAACCTCCTCATTCCTTACCTTATCAGTCCACCTAATTTTCAACATTCGTCTATACCACCACATCTCAAATGCTTCGATTCTCTTCTGTTCCAGTTTTCCCACAGTCCATGTTTCACTACCATACAATGCTGTACTCTAGACGTACATCCTCAGAAATTTCTTCCTCAAATTAAGGCCGGTATTTGATATTAGTAGACTTCTCTTGGCCAGAAATGCCTTTTTTGCCATAGCGAGTCTGCTTTTGATGTCCTCCTTGCTCCGTCCGTCATTGATTATTTTACTGCCTAGGTAGCAGAATTCCTTAACTTCATTGACTTCGCGACCATCAGTCCTGATGTTAAGTTTCTCGCTGTTCTCATTTCCACTACTTCTCATTACCTTCGTCTTTCTCCGATTTACTCTCAAACCATACTGTGTACTCATTAGACTGTTCATTCCGTTCAGCAGATCATTTAATTCTTCTTCACTTTCACTCACGATAGCTATGTCATCAGCGAATCGTATGAATGATATCCTTTCACCTTGTATTTTAATTCCACCTCTGAACCTTTATTTTATTTCCATCGTTGCTTCCTCGATGTACAGATTGAAGAGTAGGGGCGAAAGGCTATAGCCTTGTCTTACTCCCTTCTTAATACGAGCACTTCGTCCTTGATCGTCCACTCTTATTATTCCCTCTTGGTTGTTGTACATATTGTACAGGGTGTTTCAAAAATGACCGGTATATTTGAAACGGCAATAAAAACTAAACGAGCACCGTTTGTTGCAATATGCTTGGGACAACAGTACATTTTCAGGCGGACAAACTTCCGAAATTACAGTAGTTTAAATTTTCAACAACAGATGGCGCTGCAAGTGATGTGAAAGATATAGAAGACAACGCAGTCTGTGGGTGCGCCATTCTGTACGTCGTCTTTCTGCTGTAAGCGTTTGCTGTTCACAACGTGCAAGTGTGCTATGGACTACATGGTTTATTCCTTAGAACAGAGGATTTTTCTGGTGTTGGAATTCCACCGTCTAGAACACAGTGTTGTTGCAACAAGACGACGTTTTCAACGGAGGTTTAATGTAACCAAAGGACCGAAAAGCGATACAATAAAGGATCTGTTTGAAAAATTTCAACGGACTGGGAACCGTGACGGATGAACGTGCTGGAAAGGTAGGGCGACCGCGTACGGCAACCACAGAGGGCAATGCGCAGCTAGTGCAGCAGGTGATCCAACAGCGGCCTCGGGTTTCCGTTCGCCGTGTCGCAGCTGCGGTCCAAATGACGCGACGTCCACGTATCGTCTCATGCGCCAGAGTTTACACCTCTATCCAAACAAAATTCAAACGCGGCAACCCCTCAGCTCCGCTACCATTGCTGCACGAGAGACATTCGCTAACGATATAGTGCACAGGATTGATGACGGCGATATGCATGTGGGCAGCATTTGGTTTACTGACGAAGCTTATTTTTACCTGGACGGCTTCGTCACTAAACAGAACTGGCGCATATGGGGAACCGAAAAGCCCCATGTTGCAGTCCCATCGTCCCTGGATCCTCAAAAAGTACTGGACTGGGCCGCCATTTCATCCAAAGGAATCATTGGCCCATTTTTCAGATACGAAACGATTACTGCATCACGCTATCTATATTCCATAGACATTCATCAAAAAAACCCATTTTTCCCTTTTAGAAAATCTGTATCAGCTATCACGATACATCTGAAAAACCACGACTATTGGATAACAAAAGTAGTAGTTTTCGTGAAGCCGACTTCCGTAATTTCTTTTCATAAGAAATCGTCAAACTCTTTACCACACGTTTTTAATGTAATGTTCTCGGCTACTCTTGAATTTTTTTGATATCATTATCCATTATCGAGATTCAGAATTTCAAAGTAATCGTACTTATGCACGTAAAATATGCAAGTAACATCCGGTCTGAAGTGTAAACGTAATTTTAACTTACGTAGTGAACGCATGAAAACGGTTCTAGGATCACTTTAAGTGTTCGGATGTCACCAAACTAAATTTTTGAGCCATTACTTTTCACCAACAAAGCTTTATTATAAGCTGTCTCTGTATAATCTCTACAAATATGCCAAAAGTGGTGTCACAGTAATAAAAATGGGCCAATAAGGGTTTTAACATGCCTGAAAAGAACTTAAAATGAGTGCCAAACATTACGTACAACTCGACAGAATGCTGATTCCGACTAATATTTCTAATAACATTTTCATTCGATCGATGGGCATAGTATCTATAAAAAATATAAATCATACAAATTTGTGTTAATCTTATATTATGCGAACTCATTTGCTTTTTATGGTGTGTCTAAGTATATAAATGTTTTGAAGTATATATGTAAATTGTCAAACCATAATGACCTATGGAATTCGTTTTATATAAGCAGTGCAACCTGCTGTGGCAGGAAAAAGAAAGGAACTTGAGGAAAAATGGTCCTGCTGGAAAGCAAAAAGGTGAATATGTTTCTCTTTAAAAGACTCTGACAGAAAAGTGGGGAACCAGCTGTCTCGAACCTCATTCCGCCTTCCTCACCAAAAATTTGTGGGTGTGAAAATACTCGCGCTTTTTTTTAGCTGAAGTAGAGTAGCAGAGAGACAGTGGTGGTGGAAGAGAGTGGAGTGTATCAGTGGGAGAGGAAGAGAGAGGAGACAGTGATGGTGGGAGAGAGAACGTGGCAGTGAAAGACAAAGAGAAATGGAGAAAGACAATAGCAGTAGGAGCCAAAGAGAGACGATACATTGAATGTCAGTGATGGACGGTGGCAGTAAAATACAAAGAAAGTTTGCTGGAGATAAAATGTAGGAGCAGAAGAAAGAGAAGACAGTGGAACAAAACAAAAAAAGGAAAGAAAAACAGATAAGTGGTGATCATACCTTTGCTGCGGGAGGGAGGGGAGGGGGTGTCAGGACCCTCCCAGATTGTAGGTATAAGGAAAGGTTTATTTTGGATCGAAATTTGTAGCAGGTGAGTATAGGGGGAAAAATAAGTCCCCCTCTCCCCCGCTGCCTCACCAGATGTTTTGAGCTACCAAGGCATGGAGGAGGCAGTTGCTGCCGCAAAGAAAGTCAAAAGGAGACAGAGAAAGTGAGAGGGGAGACAATGGCAGTAGGATATACTATAAATCAATTGGAGGAAAAGGAGGCAGTGGGAGAGAGACATATATTGGCAGTGCATTGAGACAGAGATGGGGCTTGTGAGGGCTTAACTACATGGAGAGACTGCATAAAAGTATTTAGAATGTTCTGTTTTAAAAGAGCGTGAATATGTTCGCATGCCAATAATTTTAGTGAGGAAGGCGGAATGAGTGTTCAGGCAGCTGGTTCCCCATGTTTTTGTGAGAATATTTTAAAGAGCAAATATTCATCTCTTTGTGCTCCAACAGGAGCATTTTTCCGCTGGTTGTGTTTTACACATTGTAATATAACAACTGTTGTATCACTCTGTGCTAGCAACGGTTCCCAATCTTCCCGAGACAATTACTCCTGACTACAGTCAGGTATTAGCTATTATTCCCATGACCACACTATTATTGATTTGGGAGCCCAAATAAATACTAAAATGGGAAAGGTTTTCTTTGAACACATTAATACTTAAAATTATGAAAGATAACTGATATTTAGGTTTTGTAGCTGTCCTGTTAAAATACGAACTAATGAACCAACGAGACAACTTGTACAACTTCTTTCTGACAACCTGTCTTTACAGAGTGATGCAGCAGTTTTCAGTGCACCTCGCGTGCTAGGAACAACTCTTCTTAGAAAAGAAAGCTAGCTAAGTATACTGAGTGTAGACACTTGTTACAGTCTCTCGCAACCTCCCCGTTCCTGTCAAATTCATTTGTTTCGTAGCGTGTTTGGCTGGGTGAGGCGTGCCAGTTTGAATTCTATTTGGAGTCAGTGGTGTATGGTTTGTGAGGCTGCGCGTGTGTGTGCTGTGATAGTTTTCTTCTATAGTTAACTTTTGGTACAAGCTGCTTCTATTTTTTAGGATGTGTAAGTCAGTTTCAATGATTGACACTGACAAATACAGCCAGTTTGCTCTGTAGCAACTTACTTTCAACTGCTGTCAATCTGTATATGTGGGCCAAACATATAGGAATCTCAGAACCAGGTATACAGACCACCTCATAGCACTGAAAAGAAATAGCTCACACTCAACATTGACAGACCACCTGATAACACATACTTACCACCCATGAAACATTGAAACTGACTTACACGTACTAAAAACTAGTGGCAGGTAAGCCAGCCGCTGTGGACCAGCAATTCTAGGCGCTTCAGTCCGAACCGCGCTGCCGCTACGGTCGGAGGTTAGAATCCTGCCTCGAGCCTGGATGTGTGTGATGGCGTTAGGTTAATTAGGTTTAAGTAGTTTCTAAGTCTAGGGGACTGACGACCTCAGATGTTATGTCGCATAATGCTAAGAGCCATTTGAACCATTTGAGTAGCAGCTTATTCCAAAAATCAATTATAGAAGAGAACTATCACATCCAAAAATCAACAGCCCAGGGAAAGAAATTAATCAATGCATACATATCACTGTGCAACAAAAACCTCTTCGTCAAAATAGAAGAACTATACAAATAACACCCACAACAAAACTACTAATCGCCGGCCGGTGTGGCCGTGCGGTTCTAGGCGCTTCAGTCTGGAACCGCGTGACCGCTACGGTCGCAGGTTCGAATCCTGCCTCGGGCATGGATGTGTGTGATGTCCATAGGTTAGTTAGGTTTAAGTAGTTCTAAGTTCTAGGGGACAGATCTTAAGTCCCATATTGCTCAGAGCTATTTGAACCTTTTTTTTAACCAAAACTACTAATGGAAAAAAATATCTTTCACCCTTGCTCCAAATCCCCCCCCCCCCCCCTCGCCGCCACTCTCTCTCTCTCTCTCTCTCTCTCTCTCTCTCTCTCTCTCGGCCCCAGTCCTCAGCACACACACACACACACACACACACACACACGCACACGCACACACACACACACACAAACCATACACCACTGACACCAACTAGAATTCAAACTAGAGCGCCTCACCCAGCCAAACACGCTACGAAACAAATGAATAACACACAGCCACAACAACACGTAATGGCAGCAAGAGCTCTGCCTAGGTTTTGAGAAATCGAAAAAGTGCAGCGCCAAGCGAGCATAGGTCATGAGGCAAGCGTATTTACCTCGCCAACAACACAGAAGACCACACCACAATTTCCAAACTGGAAATTACACACAAAAAACGTGATACAGACTCATTTCCGTTCGTAAATACATAACAAACCGAGAAATAAATTACGTTTCGCTGTTTGCAGATGACAAGTTGTATATTAAGAAATTTTGTACATGGCTGCGCGTTCAGAGACCGTGAATAGTTAGTTACAACTGAAAGAAAACAGCCCTCGGTCACTATTTTTAACGAATTAACCGGGTTTCAACACTGCTTGGAGTGACGTCCTCAGAATTTAAATCAAACAATGGTCTATAACACGGTCACAGAATTATGACTAAAAACGTATGATACAGTGTATAAGTACAGAATCATCGTGAAAGACTGGCATTACTTACATGTCATTTATAAAATAATAAATATGCCAAAAGGGCATTAGTCACAAAGATATTTAAGATAAAAATTTGTGATGGTGAGCCACTAAGGACTGCTCGTTACTTACGTGGTTACTGGTTGCAAATATCTTATACTCTGTATCATACGTTTTTAGTCATAATTCTGTGACCATGTTATAGACCATTCTTTGATTTAAATTCTGAGGAAGACTCTCCTAGCAGTGTTGAAACCGGTTAATTCGTTAAAAATAGTGACCGAGGGCTGTTTTGTTTTAATTGGAAGTTGTATATTGTGTAGCAGAATGGCTACCAAAATAAATGGACATGTAAGGTATGTTAACGAATGCATACATCCACTTTTCACCAATTAAGCTATAAAAGGAACTTTGGCATAATGTTATAAACAATGCAAATGTTAATATGTAACAACAATTTTAAAGTTAACAATTGAAATTAAACCCACTGAATATAGCACAAAAGTGATGAAACATGTATGGGTGAAACAAAACAGAAGGAAAGGTGTCTGGAAAAATTTCTCATCCTATTTTCGCAGCAAGCACGGATATAACAAGAAGATCTGCACCGCAAGATGTTTATAAGCTGTGAAAGTGAAAAAATATTCATTATGATAACAGAATAATAAATAAAAAGAGAGCGCTTAATAGACTCGAGAACATAATAGATAAATCACTATAGTGTTCTCATGCTATGAATCAACAATTTTTTATTTATTATATTCTGTGACTTTTTTAAAATTTTGATTTATTTTGTACTTTTTATATTTATTTTATGTATAGAACCTAAAAGCAGAAAGACAACGAAATCAGATTATAGTCTAAATCGCAAAGTATGCCTTCAGTCTAGAGAGGATTGGCTCAAATGGCTCTGAGAACTATGGGACTTAACATCTGAGGTCATCAGTCCCCTAGAACTTAGAACTACTTAAACCTAACTAACCTAAGGACATCACACACACCTATGTCCGAGGCAGGATTCGAACCTGCGACCGTAGCAGTCGCGCTGTTCCTGACTGAAGCGCCTAGAACCGCTCAGGCATACCGGCCGGACTACAGAGGAATTTCAATTAGATTGCAACGATTATATATGCTCATGTGAACATTTATCTCATCTATATACATTATGCAATAGGACTGGAGCGACACTGAGGCAAAACACAAAACAAAAAGAACAGGGAAACTAGGAGAGAACAAACCGGTGCAAAACCATGGAAACATACATAATAAGGAAAATACCTATCATCAGGAAATGAATTTAATCAACACACTGCTGGGGTAACAGATGATTCAACATGGTGGCGAAGAGGTCTAGATATGGAGCCAGTCGCAAGCATGTCCAATAAGCTGTGATCATGCACTGCCTGAATGGCATCTGATCCCCTCCCCCCCCCCCCCCCCCGCCTTAATGAACGAAGTGTCCGAGAAACCATATTACGGTGTGCGTTTTCTGTCGCGGAAAGAAGGAAGAAAGTAGGCGCAATATGATGTCCGTAGTGAATACAGTCTCAGAAGGTCTAGTAAGGAAGTCCAATTGCTTCCTAATAAAAGACCAGTTTGCCATATGACCTCTACAAATAAAACGATGTCGTATCGTATCAGTAGACGTACAACGACTATATAAGTCCGTATTGGTAAGCGAAATAGGAAAAAGTTTCTTGTTCGTTGGAATCAAGCTATTTACTACCTTATACCCCGAGGACGCTATGCGCATCGTCCAGGTTGATTGCGGCAATCCTCTTGTAGCGAGATGCGGGCAAGGCACTCCTTCCCAACGAGCCTTTACAAGTTTCATAGGGAGGACGGATCTCTATAAAATGTCAGTCCCTAAATAGTTCACCACAACATGGGAGACACGAAAGCGTTTGAACTTGCAGTTTACGCTTCCGATATCAACAGGGGTGTAAAGACTAGCAGGATGGACACAAAGAAATAAACGTGATGTGAATGTGTGATTTTCTTGAGTTACGTCAAATCGGTACGCCGCACGTATATCATCTGCGTCTTCCTTCTTATATCAGACAGACACGACATCCCCCTCACCCCCACCCCCAGGGACGAGGTTTACACATCCCCTCATACCGTAACGTTTCCATAGGAAACGACCAGACAACTATTTTAGTTTCTTCGCCATCATTGAAGGATGTGGATAAACTTGAGCTACGTAATAAGCTTTGCAAAAGACGTATGTATCCAGTATTTGGACATGGTTGAGCAGAGTAGGAGAACGCATGTCATGTACTAGTATCGCTCCCAGAATTTTGCCCGTAACATACTTCCAGTTGAGCGTCACCATTTTGAGTGGACAACGGTCAATGATGATACCGAGAGATGTATGCCGATCCACTGCAGTAGCCCATGGAACAACCGCTTCATCAAAACCTCGAGAAATTAGAAGCCTGCATTTATCTTCATTAAGTAGTGCTCCCGAAATCCGACAATAATCGCCGATTACAGCCTTCAGTCGAGGTATCTCAGTAGAATTGCGAAGTAGAACTATCACGTCATCTCCTTATGAACGAACAGTTATAGTCTCTCCGAAAAGCGTCCTACCTTTCAGCTTGGATGCCAGCAGCAGAAGTAGAGGCTCCAGAGACAACACAAGCGGGTTTCATTGAGGCACTGCTGACGGATATTTATTGGGGGCGTCAGTTGGCCATCAAGAACCAACGAAACCGAAATACCGTAAACAGATTTGAGATCACTAGCCGTGTGTAAACAGTAAAACCCACAGTCTTCAGAATCCGAAGGAAAAATTCATGATTAACATCGTCAAACGCTTAATCAAATTCTAGAAAAGCAAGGGCAGAAGGGATGGCCGTTACAGTAGAGACTACAACCACGTCATGACACTCGACTCTAGGGGTAAGGATGGTAGGACCAGATACGCAACTTTGATGTGTTGCAACAATCAACTCCATCAGAGCCGGCAGCGTACTCTTAACTACCCTGGCCACAATCTTATAATCAAAGTTTAACAAAGTAATTGTCGAAAGCTATCATTGGCAGCCGGGCCAGGGTGTTTCGGAATTAAAACAATTTTCGCCACTATGAACGAGGTCGGCACTACTCTCCTGTGTAAGACTTCATTCAAAAAGGCCGTAAAGCTAGCACCCAGCAGAGGCCAAAAAATCACGTAAAAGTACTTGGGAAGTCCATCCAGAGCCGGGGACTTTTGAGAAGACAATCGCACAATAAATGTATAAGCTTTCTCAAGCTGAAAGGCAGCTAAGAGCGTTTCATTGTGTTTAGGTGCAATTGTCATATCAAAGATGCTGACTAGTGTACCGTAACAGATATAGTAATGGTGTAAGACACGCACTATATCAGCTTGCGCCTTTACGATACTTTCATCACTTCTTGTTAGAGAATGAATACAAGAGCGCCGGCGATGGGTGTGACGTCTAAGAAAGGATATAAGTTCTTCTATCAGCAATCAACGTGGCTTGGATCAAAGTTTCCAACCTTCCATTTGTATCCTCTTCAAGGTCAACAATATCGCCTTTACACAACTACCATCCGCAATTTGCAGAGGGGATTGATACGCAGCGTCAGAAAATTCACCAAGATGGAATAGTAAAATTCGTAAGTTCCCAAAAACTCTCGCGGTTTGGCAGCACAAAAAAGTATCAAATCTTGCCTGAGGCTCGGTTTTCCCAGTCGTGTTCAACAGCCGAGGATGGAAGAGTACTTCCTAGTGGACCAGAGAGTACTCTCTCACACAGCCCCCCTCAAGTCATCGAGAGAGGAGTCAGCTACATGAGGGACATTTAACATCCAGCTACAGCGAAACAATTTGACCGGTTGCCATAGAAGACTGAGAGTTGTAGTCACAGCGCAGTGATCCGTAAAGGAAGCAGGGCTGACTGTAACATCAAGAATACTATTGCGCAGGCAGTCTGATAAGTAAAACCTATCTAATCTGCTACTAGAAGTCTCAGTAAAAAAATGGTTCAAATGGCTCTGAGCTCTATGGGACTTAATATCTGAGGTCATCAGTCCCCTACAACTTAGAACTACTTAAACCTAGCTAACCGCGCCGGCCGGAGTGGCCGTGCGGTTCTAGGCACTACAGTCTGGAACCGAGAGTCCGCTACGGCCGCAGGTTCGAATCCTGCCTCGGGCATGGATGTGTGTGATGTCCTTAGGTTAGTTAGGTTTAATTAGTTCTAAGATCTAGGCGACTGATGACCTCAGAAGTTAAGCCGCATAGTGCTCAGAGCGACTTGAGCCTAACTAACCTAAAGATATCACACACATCCATGCCCGAAGCAGGATTCGAACCTGCGACAGTAGCGGTCGCGTGGTTCCAGACTGAAGCGCCTAGAACTGCTCGGCCACACCGGCCGGTAGTCGCAGTAAAGTGGGTAAATTTAACTAACGTCGGGTATTTACATATCCAGACGTCTTTCAGGCGTAATGAGCGGACCAATTCATATAATTCATATAATTTCAAATATGGAGACTGATCTGCAAGACGCAACACACAGTCAAAATCACCAACCAAAATACTACCCACAGGACTCTTACGCAACGGATTAACAGTTTACTCTTTATAAAAACGCAAACGATCCACTGTGCGACCAGTGCCAGACGAGTATATGAACCATTGTAATATTATAAATTTGACAACCTACGTCCATCCAGATTCCAACATTTCCACTCTATCAACAGGAATGCCTTCATGAAAGAATAAGGTGGTCCCCTTAGAATATTCGGATGCTATATTAAAGATCATAAGAAAACCATGTAAGGAGAAACGCCTAAATAACACCTCCAGTAAGAATACAATGTTCGTACTGTAGGCAGCAAATTTGGGAAACAGTCGGCGGCTAAAGACGAAGGAGCAGGGTGACATTGCCACGTCTTAGACTATAACGGGGGACACAAAGACGACGGGGGGATCCCGCTCTCTTAGCACTTGGAGGTAGCTCAGAAGGTGCCACTTCGTGAGCAGGAGGCATGCTGGAGATAATTTCTTCGCCACTCCCTGTACCACGGATGGGAGGTACCGTATCATCGAGAGAAGCAGTGTACAGGATCGATGCGGAGAAATGTGGGCAGAAGAAGCACAGCTAAATCCTCACCCTCACCATCGTGATTGCGACGTCGCTCGTTTTTCACTGTTGCAGGATATATCACGGAACAAATCTCATTATGAGACTGTAAAATGTGTTGAGTAGGCCAACGTTCACAATGGACGTTTTTCACGTTACCTTAAGAAATCAATATGTCCTTTAGAAAGTTGTCATATACCTCCGGCGGGAGGTTGAACATTCGAACATCGGCATAGTCATTTCCAGCATCTGCAAGTGCCACGATACTAACAGAATTATCGCGTCGCTTAAAAGGGACTTGACAACCATGACGCGACACCTAAATGAAAGTGATCCATAAATTTCCCTTAAAACACGTAATCGTCTCGGTCAAAATAAGCGGTGTGGACCTGATCAGAGTTTACATGAATTGTATTGACAAGCCAATCGTGGATTTCTAGAGACTCGAGCTACACAAAAGTAAAGCTCACAGTACCGTTTTGTAGAATACATTTGAAAACCATGGTAGCTGACGCCGCTGCAACTAGACGAACACGAACAGCGAGGCGGAGCGGAGGCGTTACGACTCACTCGACTAACACAACAACAATAACCTGAAAAAGTCACACAAGCGGCGCTACGGTAAGTGAGGCAAACAAGAACTTTTCCGCTCGTAGCTCGAAGCGAAACTGACTATTCGGCTACGATGGTGTTTTTTTTATTATATATGTAAAAACCATGATAAACACTCTCTCCCTCTCCCTCGCCCTCTCCCTCTCCCCCTCCATGACTCTCTCTCTCTCTCTCTCTCTGCAGTGTTTACGTTAAGGAGATAATAGCGTTGTAATATGAATGAAAGGCTTAATGAGTGAGGAAGATTACCGTTCTTTCCTTTGTGTAACGGTGACACTGATAATTCTATCTTGCAAAGCAAAGGACAAAGCAAACACCCAGTCATCTCGAGGCACTATGTGTCTGTGTTTATATACTGGCATCGAGGTCGAGCTACGATGCTCATACGATGCAGTAGCGCTATCAAACGGAAACCTTTTTCATCGCCCCTTAAAGCACTGAAACACTAAATTTCGGACGTGACGCGTAGCCGTTCGGTCTAGGGCGCCTTGCCATGGTTCACGCGGCTCTCCCCGTCGGAGGTCGACTCCTCCCTTGGGCATGGGTGTGTGTGTGTGTTTGTGTGTGTTGTCCTTAGCAATAGTTAGGTTAAGTTAGGTTAAAGTGGTCTGTAAGCCTAGCGACCGATGACCTCAGCAGTCTGATCCCATAGAAGTTACCTCAAATTTCCAGTTTCAAATTTTCCACTAAATTTTGTAAATCGCATTCCAATGGTTTGTACCTGATTAAAATGAGTGTTTTGACATCTTTATGCATCCTAGACACTTCACTCAATCTTATGTAAATCATGTAAAAACACAAAATAAATGTGTAAGTAGGCTGTTTAGGTTTTCTTATTGGTAACGTCACGTAGCGCTCTGTATGAAAATCACTGGCTGTGCTGTGTGCAGTCAGTGGCTAGTTTGCATTGTTGTCTGCCATTGTAGTGTTGGGCTGTTGGCTGTTAACAGCGCGAAGCGTTGCGCAGTTGGAGGTAAGCCGCCAACAGTGGTGGATGTGGGAAGAGAGATGGCGGAGTTTTGAAATTTGTAAGACTGGATGTCATGAACTGCTATATATATATTATAATTTTGGATGACTATTAAGGTAAATACATTGTTTGTTCTCTATTAAAATCTTTCATTTGCTAACGATGCCTATCAGTATTTAGTGCCTTCCGTAGTTTGAATCTGTTATTCAGCTGGGAGTAGTGGCGCTCGCTGTATTGCAGTAGTTCGAGTAACCAAGATTTTTGTGAGGTAAGTGATTTGTGAAACGTATAGGTTAATGTTAGTCAGGGCCATTTTTTGTAGGGATTTTTGAAAGTCAGATTGCGTTGCGCTAAAAATATTGTGTGTCAGTTTAAGCACAGTCTTGTATAAATTTTTCTAAGGGGACGTTTCAAATGTAACTCATTGGATTAATGGTTTTAATGGCGATATAAAATGTGATTGCAATTGATCTTTAACTCCTCAGTGATGAGACGCAGTTGGAAACTTTTCGACACTTTAACATTGTGCAAGACTGCTACTCGAATCAATACTCTTGTCGTTTTTGTAAAATTCTATAAGCGAAAGGGCAATCTAGGCATTCTCATATTCCAGCTTCAATAAGAGTGATTGAAAAATAACATAGAAGTTGTAACGCAGTGACTGTGTCAATCACATAATTGAATTGACGAGGCAACATCATCTCTCCAGACCAGTCCTCATCACTAAGGAAGATAGAGTAATAAAAATAATCGTTTAATTGTGATCACAGAATCGAAATTCCAATAAAATTCCGAGTACAGTGATACCAAACAGAGACCAGTCAGCCAATTAATTAACTAGCTGTCAATTTAATTTTCTCAATTAATTCGACTAAACTATTTTTCCCAGTTCCGCAGACACTAACGAGATATTGTCTACGTAGAGGATCATCGGTAGCTGAGTGCTCAGCGCGACAGACTGTCAATCCAATGGGCCCGGGTTCGATTCCCGGCTGGGTCGGAGATTTGCTCCACTCAGGGACTGGGTGTTGTGTTGTCCTAATCATCATCATTTCATCCCCATCGACGCGCAAGTCGCCGAAGTGGCGTCAAATCGAAAGACTTGCACCAGGTGAACGGTCTACCCGACGGGAGGCCCTCGTCACACGACATTTCATTGCATCGGTTGGAGGGGTGGGATAATTTTGGCATTCCACGTTCATTAAATATAAAAAACGTTCTACATTGTGATTTCTAGCTTGGTTCCCTAGCCGTTATTTCTATCATCGTTGAAGCCACACCGCTTACAAAGTATCCCGAGTACTGAGACTCAGCGGCAGTTCGGGCCACCCAACTTGACGACAAGAACCCGGCAGCTCCAGTCGGTCAGAACAACAGGAATGGTTACACCTCCAACTCCCGTTATGTTGACTACACGTACCTTTTCATATACTGCGGAGTGCACAGCAGTTCGTGGAGCGTATCCTTAAATATTCCGGAGAGTATGAGAGTGGCACGCCACTCTCTCATTTTAACTACCCTGTCGTTCAGATTAATATTTATATTTTAGGTCACGATCTCCGTGTTCCCCAGTACTACATTTGATATGTGTGGTCCATGACTTTTTTATGTGAGGAAATTGTGGGCAGAATGTTAATATATCTGCCTATTGAAAACTTATACCTGAGGGGGCAATAATGGAGGTGATGGAGAACAGGGAGAAAGATGGATTACGGGGCATAAATGTTGTCTCCAGTGACATGGCTGTGCGAGTGATTCGCAGAAGCAGCGCTTTGTGAGTTGTACCTGCAGAGGGACTTGGGGCCATGGCAGTTCTCTCTTCCCACTCAGGGTCGGAGTAGGAGGGTGCCGGCTGGCAAAACATTTTACCTGCGACAGACGATTGCAGAGGTGGCCAGTTGGCGGAAAGTGGGTGGATGAAGCCATTTAAGAAAGAGTGCTGTAATCTGGGCTTTTGTGCAAACAGTATGACGACCATAAGACTACAAGCATTCTCATCTTCAGTGTGGGAACCCCAGTGCTGTGTATGGATTGGCTGTCAGGCAAGCAGAACAGTCAGAAGATGATACTGCACCGGCGTAGGGTTGTTAAATGATATTCACAACTCCCTTTTCTCCGTGAACCATAGTTTGTGGTGCACTTGGTCAGAGGTGATTCAATTTGAACAGAATTGGACCTTACAATGGATTCATGTAAACGAAGTGAGATTGCGTCGCAAGAGGGATTAATTCACAGGAGAATTTATATACTTTCCACCCCAATAAATGCTTTGCTAATCAAAGACCATCCCTTTCTCTCATTTATGTTTGTCATTTTTTGTGTAAGATTTATCAACTCGATTGCAGTTATAAAAGGATGATTAAAAACTTGTCACTATTTTTATAAACTTAAATATGTGACCCTTCTCATTCATACTCCTCCAACTATTCAAATGTTCAAATGTGTGTGAAATCTTATGGGACTTAACTGCTAAGGTCATCAGTCCTTAAGCTTAAACACTACTTAGCCTAAATTATCCTAAGGACAAACACACACACCCATGCCCGAGGGAGGACTCGAATCTCCGCCGGGACCAGCCGTCCAGCTATTCAGGAGTTTTTATTTTATTGTGGTGATACATGGACACACCAGCAGTTCAAAATTCAACCGTATTAAATTAGTTAATTAGTTTATTTGGGTTCTGAAAGTGACCGATGACATAGCCAACCGAAGTGACATAAGTAAATTCACTAATTTCGTATATAAAAATTAAGAGTGTAACTCACGATTTGAAGAGTATTGAGAAGACAATACGTTTCTTTATGTAAAGATAATAGCTTTTAACATCACTTGGACGTAGGTATTTATGATTAAAGCAAACGACCCCTTTCAAGCAACCCTCCATCTCATTCCATAGCAGCTACTAAAGGTGTCGACATCGCGAGTTCACAGTGCAGCAGTTACCACCATTTTGTGGCAAATGTGGTCTTCGCTTACCTTGGGAGCGTCCTTGTGTTAATCATTCGCAGCTTGCTCGCGATGTTTACAATTACGAAGCAGGCTGTAACTACGATAGTTGCGTCTGTGCTGTCGTTACATTTACTGCGCGAGATACAGGTGCTGCATATCGACATGCAGCGTGGTAAGCTCCACTGTCCGACTCCTGTTACTGTGGCCGGATTCTTGACCAACAGGTAGCTTTTTCGTTATAATGAATCATTTTAATTCATTTTGCTCTCTCTCTAGGGTCTGGTATTTATACTGAAGACATTATGGTTTGTGTCAAATTTTATTCTTTTGATCAGACCTGCAGCAAGTTCATTGCTGATCAAGCCGCTGCTTCATCGTGAGTAATACGTTAGGAAACTGTTGATAAGGTTACCTCTCATTTTATGTGTCTATTTATGATTAAATGCACTGGCAGACCATACTGGCTTATTTTGATTTGTAGCTTCCCTGTTCTCCCTTTAATCAGTTCCGTACTAGGCAACGAAACAGCTGCTGTAAGAAACGAAGTCCGACGCCTGGGACAGAACATCAGCATATGAGTGATCTGCTAGGAAACATTGATAGTTGGTACAGTTCATTTAGACTTTTCAGAGGAGAGATGACAGAGACTCCAGTCATAGTTACCACTATTCCCCTACCAATACACACGCTACAAAGTACCACCTAAGCATCTGTGATGGCGGGTTTTTGGATCGTGTCTGGGTAGTTCATATGGTATCCTATCGTAATCTCTGAGATGCGCTACATGTGACAAATGAAGAGTCCGTGTGAGACATCCCTCAACATGTTTGCCGTGTGACTGTAATGTGGAGTCTTACGTCATCCTGCCGAAATATGCCATTTGTACCTTGCTTCTGAAGGACATAGCAACAGGGTTTACCATTCTTGCCACATACTAGCGAGGATTAATCCTTTTTTCAACAATTACCAAATCAGTCCACTTATCATATCCGTTAGTTCCCTCATCCCACGATTGTAGGAGTTGGAGAGGTAGCAGTCTCGAGAACTGATGGTTCCTGGACCTTCCACCAAGTCGCCCACAGACACGTTGGCTTCGATGTGACCCCCAAAAACAGAAGCGAGTCTCGTCGCTCTACAGCACAGTTTAGGCTTGCTCTATACCTTAGACCTACATGTCCTAGTGGGCTGTGATATGGCGTCAGTGGTAAACGACGCGCGGCTCGAGATCTCAAGGCAGCTTGCAGTGACACGCTGTAACCATTTTCCGTATTTAAGTTTTTGTAATGTGTCTATTCGTCAGAGCCACTGGAACAGTCCGATGATCTTCTGGAAATGAAGTACTTGTGCCGACACCTCTGGGCGCAATGTTGTCCTGAGTCCATATCATCGCCACTAGTTCTGCAAATATTTCTTTAGACACAGTTAACTGTCTGCTCGACCTCTCGGTGTGATGTTCCCATCTTCCTCATGCCAATGATTCACTCTTTTTCAAAGTGCGAAAGATGTCGATAAGCCGAGCGGACAAATCATGCTGACGTGCTCTGTTGTGATCTCCACTTTAAAACTTTCAGTAAAATTCGACACACCTAGGAGATGTCTTGTACTTACCCCATTCTCTATCCGTAGGAATGGCTTGTTTCAAGTGCAAACAAGTAACCCTGTAAAAGGTATCCTGTCAGTTTCTATGGAATGGCACCTGAAAAAGAAGAATTCAATACTGAGCTAATTTCAATGTACGAGCGGGTGATGAATTTCTTGCGTGAGCACTTTTAAATCTTTTTAAGTAGAAAAAACGTTATTAACATTCAAAGTCTTTATTCTTCCTGTCTACATATTTATTTCTCAGCATAGTCAGCCTGGCTACGACCACATTTCTCCCAACGAGAGACTATTTTGTAAATACATTCACTGTAGAATGTTTGAATTTGTTTGTGTCACTACCACATTTCTGCGTTCACTGTTGCATCACTATCAGAGCGAAGTCCTCGAAGGTGTTCTTTAAGTTTGGGAAACAATTGAAAGTCCGCAGCTCTCGTGTGCGGTCTGGCATTTTCATACTGAAGGACAGTGTGGATGAACTCTTCGAATTTAAACTCGATTACAGGGTTCTGTTTATCAAGCACAGATACATTTGCGTTACTCACTGCCCTTTAGCGACTGAGAGCTGTAAATATGTAGACATGTAGAGCGTTAATAACCTTTCTTTTCTTGAAAAAGCTTTAGGAGTATTCACATAAAATTTTGAAGACATTACTTTTTAGCACGCCCTCGTACAACTAAACATCTACTTAGTTCCTATGGCCCTGTAGTTTACTTATGATAATTTCTGCATATTGGGTTTTGAAGTTTCACTCTGATTTTTTAAATTATCCTTTTCCAAGCGTCGATGGTTCCGTCGTGCTGTCAACTGTGCACCAGTTGTAGAGTCATACGTATTGCAAGTTCTTAAAATTTCGTCACTGAAATACAAAGAAATGGCTCTGAGCACTATGTGACTTAACTTATGTTAAGAACTACTTAAACCTAACTAACCTAAGGACATCACACACGTCAGTGCCTGAGGCAGGATTCGAACGTGCGACTGTAGCGATCGCGCGGTTCCAGACTGTAGCGCCTAGAACCGCTCAGCCACTCCGGTCGGCACTGAAATACAGTTCCCATATCTAGAAATAATCAAAATTACCGATGTACTGAAAACTAACCCAGTGCGAGATTGCTAAATTGTGTAATATAAATGGTAGAGTAATTCCTTATGCCCACGTATCATCCGCCAATAGAACAGGAAAGGACATGCGAATTCTAATACATTCTCTACGCTCCCTCATATATCATGCTAAGTTGTAGATGTATATTGACGTTATCAGCGGAACTGACCTCTTAGATGAGTAATCAAACATCTAGGGTATTTTTGCAGTAGGGCCTTCAAAACGTACCTGCTTCCACGTCCTATACCAGCAACTGAAGACACAGAACTTATTATTAACTAACCAAGGGAGAGTAACATCTTGATGAACAGCTAAGACGGCAGAAAGTATCTTTACACCCGTTGCCCAAAATTATCAAGAATCAGGTCTACAGGCTGCACGACAAGAATCAGCCTATAAAGCTTAGGTGATCTCAGGCACTTGTTGGTTCTTCTTCGATATGGGCTGAGAAAGTTGTAAAATTGTCTATTGGAAGAACTCTGAGGCTTTTCCGGCAAAATTGAAAGGGGCAAATTTTTCTGTCCCCGTATGGATTGGGTATTAAATTTTCGGGATTACTTTTTCAGCAACTGACTTAGTGCTTTGATATTGTGGCCGTTCGATCGGATGGCATACCTGACAGGATACAGAGCCCATCGGGAGTATTTACCTTTCGTCTTAATACATAAACAAAGCTGCATTGTACAGTTTGCGATAGAAAGTACTCTAATTTTCGAACAATCAAGTTACAGTAAATTTTATGATATAAAGGATATAAAAGGCGAATGAACCGGGTACAGCTTAATCACAAGGCATTTGTGTGCAAAAGTGTACAGAAATGTAACTATAAAATAAGTTTGACATATCATTGGAACAGGTGCCTTCGTTATCCTTTATAAAACTGAATTAAGACCGGTTAATATATTTCTTTCAGTACGATTAAAAAGATAAAATAATCGTATGTCTATAATGTCAACAAAATCTCTCAAGGTCCCTTTCCAGTGGACATTTAATATTTCTCTGAGACAAACGGAACAGTGACAGAAGAACAAAAACGGGAATCCTGAAACTCATGTCGTCACTAAGCGCTGATCGTTTCCTCGTCACTTCGGCCGTTGGGCGAGCTCCATGCTTCGCCTTGGAGATGGGCAGCCCTGCGAGCGTTGGTGGCATTTGTGTTGCAGCGATGGCCGGGATGGACTAGGACAGGCTGCTACTCGCTATCGTCGCTTAGTTTTACAAGCAAAGTCTTGCGCGAACCCCCAGCATTACGTTTAAATGGAGCGTTGCGCCCAAGTGACACGCACTAGAAGGAGTTCCCCGCTATCACCCCACGAAAATTTCAATCCGCTTGTGCACATGGGCTTTTTGTCCCGCCAATCCGATTATTTAGTAACAAAAATTGTACTTTTTCCATAAAGCCCTCGTTTCCCACGCTAAAAAACATACGTACACGCCAGGAATTTCCTCTAAGAATGTATTTTTGCGTTTCTGGAATAACATCCCGGTTTGTTCTGTAACCGAAAGTTCTGTGTTGTCCACCTATTCAGACACTGGTGCATGGAGACAATCATGTAGTAACTTCCCCTGTCTCCAGCTCTAGGTGTCTGAAGTGTCACCGGCGTCCGATATCGCTAACTCATTACAAGTTCCACATGCTGCACAGGAGGTTGCAGTGCCTCAGTTCCATATCTGAGGGTGATAGAAACATTACTCCTACGACCAGTGTAGATACAAAGCTCCTTTCCCCTGTCTTTATTTTATTTGATTAATATGTGGAAACAAAAACAGCGATGGTCGTAGCACACTGATGCCCCACCGAACCTGAGTATTGTGCGGTTTCGTTCCCTGTGATTCTAGCAAAGCCAACCACTACCCTTAACAAGTAGTAGGAGACGCTTTACTAGTTCTTTATTGGACACGATTTCTTCAGGCTGTTATGAGTCGAGTATTCTGCGTCTTTTGCCCTCCAGCACTTCGCATTGGGAGACCATAGGTGTTGCTGTTTCACATCCTCACAACATAGTCTACACTTGGAGGCTTCTTCCTCCATCCACATCATGTGTTGATGTTTCCTGAAGTTCCCACGGCCAGTCAGGTGTCCTGCCATGATTTTAATCTGTTTCTTCAATTTTGGGATTACATAACTTCTCTTGATACATTGCTTTGGCATCGTTAGCTTTCCATGTTTCTTATTTCTGGATCGTAGACCAACATTCTACGTGCTGTCTGTTGTTCCAGTTACGTAGTTTTGATTTTACACTAGCCTTGGTTATGTTAGGACAGGTTCCATTTCAATAAATGGAGTAGTCACTTCTGTCCTGCCCAGACTATCAGCTTATTAATTGCCACTAATTCTTGAGTGATCAAGGATCCACAGCAGGATTCTCTATTGCTCTCCCCTAGTCCCTCAAGAGCTTCACGGCATTATGCAACGATATTTGATCTCACTGATAGGGCTGACACAGATTTCAGAGTTAATTGTCTGTCTGAATAAATGTAGATTCTATACTCTTAGTAGCATCTATGAAAATACTCTTCGACTCACACTCTGATAGCGGATGTTTCCGCCAGGAATACTGTGGCAATATTCCCTAAAGAGACTGCTCTATTTAGTCTAGGATGTTCCCCGTACTCTCCTGCTCTGGTGCCTTCATCTATTTTTGACCATTCAGTAAACGAAGCTATGTCTTCTGAGCAGCGTGGTGGTCCGTTCTTCCACTGCACCCTGCCTCCAAATGTTACACAGATACGTTCATTGAGACAGCTGGAAGTTATTTTATGATCAGCTGGCATTCACCCTACCATCCCTATATGTACCACACTCACTGTATTGGTGTGGGATTCTGAATATCCTAAAGAAATCCAGTTATTTCGTGTTTTTAATCTGCATGCAGCAGAGGGTGTGCTGCTGGTTTTGCCTGTTATAGTTAAGCTGACCAATCTCTGCACATTTCCAAATTCCTCAACGGCCACGTTTTCTTCTACTTTATTCATCATGCTGTTGCGCCATACATCATCATAGGTCTTACACAGTGGTGCATATCCATTACATGCTTCTGGGATCTGGATCCCAGTTTTTACCACAGGCCTCTCTAGGGCTCATATTACTTTTTGCCTAGGAAAATATATCCTTTACATGAGGAGTTCCTCATTGATTCGTGTCCATGGTTATTCCTAGATACTTCGCTAGCCCTTTATTGGTAGAGTTTCATCGAGGAGCTTGAGATTGCAGTATGTGTGCTGGACTTGCTGCCTCATAAAGGGCACCGTTACAGTTCTCAGGGACCGATGACTTTGCCGTTTGTCCGCTCCCTCAAACCAGCCAACCAACCAACAGTTTTCATAGGAGTAACCCATAGATCCTAATTTATGCACCGATTTCAATAATGTCCAGAACACACTGCGCACTTGCTCTTAGAGTACTAACAAATTTACCAAGCATCACTATGATTAAATCATCTGTATATCTTTGGCAAAAGTAGCCTCTAGTACTTAATACTTCAGTGAGGTCATTCGACACCATATTCCACAGTAGTGGGTACAAAAACCTCTCTTTGTGGACACCCCTAGTAGTGTTTATCGACATTTCTTCATTCACCTTGGTGGCGTTTACCTTTATTCTATCTAGCATGGACTTAATCCACCTGGATATGGTGGTCTCAGTTTCAGTCTCTTCTTCAGCTCTAACCATTCATTGGAACGTTGTGTTGTTAAAAGCCACATCGATATCCAGGAACGTGCAGAGAGCTGTTTCCTGGTAGTGTAGAGCTTTCTCCTCCTTCCCAACAAGTTGGTGAAGTGCTATTTCACTTAATTTAAGTGGCTGACATGCCTGTTGGTTTACGTATAGGGAAACCTCAGTTAACATTTTCTCCCTGTAGTTCACATAAACAGGTCTTCTAATGCCTTTGCAAGAAAGGAGGGCAGACTCATTGGTCCCATATCCTTAGCCTTGGTGTTATTAGTTCTCGTTGGCTTCAGAATGAAAACAACCTTCACTGTCCTCCAAGCGTAAGGAATGATTACTGTTGCCAGCCTGATCCTAAACAGGCAACACAGGGATCAAATTAAATGCCCTCTGGCTTTTTACAGTTGAACAGGCAAGATGCCATCTGGACTAAGTGACTTGAATAGTTGAAATATTCCCAGCACTTCTCTGGTGGATTCCCAGCTTTCCCTTTGATTACCTGTAAACCAGTGCCTCTAACGACTGACTCTTGTTCTGTTCTACCTGCCAGAGTGCTGTGATGGAAGTGAGACTTGAGGACCACATCCATCATCTCATTCGCTGTCCTTTTATACTCACCATCCTCTTTCCTTGGAGCGTCTCCTGTATTAGTTGATATTCTAATGAGGATTTTACGGAATCCATCGCTAGCAGCTATACCTTAAAATTCCTCACAGAATACGTTCCATGATAGTATCGCATGCTTGATCGCCAGGATGTATTTGACAAGAGCCTCCTGATATTTTTCCAATTGGCCTTTTTTTCTGGCAAGGTTAAACAGTCTTCTCACCTGCCTTCTTTCCACTTGCAGATTGTTATTCCAAGGTAAGTTTCTATTTGTGCACTTGGAGGTGACTGGGCACTTTTCTGAATATGAGGTCGTAAAGGCAGATGGCACTGTGTCTGCCATTTCCTCAATACCTACTGGGTTCCTTGTCGGATTTCTGACTGAGTGAGTATAGCTCTTTCCTACATAAAGTGCCTGTCTGACTTCCTAGATTTCTGTAGACCACAGCCTGTTTAGCACCCACTTAAACCTTAAGCTTAATACACATGTAGTCAGGTAAGGATGCCTCTATCGCTACATGTCATTGTTTGACATAACGACCCATTAGAATATACCCAAAAGTTATGCCAGTTACTTCTTCTCTCTAGTAGAAATTAGCGTACGTGCTCTCTTCTCCTGTCGGTCTCGCCGATTTCCCACACCAAGTTTTGGTCATTGGCATCACAACCAATAAGCAGTTAGTCATTGTATTGTAAGTAGATATCTACCAGTCTCCTCACTTTTTGGAAAGGAGGAGTACTGTCTTCGTAAGGAAGGTAAAGTGAGGCCAATATAATTTCCTTAGAGGTTGCTTCCTCACGTTATTTCATCCTGATTCCTATAAAGTCACAGGATCAAAAGTTCGAGATCGGCCTGAATGAAATTCCATTCCTAGCATAAATTCATATTCTGGAGTTCTTTAGATCTCTAGCGTGTATCAACTTACCTCCAGCTCCTAGGAGGCCTGTAACACCCCCTTTGTACAAACAGGGTCTCTAGATCAGGACCACGTCTGCCGCCTGTCTTCCCAAAAGACGACTCAGGGCAGCTGTTGCCTCTTCACTGTGTTGCAGATTTGCCTGCAACATTTGCAGCCTCCAGCTTGCCACCATGGTCTCTTACGATGTCTTTGATTATCCTGACGGCAACTTGCCAGAACCCTATGCAAAATTTCAGGTCTCGTACTGGCGCTGCCATCAAGGACTTTTCACCGACCACTGCCACAAGAGTTTGGCCGTCTGGAACAGCCTTTCAGTTGGTTATCCCCCAGCCCTTTGTCGAGACCCTCCAGTGCTGACCCCTTATTATCTCGAAACAAATCTTTAGAGGGCTATCCTTAAGAAATGTTTGCATCCAAAGCAATACCTTTGCGGTCTTGAAGAGCACCACCTTCATAAGTCAAATCACTTTCTCCATCCCCTCACAAACAAAGAAAACAACACCTTTGTCCAGAAACGCCTCCTGAAATTCCTGAGGCTCCATTACTGACACATCATACCGCGTTCCAAGCACCCCTCAACACAGATCGCGTCACTCCTTGGCTTGGGTATCTGGAGAATTGCGTAAGGACTATGGGAGAGGATGTGGGAGAAATTAGGCGTTGTGAGACACTTCGGCTGGATTATCCGCTGAGGCTTGTCCAGCACGGGAGACCCTGCCAGTAGCTGCGCTACAGCTGGATAGCCCACAGCTTCATGACAAGATGCGATCCTCTCTGCTCGCATGGTAAGTACTTCGAAAATCCCAGAGACGTCCTTGCGCTTATTCAGCATGATGTAGCCACGCAATAAATCTTCAGAATAAGCAAATTTCTACATTGTTCGTACGATTGTGTTTGCTAGCACTATTCCTACAGACAAATATGCAACGACACTATTTCTGTAAAATCAGAGATACATCTCTGATGAACGCATTCTTTTATCTCCCATGGTCCACCATCCATGTTACTGTCTTCATAATCAACAGACAATTCACTGCTTACCATTAGGTCTCACGCTAAAGGACCTCTAATACAAAGACATAAAAAAGTTCCTGCCCGAAGTGTCTTTGACAATTACATCTCCTGGTGCAGATATTTCGGCTTGCAGATATGGTTGGATTACGGTGTGATGTTGTGCCTACATATTAGTCGTTGACTAATTACTCTTAGGTGACATCATTCTGGCCCACATCAAGCACTTTCCGTTCCTCGCAACCGTCACCAACGTCATGAAATTTGAAATTTCCTGGCAGATTAAAACTATGTGCCCGACCGAGACTCGAACTCGGAACCCTTGCCTTTCGCGGGCAAGCACTCTACCAGCTGAGCTACCGAAGCACCGGGCGTGAGTCGTGCTTCAGTAGCTCAGATGGTAGAGCGCTTGCCCGCGAAAGGCAAAGGTCCAGAGTTCGAGTCTCGGTCGGGCCCACAGTTTTAACCTGCCAGGAAGTTTCATATCAGCGCACACTCCGCTGCAGTGTGAAAATCTCATTCTGGTCATGAAATTTCATTATGAGATGTATTCTGTGCATCTGAGACGGCAGTCTAGGTTTGATCTTCAAGGCCAATGAGTACACCGTGTAAAATACTCTCTAAGGGAAAAAAACGAGGCAGCATGAAGGAATTATCCGAATCGGACGCAAATCGATAGATGTGATGTACATGTACAGACAAACAAATGCTAACAATTTCAAAAAAATTAATGATTTATTCAAGAGAAAGAGATTCACAAACAAAGCAAGTTAATAACATGGTGGTCTACCTCTGGCCCTTATGCAAGCTGTTATTCAGCTTGGCATTGATTGACAGAGTTGTTGGATGCGCTCTCAAAGATATCAGAGATCTAAAGCTACCTATTTGGAGCTTTAGATCATCAAAATCTAGGATGTTTCGAGGGCCCTGCCCGTAATGGTCCATACGCTCTCAACTGGGGACCTTGCTGTCAAGACAGGGTTTGTCAAGCATGAAGACAAGCAAAATAAACTCTCATTGTGTGCGAGCGGGCATTATCTTACTGAAAAAGAAGGGGTCTTTCTATGAAAAGAATTGGCATCCCAGGCCATCCCTCCTGGTTGTCGGGCCTATAGCGGGCGAAAGTGAAGTTGCCATCCCACCACCATGGCGTCTCTAGACACGTCTTCGCTGGTCATCGGTACTCATTTTGTTCCCCTTCGTGGCAAGCCACCCCGGACTTACATTTGAGTAAGATAATGCTCGCTTGCACATGGAGAGAGTTTCTACTGCTCGTGTTCGTGCTTGCCAAGCACAACGTCGGACAGAAAGGTCGCCGGGCCTCTCCCCGATTGAGGTTCTCGCTTCCCACGCCCGGGTTCCCGGGTTCGATTCCCAGCGAGGTCAGGTATTTTCTCTGCCTCGTGATGACTGGGTGTTGAGTGATGTCCTTAGGTTAATTAGGTTTAAGTAGTTCTAAGTTCTAGGGGACTGATGACCATAGATATTAAGTCCCATAGTGCTCAGAGCCATTTGGACCTCTCCCAGATTGAGGACATTTGGAGGAAAATGAAATGGCCCTCCAACCACCTCAGGAATGTGACAGTCTAAAGCGATAATTGGACATATTTGCACGAGCACATCAACCGGTTTCCAACGTTTTCGGATAATTATTTCACTTTGTGCCCCCCCCCCTCCCCACCCACTAAGAGTGTATAACACAGATCACATTTTTGCTACATTATGTTCTAACATTCACCAGGACACTATGTTCTGACTAACACCAAAGTACAAAATCATGGAAAGGTTATATGTCTAATGCAGCGCGTTTCTGCTGTGTTTCTTCGAGATAAGAAGTTCTCGTGTTTTGCGACTGATATCTTTTATGAACCAATGAAGTTCCACCCAACTTTGTTGGGTATCATCAGTGGTATACAAAGACAGTTGTCATAATTATTTGAGTAATTTTAAATATTTTGATATAAATCGTTTAGTTTAGATATGTAGTGCTTCATGTTCGGGTTTTCGTCACCACTAAAATACCTATCTATTAAATGCAAACATATTCGTTTAATGCACAGTTAGCACAATTCCGATTTTGGGGGGGGGGGGGGATTCTACGGCCAATTACCCTGATTTCTCCATTCACTGTTCTTGTCTTCCAATTATGAAGACCGAAATAATGGTGCGTTAGTTCCACCAAACGTCGTCCACTGGTGCAAGATGATTCATTTGCAAGAATCCAGAATCTGCTACACCTGTTTACTTGTCATCTACATCCACATCACACTCCGCGAGCCAACTGATGGTGTGTGGCGGAGGGTACCACTATCTGATCCCTCTGACCCTGTTCCACTCGCGAATAGCGCTTGCGAAGAATGATTGTCGGTAAGCATCTGTATTGACTCTAATTTCTCGAATTTTCTCCTAGTGGTCAATACGCGAGATGTATGAGGGGAGAAGTAATATGTTGTCCGACTCCTCCTGAAAGGCGCTCTCCCGAAGTTTTAATAGTAAATCTCTCTGTGATGTACAACGCTTCTCTTGTAACATCTGTCAGTGGAGTTTATTTAGCATTTCCGTAACGCTCTCTCGCCAGTTAAACGATCCCGTGACGAACCCCGCCGCTCTGCGTTGGATGTTCTCTGTCACCTCTATCAGTACTGCCTGATAGGGATCCCAGACAGATGAACAATACTCAAGAATAGGCCGAACAAGCGCCTCATAAGACACTTCTTTCGTGTATGAGTTACATTTCCTTAAGATTCTTCCCATGAATCTGAGTCTGGTGTCTGTTTTTCCCACTGTCCTTTTCATGTGGTCATTCCAATTTAAGTCGCTGTGGATAGTTACGCGTAGATATTTTACGGCATACGCTGTCTCCAGCTGTTTGTTATCGGTAGTGTAGCTGTATAGTAGTGGATTTCTTTTCCGATGTACGCGCAAATTATTACATTTATTTGAGTTCAGAGTCAAGTGCCAGAGCGTGCACCATTCATCAATTCTCTGCTGGTCCTTCTGCAAATTCTTACTATCTTCTGGCATTGCTACTTTGGTATCAACAACTGCACCGTCTGTGAATAGCCTTAAAGAGCATCCGACGCTTTCTACAAGATTATTTATATGTATTGTAAACAGCAACAATCCTATCACACTTCCCTGTGGTACTCTTTATATCACCTTTACACCATGGTCCATATTCTACGTAATTATAGGTGCAGAGTTCCTATCCCAAGAAACATCTCATAATACTGTCGTAGACGCATGGGCGGTTTGTCCAATGCTCTTTTATTTTCTTTCGCGAACCAACAACAGGCCTTTTTGTTATTTGTTAATTGTTTAAAAAAATTGCAGTAGACAGTTCTCACATCTATCAGAATAATTTGGTAAAATAAGATAGGTCCGATAAGTCTTGTTACACAAATTCCATGCCACACTCCTGTTTACACATAATGTAGCTGAAGAGGATTCTCATAACACCATTTGTTCTGCGATTTCTTGTGTCCCGATTATTACAGCCACGTGCCATCAGAAACAGGAGCATTTCAGGATAATCCTCTCCATCATGCGCAGACTACAATAGTCAGTTGCGGTACTCACATCGGGCAACAGTATCTGAATTGATTAGCCGATGCACTAGTGTCAGTTTAGAATGTTTAAATTCACGTTATTGCTCAGCTCTTTGATCAAACGCTGCTGACAGGCCAATTTGAAGATCAAAATGGCGCAACGATTTCAACTGAATTGTCTTGACTCGTAGAGATCAGCTATTAGCGATACAACAGCACTCTGAATCCGAACAAGGGACCAGAGAGTCATCGATGATCAGAGACGCCCTCCTCAGTTTTGTCTCCTGCGCAATACTCGGCACAGCGATCTGTTGTGTGTCATACGCTATGTAAGTGCTGCAGGATCGCATTTAATCTAAAGTTTAGTCAGTACACTATTAAACAGTAGGAATACGGCCATAGTTAAGTTAATTTTAAGATCTGCGAAGAGAGTGAAGCTTGTGGGCATTTTATAGTAATTCACGCTTACTGCACTTGCAGATATACTGCCTGCGACTTCTAGAAATAGAAAGCAAACAGGAATTGAATAAGACAAAGAAATGTGCGGAGATGAAAGAATGACACAAAATGGATTGATCTGTGCCAAGAGCCTGCTATGGTCTTCGGAATATCACCGTAGCTGTGTAGAAGGAGTTAGCAGTAAATGAGGGATTTATCACCCACCTCGAAGACTCCCTTTCTCACAGGATGCAGATGTTTAGTGCAGTCGAGGGCTTTGGGATGTGTTATTAGTTGACGATAACATCTTGCGTACTTTTGAAGACCCTCTATTTTATCTTAGACTGTGTACTCTTCTTGTTTCTTCGTTTCGAATTTTGCACACATCAAATAAATCAATGTAACCACACAGGGTATTGGACAAATATTTATCGTGCTGTGCTGATTTGTTTGAATACTCAAGTTTTCAACTATTCCAACGGTCGTCATAGTAAGAAGTTAAATAATTTTGTAAACAGGATCATTCCATGATGATGTTACAAATTTCGAGGGATGATGAAAACAGTAAATATATCAATTTGATGTAAGGGACCGTGGTACAGAAGTTATGTCATGGAGATGTCACGATGTCACGGAAATTTCGTATTCTGCCACAGATTATGTTGAGATCTGTGATGGAGGAACACTAGTAGCGATGCTCATTTCGTCAGTGATACGGCGTAAATTCAAGCGCCGGCTCGCCAGTCGGAAACGATAGAGAAGAGATGGCTGTGAGAAGACGTCAGCCAGTCGGTCCGTAGTTCGTCGTCTAGTGGCTAGCGTTGCTGCTTCTGGATCACGGGGTCCTGGGTTCGATTCCCGGCCGGGTTGGGGATTTTCTCTGCCAGGGGACTGGGTGTTTGTGTTATCCTCATTATTTCTTCATCATCATCATCATGCCTAACAGTGGCTAAATTGGATTGTGTGGAACTTGAACTGTATAAAAATTGGGAATTGTACAGGCGATGATGACCGCACAGTTGAGGGCCACACAAAACAAACATCATCATCATCGTCAGCCAGTCGCACGCTGACCGACCTCTGTGCAGGACGACAACGCGACAGCGGCGGCATCTGTGGGAAGAAGACATAAGCGCTCCGCCCGACTGGTCGTGGTCCAGTAGAATAGCAGTTCCAAGACTAGAGTGACTTTTATAGCAGCGTCAACTCTATTCACATCGCTTGTACACTCTTTGTAGCACAGACTTGGAATTATTTATACTGAAGAACCTTGATTATTTCGTATTTTGCCGTTTGCTTGCTACATATCTGAGTAATTGCAAAGTTAACTCATTAATAAGATGTTTTTGAGTGTCTGTCTAGCGAACCGAGCACGCAAGTTTCCTAGACACCATGTATTTGACGACAATCAATGAGACATAATAGTCAGGTGGTGAATGACTCATTGTGTTTCTCTATAGCCTTTCTGCATCAATCGGCCGTTTCCAAGCACCACGAACAGCATAACTGCTCTTCTACTGGAAGTTGTGGTTGCATCTTCTGATCTAAACGACTTATTTGATGGCAGAATATCGGCAGATATATGCATGGGATAAGATTTTCGTCGCATCAGACACAACCGTATTTTTGTTAGGCTATGTTTGCTAACAGCAGAGTTGAAAAGGTCGCCATGTATAATGTGGTGTCAGCGCTCTGTGCAGTATTCTAAAATAGTACCTATAGGATGACAGGTCTATAGTTGCTAAACTGTGCCTCTCACTCGTTGAGGACATAAAGTACACCAAAACTTTAATAGGTTGAGTAGCTGTACCTTTAAATGTGCATGGTAAGCCGGCGCTTGGTGGTCAAAGGCTCCAGAGAAGTACACTAAGTTATTCAAAATTTGACTGAATGAGCATCGCTACTAATGTTCCTTCACCAGTGACATCGACATAATATCTGGTAGTATACTGAGGTTCAATGAATTCGTGACATCTCCAAGAAGGTCAACTATGTTGGGTGAATCCTTGATGATATTACGAACTATCAGGAACGATGGAGAAGAGTAAATCTGTCGGTCTGAGATGGTACCATGTTCCGGGTAAGCCCTAGTCGAAATTTATAAAACTGATACCTCGGCCAGTGGAATACATCTACCGCTACTGGTGTCGCCAAGATTGACCGGTAGGCAACTTTCTAAAGTCATAGTATGGACCAAAACAAGCAAAAATGGTCTAGTAAACATGGCCTCTGAAATGCATGCAGTAAGAGTATGGGCGCTTGTTCATTTTGGATACTGTAAAACATCTCTTCTACCGCAAACTCTTTTTTTTTCATGTGTTTGAAGGTGCTAGTATAGGTCTAAAGAAGAAGATAAAGTCCAGCGAATATATTTTAAGAGCTTTATCTTCACTACTGTGAAACTCTCGTCTACTAAACAAGTGCCCAAAGCTCCTAAGGTCTGCCTTTTACAATCCATATTTGCTAGGTATTGTTTTCTTCGTTTGGACCATACTGCCTTCTCCAATAATAAGGAATACAAAGAGCTTGCAGCAGAAGACATGTGTTTCACAGTATCTATCATGGATAAGTGCCCATAACTCATAAGGTATGAATTTTAGAGGACATGTTTATTAGAATTTTTTCTAGAAGTTGTTTACCCTGTCAGAGGCTTCTAAACAATTTTTGGTTAAAACTTACGACTCAGTCGTTTCCGGACCAGTATCCCTTACCTCAAATTGGTTCATTTTCCCTTCTTCATCACTCATGGAAGCTTTTAACATCATCACGGAAACGTCCTGCATACGAAACTATTGCACTCCTGACGATGACGACTGAGAGACTAGTTGAAAGAAAGCTAGTCTATACAAAAACGTTTGACGCAGCAAGGAAACCTAGATACATTTACTCAGATATTTACCCACGAAAGACTACTATTTCATACCAGAATTCATTTTATTGATGTGATTTTCGAATGATACACTTCTGCCACGTGTCTGCGTTCCATCATGTCGACGAACGCACTGAGCTTCCGCGCCATTATCGAGAGATACAGCCCCATTATTGATGCATCGTTACAGTTTCTTTCCCAGATGAAAGAGCTCCTAAGTTAACACTGCAAAGTTATTGTGTGTAGATCACCAGACACATTCGACGGTTGGCTATTGTTATGTGGCTGTCACCACACAAAATCGTCCCCGAAAGACAACATGTGGCGTTGCGTAGACGAAGCTCCTAAATATTGAAGTGTAATCCATGTTGAAGGCAAAAATAGAGCCTATGATCGAATGGATGCTCGAAAAAGATCACTGTTGGCAAGCGATGTAGTGTAATATACATAGAAAACCGATGAGTATGGTTTTTGGAAGGAAAAAATAGTTTGTGTTACAACTGGTATAAACAGTTTTGGTTCATGCTTTGGGAAAAACAAATTACCGTAATGATCATAAACCGTACGCACTTTCGAAAGATGGAGTTTCAACATGTAGAGAGGGGCGGCTGCAACGTTTGAGATTTCTTATGGCGGATGCGCGGGAGTAGTGAGCTGCTGTTACATTATGCAGGCGCCCGTCCTTGGACCGCCTTCCCCTCACAAAAAAAACTCTCAATGAAGATTTCCGCCCCCAGTCAGCCGCAACAACACTTAATCTGCCGACACACTGATTCACCCACAGAGCTCGCGCCATCACGGGTTGCCACACTTCTGTTGCTCAAGGGAGAGAGGAAACGGAAAACTTTCAATGTAATAGAAGGCTTGGAAAGTATTTTTGAAAGGAAATCTTTCTATAAACTAAAGTTAGTAAATTTTACATCTCTAATACCTATTGTTTGTTACAATCCGCTATTCTCTCGTGTTCTCGTGTTACAGCCTTTACACATGTTTCTCGTCTCGATTTTATTTGGAATTTCTACAGCATTTCGATAAAATCTTCATATAAACTGACACGGTTATAACTGGCAATCGACAAAAATATCATGATGAAGCAGAGACATGATTCTAAAATGAAGAACTGAGAAAAACAGTGACTTACAAATGCTTTTCAGTCGTCCTCAGAAAGTGGCAGGCTCCATTCGCCATCATTACCAAACTTCACGCTGAATCAGTATCTAACACCATGTCTACAAGTCGTAAGTTACATAAATTTGCCGGCTGCGGTGGTCTCGCGGTTCTAGGCGCGCAGTCCGGAACCGTGCAACTGCTACGGTCGCAGGTTCGAATCCTGCCTCGGGCATGGATGTGTGTGATGTCCTTAGGTTGGTTAGGTTTAAGTAGTTCTAAGTTCTAGGGGACTGATGACCACAGCAGTTGAGTCCCATAGTGCTCAAAGCCATTTGAACCATTTTTTGAACATAAATTTGTTTACCGTCACGGACTAGTCGTCTACTGACTGCATGTCATACCGGAAGTGCTAGGGACTGCCTCATTTACCCACGCTTTATGACAGTTAAATGGTGGAAACACGTTTAGAGAAGATATTAATCATTGAGTACCGCATGGTGTAGCGTAGGTAACTTGCGAATTTGGAAACTGTCTGCAACCGTTCTGCATAGCGTTCCTACTCAGTTTTACAGCTATTGGACTGACAGTGCGTTTTGTCTTCCATGGAATGGAATGGCATCAGTACCATGACGTAGAACTACATCGACATTTTGACAGTTTATTGTTGCGTACATAGAACAGTTCGAGAATGGCCGTTGCATTGACATGCATGCTCACTCATTCATACTGTATAGGTGAAAGGAGTAATTTAACTTACAAAAACTGTATCCATTGTTATGTTCTCTTTTTCGAAATACTGATCTGAGCCCAATGAATATTTATCGGATGTTTGTGAATGCTAACTACACGCCATTCGACGATGAGCCATTGCTATGCGTGATTTCCTAGCAGCACACCTCGCTGTATACGCCTCAGTTTTACAAAATTATGTCTCCCATCTAGTCGGTAGAATTCCTGTAGTACTCCACTGTAATAAAACTGTAGAATGATCTTGAGTCCTGTGACATCACTTAATGGTGATGGACTCAGAAGAAAAAGTCAAATGAAGTCCGTTTCGGTATCTTGACGCTTTCGATTTCGTAATTTGCCAGGCTTACAGGTAAGTGCTACCACTGTGATGCTGTGGCATAGCTGTCACAACTCGTCTGCCTCGTCTGCTGTGAGGTGACAGAAATTTCACTAGACGTCAGTATGCAAGTCTATGTTACAGGGCGACAATTATTGAAGTATATGAAATAAAATCGTCATAACTTCTGAGCGGTTTGCGTCAGTACGTTCAAACTGCACGGTAGGCCGCGGAGCATGATGGGAATTAGTATTCGCTGTATGGCTAGGTTTAGCGCCGAAGTACACTTTCATACGGATGGGTTCGTCAGTAAGCAAAACTGGCTCCTTTGGACGGATTGAAAATCCGCATTTCGCGATCGAGAAGTCTCTTCACCCTCAACGGGTGACTGTGCGGTGTGCAGTGTCCAGTCACGGAATAATCGATGCGATATTCTTTGATGGCAGGGTAGTCACCGAAAGGTACGTGAAGTTTTTGAAGATGACTTCATCCGCATCATACAAAGTGATCTTTATTTTGACAAGATGTGGTTCATGCAAGATGGAACTCGAATCCATCAAAGCAAGAGAGTGTTTGATGTCCTGGAGGAGCACTTTGGGGATCGTATTCTCGCGCTGGGGTACCCGGAGACCACTGGCATGGGCCTCGATAGGCCGCCATATTCTCCATATCTGAACACATGCGACTTCTTCTCGTGGGGTTATATTAAAGACAAGGTGTACAGAGTAATGGTACTTTATTTACGTGACCATCACGAGACTCCAACCCCAGTTCTCGATACCAGTAATATCGTACTACTTTTCTGCGAAGTAACAGACATATTTTTGTGAGAATATTCACATTTGGTTTCATTAATGTATAGGTACTCCGATGTATCGATATATTAAAGTGATATGGATCTTGTGTGTATCCATTTCTGTGAGACTGTCATAATCTTTGACTTACTTGTAACCGTTTAGGCGCGAATGCGCACAGAGCAGTCTTTGTTTCACTTTGCAGAAGTTAAGTTGTTATTTCGCTTTGTCCGCAGCTCGTGGTTGTGCGGTAGCGTTCTCGCTTCACGCGCCCGGGGTCCCGGGCTTGATTCCAGAGGTATTTTCTCTGCCTCGTGATGACTGGGTGTTGTGTGATATCCTTAGGTTAGTTAGGTTTAAGTAGTTCTAAGTTCTAGGGGACTGATGACCATAGATGTTAAGTCCCATAGTGCTCAGAGCCATTTGAGCTATTTCGCTTTGTAAAAGAGCAGTCAAGTCTTGTGTTTGGTAAAAGTGGAAATTAAATACATGAAGATTGATACAAAACTGTGTTCTTGATGATGTGACAATTAAGAAGAAGTATATGAGAATTTACAAGAGGTTTAATAAAAATGTGGATCGTGAACACTAAGTCAAAAATTATTTCTACCGTACCATTGTTCTGATCTGGGATTGTTTGATCATTAAGAATTTCCTGAAAAGCGCATTTGTTAGGTCTTCAAATATTCCTAAAATACAGATCTGGACCTTCTAGCAGTCAAAGTGGAATCATCATAGAATCAACAAGATGAGCCATAACAACTTCGACGAAATCTACGTGGGAATCTATTCACGATAAGTGCCAAAATTAATGACATTTTACAGTCACTTCATTATTTCCGTTCTGACGATACCATCCACAGTCAATAACTTTGTTGTTGCCCGATAAAGTCAACATATGCTGCGTGAGCAACATTATTAATCTGATTTCTAACCTACTTGGCAAGTGGTAGTATTGTTAGAACAGGAATAACTCAAAACCATTGCTGAGCTGAAAACAGCCGTTCAGGAGGTCATAAAGAGCATCGACGTTCTGGCACTTTAACGAGTCATGCAGAATTTCGCTATACGTCTGCAGCATACAATGGCCAATGATGGCAGGCATATCGAACATGTCATAACTTAAATCTGAATATCTGTAGTGAAGTTTACATGTTGAATAAAGTGTTTGCACACCGTGCTTTGTAGCTAATTTACGTTTTTTTTTTCTTATACTTCAATAATTCTCATCCTGTATTTAGACAGTAAATGGAGAAAGTCACCCATCAATACGGTATCAGTGTTATACTAATGCCTGTCACATGTCGACCGAATCGTCGGTAAGTGCTTTGTGAACAACTAATAGCCCTCTTTTCCCAACCTGTACTTCTGTCACACACACATCTCTTAAAATCGATTGTTTCCTATATGTCGTGACTGAGTGGAACATTTGTGTGTTTACTCTAAAAATATAATTCAGTATTGCGTTTTCCATGAATGACTATGGCCTCGAGTTCATTGCCCTGTCTACATTATCTCTACTTGCTATCCTTCCCTGGACTATCCTGCAGTACACGGATGACACGCTCTGACATTTATTGTTAAATATGTTGTAACGGACAAACTGCGACAAAGTTGTGAACGACTTACTTATACATTCATTTCAAGGCACTACGAACCATAGTTTCTATGGACATTAGGTAAGGTCTACTCTCGAACAGGATTATAAAGAGATGTAGGAGACTTGAAAAGCGTGCCGAATAAAATAACAGAACTCTTGTTAGCAGATTCAATTTATTTTATTTCCCCTACTCAATTTATATGTTTGATCCTTCATCATCAGGTGCAGGTACGTGAATTATCACGATATGTATATATCGTTTTTTTTTCGTTTTTACGACTTTGGGGTAACCTGTGGCCCTGTCACCTGAGGTCACACGATCCTACGTCTGTCGTGTTTCCTCACAAGCATTCGTGAAACTGGTTGTGGAGATAAAATAAATTGTGACTGGTAACAATAAACTTGTTTCTACTGATACGCGTAAAAGTCAAGGTAAATCCTGATCTAAAACGTTCATGTTTAAAGAGCAGAGTACCGTTCTTTTAGTATCAGTGTGATTAATTTTGTGATATTCTCTAGCAGGTATTCATAAAATTAAATATACAAATATAGAAGAAAGGTAACGAAAGTTTATCAGAGAAGATACAAATTTTTGGAATTCGGAGCTTAAATATTTCTAGAGTGATTACAAGTTTCACACAGGAACAAGAAAAGCTAGATCACAGAGAGAAAATTTGGAATGTTTTATGTGTATCCCCATCATTACACGGCGCACATGTGGAGAAGCCGAAAAGTATAAAATGTACCAGAAAAGATAGTACAGATGACCCTTTTTCGTTTATGTTTTGGACTGTTTTTGCATCAGTACGAAGCCACCTGAAGTGTACAAGGTCGACAAATCCAGCATCTGTCAGTTTTCACTAAGCTACTACCCTATGCAAACGTTTTGACGATCTGGCCCAATTTAAAGTCATTTAGAAATATTGATAGCTGGAAAGAGCACTGTCAACGTTTTGAACGTATATGACAACTTTCGAAGTGTACTGATAAAACAGAATATTAAGTTTCACGTTTCAGCAATAGTGGAAATCATTACATGATCTTCGCATTGCCAGACGCTCATTGTACTAAATAACTGTGGAAAATTATCCACCATCCTACGAAGTTCTTTTTGGGTTCCTACTTTCATTAGCACTGGCATAAATCTTCTATTCACTAAACATAATTTTCTACTCTGTGGGCAGCGAACTATTCAGGTAACGGATCTTCTGGCACAACATTTCTCATCCAGGACATATATTTAAAAACTATATTTAAAATCTGTATCACTCTCAAACGGAAGTGTCAGAATTGCTTATGTTCATGTTTCCTTCTTTTCGCCTATGCACACCGACGTTCGACCTACGGGCAACTTAACAAGAGAGGTCGTGCTGTTGTAAGAAACTGGACTTACAGTTGGGAATATTAGGGTCCCAATCCCTGTTCAGCATCTGGGCTTAGATCTTCAGTGGCTTCACTAAACCAAGTAACTCAGAGGGTTCCTCTGATAAACATGCGGTCAACATCTTTCCCTATGAAATGCAAATCCGAAACTGTGCTGCTTCTCGAAAGACGTCGTCATCGTGGGGACGCTAACCGAAATGTTCCTCCTTTCCTTCTATCTCTCGTTTAGCAACTAAATCTAATGGATTCACTGGGAGAGAGGAGGAGGGGGTTGTCGAGAATGAGAATGTACGATTATTTTGTGATCGTTTCTCTTATAAATGTCTACAGAAAAAAGGAGTAACACATTATTTTGTCTGGTCGGTTTAATTAATTGTGTGTTAGTTGGTTTTGTAGAGCGTCCGATTTCCAATTTTCGTCTGGTAAGTGAGCTACTGTTTAGCGTCAAGCATCTTAAAACATAGTGCCACAGACTGATCACATCTTGAATATAATCAGCCATCGGCAGCAGACAAAAATGTCATATCTGAGAAATATTGTCACATAAAATTAGACATTAATACAGCATAAAGATTGATTCCATGACGAGATAAACACTAGAGTTGTAAAACTCGCACAGGCTACTGTAGACTATTATAAGTAACCGTCGACTACCGTAGTTTTCCTAGTTACTTTGGTCAGTTGAGGTCGAACTCTCGTTACATATATGTTGCAGGTGTTGCATATCTTTTTGGAGTTACCTCATAACTGTTGCTTTCGTCACATATGAGACCAGTGTATGACTAGATTACCCTAAAAACCACAAGCAGTAAACTATCTGGAAACTAAGTGAGGATATACAAAGGGCCTCATAACCTACGGAGAATTCTTGTCCTGCATAGTTATCCACCTGTCTGTTACTAAAACGCAATTTCCTCAATAAAAAAGTAAAATGAGAAACGTAAAACAAAATAGGTCAGTCATCGATTTAACATTTCGACAAACTTATATCAATCATGTTTGTCTTATTCATAAACAACTTCCGCATTTATCAGTAATAATTGGAAACTCTTGCCTTTTATCATGATGAAGAACATTTTGTTGAGTGCAAAGTAATAAAATTATGTACATATATTTTATATTCGTACATATAAAATGTACTTGTCACATAAGTAAGTGTTTTGGTTACATTAGCGCGCAGAAGGTAAGCGATCAACTAATAGAAAAATCGTCGGCCCACAGTTTCTGTCTTAACCATTCATTTATGTTTCTTTCCCTATCGATGCTACCAGTGCTACCGGTAATCCTATCATTTACTATGTCATTTATATACCAAAACTTGCGAACGGTAGTTTTGGTAAAGTGCAACTCTAATAAACACACATTTCCCTGCAACGAGAGATATGGCTACGCTGATACATCTGGTGTTCGATTCAAAATAATAATATGTATTTGAATAAATTCTAGTCATTATTAAAAGAATGGTTGAAGAAGGCTTCGGTTCTGTAAGTACTACTACTTCCCTGTTTCCAGTATTCCCTGTGTTCCGTTATTTTCAGTAATGAACAGCGCATGAGGGTCTACATGTGTGAATCGACTAGAGTAGCAGCCGCCGCACAGCTGCGGAATGCCTTTGTTACGGACGAGCAGACGCGAGGCAGCGGCGGGCAGCAATTAGCGGTCGCGCGGCGAAGGTCGCGTCCTTGCCGCTGCCGCGGTCTGCTCTCCGCCGCTGACGAAACGCCGCGCGTCCTCAAAACGCCTAACTGCTGTCTCACGAGGGGTCGTTCGCTAAATGTTTATAGGACGCACCCTGGGAAATATAGGCAACCCGCAGAACGTCGGCTTGCGTAGGAGTTGCATCGTCGGCACGTGTCCATAACCGCCGTCACTAATGTGGCCAATTAGAGTACTGCAGCCGCCGTTAAGATAGCTGGTTGAAATATTGTCAGTGGATGAAATTTACATTACTTAACTACGCACTAAAGAGGGAAAGCGTTGGCGTGATGCTGCCTGTGACTTGGCTTATGACCGAAATCTCTTCTCAGTTTCTCAGGGAGTTATTGAGAGGAATATGTAATGTGCCCTCTCCGGGTTTTCTCCTTTCCCTCCTACCTCATAGATATCAGGAACAGAAACCCGACGATATACTCTAGACCAGTGGCCATCAAACGTTTATGCTCAAGATCCAGTGCCGACATTGTGGGGCGGCTCCTCGAGCCGCATATGTACCTATCTCATTAGTAATTGGTAATCTACATTAATTCGTATGTTATGAGCCCCCAACAGACTAGCCATAATAAGGTCACGATAGGTTGCCCACCGGCCCCCAATAACTGATCGTTAAAAGTCGGCACCATGCAGAACAAGAACATGTCTACATCTACATCTACATTTAAACTCCGCAAGCCACCCAACGGTGTGTGGCGGAGGGCACTTTACGTGCCACTGTCATTACCTCCCTTTCCGGTTCGAGTCGCGTATGGTTCGCGGGAAGAACGACTGCCGGAAAGCCTCCATGCGCGCTCGAATCTCTCTAATTTTACATTCGTGATCTCCTCTGAAGGTGTAAGTAGGGGGGAAGCAATATATTCGATACCTCATCCAGAAACGCACCCTCTCGAAACATGGACAGCAAGCTACACCGCGATGCAGAGCGCCTCTCTTGCAGAGTCTGCCACTTGAGTTTGCTAAAAATCTCCGTAACGCTATCACGCTTACCAAATAACCCTGTGACGAAGCGCGCAGCTATTCCTTGGATCTTCTCTATCTCCTCCGTCAACCCGACCTGGTACGGATCCCACACTGATGAGCAATACTCAAGTATGGGTCAAACGAGTGTTTTGTAAGCCAACTCCTTTTTTGATGGACTACATTTTCTAAGGACTCTCCCAATGAATCTCAACCTGGCACCCGCCTTACCAACAATTAATTTTATATGATCATTCCACTTCAGATCGTTCCTCACTCATACTCCCAGATATTTTATAGACGTAACTGCTACCAGTGTTTGTGATCTGTTTCAGACTACTGCCGACCACAACGATCTAACAATTGTGACACAACAGTTACACGGTGAAGCACTGTTTGTTTTATTGTGCATGGTAATGACTTTGATTAATAATATTATTAGTATTTCTGCTTAGGTTTATACGCGTTATGTAGAGACACCATCTCAGAAGTCTGGCAAATGACTTAAATCTCAGTTTTGTTATAATCACTGCTTTGTATGACAACTACAATAACTGATTTAACGGTCCTTGGTGTCAATAGGTATTGCATTTGAAGATAATCGTCAGTATAATGTGCATCCAAGAATCCGAGTACTTTCATCTCAAAATTTATGCTATAGCAGGTGATCGGCAAGTCACGCACACGCCCAAGTTGTCAGTACTGGAAGACAAACTTTGATTAATAATATTATTAGTATTTCTGCTTAGGTTTATACGCGTTATGTAGAGACACCATCTCAGAAGTCTGGCAAATGACTTAAATCTCAGTTTTGTTATAATCACTGCTTTGTATGACAACTACAATAACTGATTTAACGGTCCTTGGTGTCAATAGGTATTGCATTTGAAGATAATCGTCAGTATAATGTGCATCCAAGAATCCGAGTACTTTCATCTCAAAATTTATGCTATAGCAGGTGATCGGCAAGTCACGCACACGCCCAAGTTGTCAGTACTGGAAGACAAACAGAAGTATATTCGCCTTTCACATCCTCTAATCCCGCAGTGGCCACACCAGCTGCTCCTGAGCATACCGGCAACTTTACTTACCTCACAGCCGAATTCACCAACGTCAGTTAAAGGTAAGAAAATTTTTAAATATTACTGTGTCTGAAAGTAATTTTGTTTGTTGCCTAGCAGTAAAACTACTCCCTTAAGAAGCTCTTAAAGTTATTTGACGTTTTTTGATTCAGATGTTAGTTGCTAGATGCATATTACTATAAAATACGGCGGAGAACCCCGGGCCTCGCCAATACTTGATTAGAGTCGTTGCTAGATGCATATTACTATAAAACACGGCTGAGAACCGCTGGCCGCGCCAATATTTGATTAGGCCGCAGTTTGACGGCCGCTGCTCTAGACACACTCATGATTGTCTAATGTCCTGCAACGACGCAATACTCACCAGTCAGCGAAACGAACTACTTAACGTCACTACAACAGCTCCACTACGGTAAGTAATGGTGCCGAATGGATGTGACATTTATTTATTTATTGCTGGTACACTATGTACTACCTAAAAACTAAAGAAGACAGAAACTTTATACCATCTACAGCAAATGCTATTCTAAAATTTTATTTGGCAACATTTTCAATTAATTCGTTAATTATTACAACTTTACGTACTAACTCCATTTGTCAATATGGAAGAAGTATCTCAACTACGTACTAGGAATTCTGTCTTTTTTTTTAGCTGCAATGTAATTCAAAATAGATAGTTCTAGGTTTGTGATCTCCGGCTCTTGAATAGTTAAAAATGATTCAAATGGCTCTGAGCACTATGGGACTTATCTTCTGAGGTTATCAGTCCGCTAGAACTTAAAACTAATTAAACCTAACTAACCTAAGGACATCACACACATCCATGCCCGAGGCAGGATTCGAACCTGCGACCGTAGCGGTCGCGCGGTTCCAGACTGTAGAGCCTAGAACCGCTCGGCCACCCCGGCCGGCTTAAATAGTTATGTGGATGATCTATGCCGATTTGAAGATGCAAAATATCGTTAATTCTACATTTCACGTTCCCAGTGATACACAATGCGTTATCGCAGTCCACATTGTAAAGACATCAGCGCAATACTTCTTCCGGCACTGAAGTTTCCACCACTAGTCCAGTAAGGACATACGCCACACCAACAGCAAACGTTCAGCCGTGGTCTTGTGTCCTTTGAGTGCTGTAATGGAATACGTCGCCGAGTCTAGCCCCAAGATGAACAGAAGTTGTAACATTGACACTCTCAACGACTGTAACTCCATCATTTGCTGCTAAATTCTTACCCACGTCGCCATATTCCTTTATATTTATTTTTATAACTAATCCGTCTCCTCTATTTCCCCACTGCTGTGTTCAACTTCAACCACAGTGATTCCTGTACAATGCTGTGTACTGTTCCATTCCCTACTTCAGTTCCTTCGTGTATGTTGAAGTCCATAAAACGAACGCAGCGCCAAACAACATCATATTCTGGAACGTTGTAAAATATCTGCGTTGGGTTACCACACACTTGTATGCGTGCTACGCTGAACTCAGGAAATCATTGCGTCAAAGATCGGTTTTCTAAACGAAAAATGTTGCTATTGTTCTTCATCCAAAATCTAGTACACAATGTACTACAATATCAATCACAGATTTTCCAAAGCATAATCATCATTTTAATATGTTGTCTTAGATATACACGGCTCAGTCTTATTAACGTGATCATCGTCTATGTTCGACGTTAACTTGCAATAACCACTCACAGGCGGCAGGTGGCAGTGCTAGCAGTGGAGGACGCGGAAAGCAGTTCAGGCGTAGTCATAGTGTGGAAACGTAGCAATTTATGACTTCTAAATGAGCGTGATTATTGGCTTTCGGGCTAGAGGTGAAAGCATTTCCGAAAAGGCTAAGTCTGTAAACCGTTAGCGTGCCTCCGTGGTTAAAGGCACAAAATGAGACTATCCGAAACCGGCGCCGAGGAGACTGTGGGGCACCACGGGCCATAGATGAAAGGATGATCGACGGCTGTGGAGATGTATATGGGTGAATAGATGTGCAACTGTTGAGCAACTCACCGTCCAGATGAAATAAAGGGCTACCAACAGTGTCTCCTCAATGACCGTTCAGCGAATATTGCGGCGTATGGGCCTGTGCAGCAGGTTCCCGTTTCATGCACCCATGCTGACTTCTGTTCATAGGCTACGGAATTTGCACCCCTTTACCACAACTGGACGTCCCCTGAGTGGCGGCAGGTGGCCACTTCACACGACTCACGTTTTATGCTCTATCGGGTATGTGGCATTTGGCATTCAGGGTCCGGAAATAATCATCGGAGGGGTCCACGCTGGAAGAGGGAGTGTAATGGTCTGGGGAATGTCGCATTCCATGAGTGATCCAATCATTCTGGAATGTACTGCGGATCAACACAAGTATGCATTTGTCCTTGGGGAACACGTCCTCTTTACGACGGTATCTAGCAACAGGATAATGCAACTAGTCATACAGCTCGCAGTGAACGTGCGTAGTTTGAATAGCACCAGGATGCGTTACCGTATTCCCCAGGCCATAAAAATCCCCGGATTTAAATCGAAAATCCGTGGGACCACTTCAATCGAGATGTTTTCTATTCTCACTCATGAAATCTATCGTAACTGACCACGCACTGGGGTCTGCATGGCTCCAAATCCCTGTCGGTATCTTCAGAACCTCACTGACTTCTTTCGTGCACGTCTCGCAGGGGTGCACTCTAACAAAGGTGGTTATTCAGGCTTTTGACAACTTCTCACTTTAATGTAACTGGGCAGTGTATTTTAAGTTATGTTACACTAGTGGAGGATATGATTTATCAGAAAATCTGATACACTCGCGCCAACGTAAAATAATCTTTTCCCGCGTTACCTGAAAGCTAATTAACAACTTTTGAGGATTTCATGTCTAAGAGTTCCATAATGTTTCGATAGAATGCACAGGCACCTTTCTTTTATGTTCAGCTACTTGCTGGTTTTGTCATCAAGATACGTCTATAGCAGTTCATAAATTTTGTTACATCACTAATTATCTCCATTCTTCCGAAGTAAGAGTGATTTCAGGTGTGCCGCAGGGGAGTGTCGTAGGACCGATGCTATTAACAACTTATATAAATGGTCTAGTGGATAACATCGGACGTCCACTGAGGCGTTTTGCGGATGATGCTGTAGTACATCGAGAGGTTGTAACAATGCAAAATTGTACTGAAATGCAGGAGGATCTGCAACGAATTGACGCATGGTGCAGGGAATGGCAATTTAATCTCAGTGTAGACAAGTGTAATGTTCTGCGAATACATAGAAAGAAAGATCCTTTATCATTTAGCTACAATACAGCAGGTCAGCAACTGGAAGCAGTTAATTGCACAAATTATCTGGAAGTAGGCATTAGGAGTGATTTAAAGTCTAATGGCCATATAAAATTAGTCGTCGGTAAAGCAGATATCAGACTGAGATTCATTGGAAAAACCCTAAGGACATACAGTCCGTCAACAAAGGAAGTAGGTTACAGTACACTTGTTCGCCCACTGCTTGAATACTGCTCACCGGTGTGGGATCCGTACCAGATAGGGTTGATAGAAGAGATAGAGAAGATCCAACGGAGAGCAGCGCGCTTCGTTACAGGATCGTTTACTAATCGCGGAAGCGTTACGGAGATGATAGATAAACTCCAGTGGAAGACTCTGCAAGAGAGACGCTCAGTAGCTCGGTACGGGCTTTTCTTGAAGTTTCGAGAACATACCTTCACCGAGGAGTCAAGCAGTATATTGCTGCCTCCTACGTATATCTCACGCAGTGACCATAAGGATAAAATCAGAGAGATTAGAGCCCACACAGAGGCTTACCGACAATCTTCCTTTGCACGAACAATACGAGACTGGAATAGAAGGGAGAACCGCTATAGGTACTCAATGTACCCTCCGCCACACACCGTCAGGTGGTTTCCGGAGTATGGATGTAGATGCAGATGTAGATTCTTTAGAGGACGAAGTTGTCGGATATGGAAACGGAGAGTTTTACATCATGTACGCTTTGACCTAACGCTACCATAGTGACATATCAGTACTTCCCAGTCCATAGGATACTTCGATTAAAATTTCAATTTTGGATGATAAATTGTAAATATATGAGGCTATTGGGTGTATCTAATGTCATCGAAACTTTCAGGTGGACATCGAATACGGCATGCTTAAAGGACCTGTATGTGCAGCTATTCGCCATATTCCGGACTTTCAGGAAAGTTGAATCATTTGCATGAAGGACATAGAAACATCATACCGACAGGTCATAAAAACATTTGCCTGCTGTGCAATGGCTTTAGAACAAGTGGTGGCACCATGGACTCAGGACACCACTGTAGCAAAACGAGAAACTGCCTACTACACGAGAAGATCGTATGAGTGATAGACTGTCTATGACCGACAGACGGCTGACAACGACTGAAATATAAGCACAGATAACACGCAGAGTGCGATGACGAACCATTGATAATAGATTACTAGCAGCTTCGTTGAAATCTCAATCTTCCACGTGTCGCTTACGGCTTACACCATACCATGGACTACAGAGACATGAATGACGCAGAACCAGCTTAAACTGGGAGACCTAATCGTATTCTGTGGTATTCAGCAATGAAGACGACTTGATCGAATGTCCTGGAAGCAGCAATTATCATTACGCATTCCTCTACAACACCTTGAATTATGGTTTAGGGATTTGTTGGATGGGGTAAGTAGACTGATGTGGTAATTATTGAAGCGAGACTGAATCTCGTCACTGTGTTGTAAGTATGACAAATCCTGTTGTCATACACTGAGAGATCAGAATGCCAGATGTTTATCTCATCGGAATAAGGCAAGACCCCAGACTACAGTTCACAAGACAAACGCCTCTGGAATGTACAGACGTCTGTGTGTCTTACACGCACCAGGTCTGTACCCCATAGAGTATGTTGGGGCTGTAATGGAAGACATATACTTCAATACCATCCTCCACCCAGCAAGAATTTCTTAAAGATAACATACGGAGGTTATCTGCTACCATCCTAAAATGGGTTCAAGTACAGTCCTGTGGGATACTCATGGTGTTGTTGGCGACGAACTTCAGTTCGAAAAGAAATCAGAGTTCACTGATTTAATATAATGTAATTAACATCTATATAAAGAATGAGATTTTCACTCTGCTGCGGAGTGTGCACTGATGTGAAACTTCCTGGCAGATTAAAACTGTGTGCCGGACCTTTGCCTGTCATGGGCAAGTGCTCTACCCCTTTTTTTTATCTTTGTGTGTGGTCGTTGCGGACGTTACATGACATCCGTCCAAGTTCGTTTGTTGATCCTTCCACTCAATTTTTTTATTACAGAGGCCAACCAGCTCTCTGACCGAACGCGCTGAGATACCGTGCCGGCGGCCACTTAAGCTACCCAAGCACAACTCACGAGTCCTCCTCACAGCTTCAATTCTGCCAGTACCTCGTCTCCTACCTTCAAAACTTCACAGCAGCTCTTCTGCGAACCTTGCACAACTAGCGCTCCTGGAAAAAAAAGGATATTGCAGAGACATGGCTTAACCACAGCCTGGGGGATGTTTCCAGAATAAGATTTTCACTCTGCAGCGGAGTGTGCGCTGATGGTAGAGCACTTCCCCGCGAAAGGTAAAGGTCATGAGTTCGAGTCTCGGTCCGGCACACAGTTTTAATCTGCCAGGAAGTTGGATACAGAGTGGATTGGTGCTTCATAGCATAACACATTCCACTTCTGGCAAATCAGTAATTTCTGTGAATAACAGGACAAAAACATAATCTTCTGAAAATCTTCTTCCATATACTGTGTCAAAAGTTGCAAATTGGTGAAGTATTCGACACTAAAAAGTTTCCAGATTCCAGTTGATTTTTATGAGAACTATATGAAATATGGGACACAAGGTATATGTGACACCGTGACCAATTCAACTAGTTATACAAGAAGGACGGTCATCTGCTGATGTTCAGTCGGTTGTTGATATACAGGGTGATACAAAAAGGTACGGCCAAACTTTCAGAAAACATTCCTCACACACAAATAAAGAAAAGATGTTATGTGGACATGTGGCCGGAAACGCTTAATTTCCATGTTAGAGTTCATTTTAGTTTCGTCAGTATGGAGCACGGTATCATGATTTCATACGGGATACTCTACCTGTGCTGCTAGAACATGTGCCTTTACAAGTACGACACAACATGTGGTTCATGCACGATGGAGTTCCTGCACATTTCAGTCGAAGTGTTCGTACGCTTCTGAACAACAGATTCGGTGACTGATGGATTGGTAGAGGCGGACCAATTCCATGGCATCCACGCTCTCCTGACCTCAGCCCTCTTGACTTTCATTTATGGGGGCATTTGAAAGCTCTTGTCTACGCAACCCCGGTACCAAATGTAGAGACTCTTCGTGCTCATATTGTGGACGGCTGTGATACAATACGCGATTCTCCAGGGCTGGATCAGTGCACCAGGGATTCCATGCGACGGAGAATGGATGCAAGTATCCTCACTAACGGAGGACATTTTGAACATTTAATTTAACAAAGTGTTTGAAGTCACGCTGGTACGTTCTGTTGCTGTGTTCCCATTCCATGATTAATGTGATTTGGAAAGTAAGCGTTTCCGGACACATGTCCACATAACATATTTTCTTTCGTTGTGTGTGAGGAATGTTTCCTGCAAGTTTGGCCGTACCTTTTTGTAACACCCTGTATTGTCATGTGCAGTTGTTCTTGATTGAGTATTCCACAACCGTTGCTTCCACCTTAAAACAGTGTTAGCTCGTAAATGCTCGTCGTCACTGTTATGCCCTACATTTGACATTCCTTACTTCACAAAATGGAAATAAACAGAGTCTACAACAAGCAACACTGTGTCCTAACAAAGCCGAGTGTAAGTCGTATTAGTGAAACCATCCCACAACGGTAGCCCAGACAATACGATGTCCGTCGCAAAGTAGAACAGAACGGAGACAGTGGACGCAATGTAATCTGCCGTCTGTGAGTGTTCTCTGCTTCTTTATACCGTCACCTGAGGTAACGTGGTGGCTCGGATTCCATCTGTTGATTGCTACGCCACACTCAATATAACCTCTCGGCTATGTAAGCTACTTGTGTCGAAGCTGGCAAACCCTCTCGCCTCCGCTGGCGTCCGTGTCGATGTCGGTTATAGAGTTGGTAGTTTACTATGGTCTATCTCCAAACCGCTAAAGAGGAGTACGAAGTGTAACTGCGTCAACGAAAATGCAATTTTCAAATCCTTGTCAAATATACACATTCTGATAGCGTTTTCGATAACCAAGGTAGTGAATAAAGGTAATTTCTACGCTCAACTTGCTCCGCTTGGAAAGCAAGAAAGCAACTGCAGTCCGACCCATGGAGAACCTCATTCTCTAACACACAGCAGGAAAGGTTGTAATTTAAATAGATTACCGACAGCTATACTGCTTACAATAGTTAAGCCACCTCCTCCCTTCCATTTGTTGGCCCGATTCAGACAGTGACAATTTCGTATACCACCAGCAATCAAGATCGACGAGATCTGGATCCAAAGTTACCACGTTCTCGATGAAACAACCACGAAATAGCAGCGGATGCTTCTCTCGTGTTAACCAGTCTTCGAATGGCTAAAACAAAATTGTAAACTCTCTCTGAAAATATTCATTGGGCGTTCCTAAAAATATCCTCTTGGCAAGAACTAAGAGCATTCTGAAAAAAAAAATTCGTTTGTTTTTTAATCAGTCTCAGTTGTACACCATTACGTACATCACATGTTTCGATCATTTGGATCATGTTCAGCAAGCATAAATGAGGAAGGCCTCCAAGAACAAGGGCATATCATATGAAAACTAATACTTATTCCACTAAAAAGTATTTAAAACGTTATATCCTGTACAGTTTGACAGCATGTCTACATTTATTGACAATAGAGTGGGCACAGAGAGAACGGAAGTAGTGGTATGACATCCTAAGAAAATATTACGTATGACGGGTGGAAGGAACTTAACAATAATAGTGTGCCTAAAAAAGACGAGTATTTCGACAAGCTTGTTAATCTTACGAGTATTCCTCTTACAGTTAAAAAGATATCTTTTTCATCAAAAGCTTTACACTACAATCCCAAACCAACTTCTGGAGAAAAAGACATACAGAGCATTATAGCAGAGGTTAAACGTGCTAGTAACGTAACAAAGTTTTCCACTCACAAACCGAATGACCTGTCAATAAAAGTCACCAAAGCCTTAAAAACACAGTTGCAGTTATAAAGTAACGGTAACATTGAAAGCAGGATTATAGAAGCTTAAATAAGAAGTTAAAGAGGCATATAGCGTTAATCACAAAGGCAGATAAAGGCAGCATAGTGGTTCTTATGAGAGGCAAAGATTATGTAAATAAAACTGAACTTTTTTCTGAAAACTGAATTTACGAAGTGAATAGAGATCCAACAAAGACATTTCATACACAACTAAAACGTAAAATTCCAAACTCAAATTTTCTATTTTCCAACAGGGAGAAAAGAGATATAAAGTCATGAATCTGCAAACGCCAGACGCGGGCACTTCAAAGAGCACGCTTCATAAAAAGACAAAGCCATTTGGCTTATATCCAACACGAGAGAGAGAGAGAGAGAGAGAGAGAGAGAGCGAGAAAGAGTGTCCAAATGCCCAGATAAATGCTACGATAGCGCAACGGTTAAAAATGCTAGACACATTTTACGAGCAGTATATTTTAAAATTACGTACGAGTTCGTGGACGTAGTTAACGATACAGTCTTAGGAGCTGACTCCATCTTCGCAGCACTGCATGTGGTGAATGTTGCGGGCTGGGGGGGGGGGGTCCATTTTGATGAAAAATCTCGTTGTCACAACAAAAGGACTAATAGAGGTGTCCAGGTAGGTCGGATGCGTGGGTTAACGACAGCACACGCACAATGAAAGTAACACAGAATAATGAATAGCAAAATATATTACTCAACTTAGGTAGCAATAGTTATAACAGTTGAAGAATGCAAGTTTAGCCTTTGCGTCCTGCGTTGATTACAGTTCCATGAAAAACTAAATAATGTTCTCTGAACTAAAGTCGGGAGAAAACTGATCTCTCTAGACCTATTCGAAGAACAGTTCCAAACTAACAGTACTCAGTTAAATCTGCAGGCAGGTGGTGTGTGTCTATACACCATAATTATATATGTGTGCATATTTTACAGAGTGGGATGCTTTAGATTCCTCGATTGGACCAGCACGGTGAAATACTTATAAAGCAAACTGACCTTTCATGGTGGCAACAACGACTGTGTACAGCACATGAATACTTCAGGTAATAAATTATTACTATGTATTCTAAAACAATATATCTTACTTTTCAGCACTATTACTTAGTAATTGGCAATTTTCTAGAGTTAACTTCTTGTATTTGCTTGTAGGTTACAAAAGCAAAGTCTATTTTGTCACAACACAATCTAAGCTATAGAAGCTTCGACTGTGCGATCGAACTTTCAAAAAAAAGTATTCAGTGAACCCAATGTGTCAAAGAAAGTATCTTGCGGGCGAACTAAAGCTGATATGTTGATAATGAACGTATTGGCCCGAAGATGTGTGAACAATTGTTTGGGAGTTTTAAATGGCCCCAAAAGGTGTAGCATGTTCTTTTCTTTAGCAACAGGTGCCTCCAGTCACCTAAAACAGGAAAATACTTCCAGCTGTAAAACTATATTTTGTCCCCTTTTGTGGGATTCAAAAGAAATTGTTGTATTTCAAAGAACAGGCAGATGAAACTGCAATGGATGTCCATAGGTTGTTAAAAAACTCACTGAAGTCAAATAATTTGTATGTCAGGAATATATCGTCATGCTATGTTGATGATGCCAATATAAAGCATGGCAAGTAGCATTCAGTCCTGAAACTATTAAGTGATTTTCAAAGGCAGTTGTTTTAACCATGTGCTTCATAACGCCATGAAACGTGCATGCAATTGTTTGCAATATATAGATGCTGAAGTGTTAGGATTGAAAATATATAGTAACTTTTACTGTTGATCTAGACGAAGGCAAACGTTAAAATCAATTTTTGAATCTGTTGATTTAGAGTGGATTAAAATCCTCAAACATGTAAATACTAGAAGGTTATCTCTGCCACCTGCTCAGAAAAACTTTTAAAAATTTTGGAGCCTACAAAAAGATATTTTTAAATCATAGATGATTCAGACTGTCCTAAAGTTCTGAAAAAGTATTTTTGCAATGAAAATACAGACGTAGACACAACTGTTAAGGCTTTTATTAGTTTCTTTGTGAATACTGGAAATGTTTTCATTCAAAACACAAAGTATCTGGAGAATTCCTATGTTAATATTATAGAATCTCACGACGCTATAAAGTTATTAATTAGTAAAGTTAGACATACAAAGGAAGGTAACTTTTTTGTTAGTGGTACTCGTAATTTGTTAGCCACTGTTCTTGATCCAAATTTGAAATCCATTAGTGAGAACAGCTTCATGGAATTCTATAATTCTTAACATTTATACTTAGTTAACAAATTTGGTGTTGAATCCCACCATGTCTAAAAAGGGAATTAATATTCAATGACATGCATGAAGGTGTGGAATGTGTCAAGCTGGACTGTGTGAATGAAGATGAATTATATGAGGACATTTGTATTTCTAATCATGCAAGTAAATATGCTGTCTCTTTAGACGATAGCTTTAGTCAGAAATGGATACAAGTTTTAACAACTTTGAAATCAAATAATGTGAATTCAGAACACTTGTGTAAGCTGGTAGATTACGTTAAGAGTATACCAGGAAGTAGTACTCACACGACAGAGTATTTTCTCTTATCAGTAATAAGTGGACGGATGTAAGGAACAGAAGTAGTAGAAACCTAATCATATTTAAATACAAGTTGCCATGGATTTTCCTTATTCATGAAATGAAATCTTTGAATTTCCTAAAAGTGATATAAACCTAGCGACTAAGGCAAAATCTGTTGCAAGAAATATCGCCGTGTGCGGCGTGACTGGTTTGCGACGAGAGATGTTCCTGCTGCGGACAGAAGTCCACAGTACTGTCGCAAAGTCTTCTTGTGTCGTATCTCAGTACACCACAGTGAATTTATACACTAACTTGTCTGTCTGTTGGACATCAGAAATAATTAAGAACAACCTTGTAAACCACAAATAATGGCTACAATAGAGGTAGTTGAATTAATGGATCCTCTAGAAATGATGCTATCCTATAATCGTTTCACGTTCAACGGTAAGATGTATTATTAACTAGAAGGACTAGCTATGGGAAGTTCCGTAGCCGGAATCATGACTGAGAATTTCCTGAATAATTTCCAACACCACTTTTACACTAACAACCCAATAGCATCCAGCAGTGTTCTCTACCGTTACCGCTGTGTGGATGATGACAGTTTATCACTTAAAGAAGACAAAGCTATGTTAATGAGACACCGGAGAGAATGAGCGCTATTCGCCAAAAATTAAGTTTACAGTTGAGCAAGAAAATAAAGGAACCAACGACTATCTCGACATTGTGGTTACAAGAAAGGTGGCCAAACACGGTTTTAGCGAATACAGGAAACCACTCTGTGCACACATTGTTGAATCTAAGTCTTAGCACCCTGAAAAACTCAAGATAGCAATTTTTCGATGTACGAGGGGCGTCCAGAAAGTCAGTTTCGATGGGTTCCGAAATGGAAACGACTATGAAAATCTGTTGAAACTTGGCACAGATGTGTTCGACAGTGCCTCTAGTATGCCTGTCGGTTGCATGACTTCGCTCAACGGGAAGTCAAGAAAATCGTGTACATGGCCATGCGTTACAAAGGACGGGAATCAGAAATTATTTTTAGGTAGTCTCGCAATACCAACCTTTGTATAGGGTTTCGTTCTAATGATATTATTCGCTTCAGTATGAGGCACTGTGTCAATAAAAATGCCTCGAAATTACGGCAGCAGGTGTATATGAACTGAAAAGTGGAAACTGTCCAAAACTTTACGTAGGTCAAACAGGCAGTACGTTTGAAACACAGTTGAAAGAGCACGCTTCAATTCACAATAATGAAACAGCTTTTGGTGAACATTTCCTAATATCGAAGCACGCTGTTGGAGCCATTGATAGGCATTTGGAAGTGCTTCACAATGAACCTAAGTGACACATTCTCACAGTGATGGAAGACACGGATTTTTACACACCGTCAGCAAGGGCCTGACGAGATATTAAATCAGCAGAAAGATTTTATTAACAGTGCATTTTTAGAAACTCTGAAGGACACTTCCAGCTGCTTATCTCGACGCAGTGCACACATGAACAACAGTTCCACTCACTGAGAAGAGACAGCGACAGTGCATCGGTTGACACACCGTCCTAGCAGCCACAGCTCGGTATCCAGACTGGCTTCCGCGAATACAATACAATTGTGCGGAGTACAATGCCACCAAGCAGAAGCAAATCTGATTACCCATAGCCGTTGCATGCTGTTCCATGTTACTTTAGTTGCTGCACATACACTCCTGGAAATGGAAAAAAGAACACATTGACACCGGTGTGTCAAACCTACCATACTTGCTCCGGACACTGCGAGAGGGCTGTACAAGCAATGATCACACGCACGGCACAGCGAACACACCAGGAACCGCGGTGTTGGCCACCGAATGGCGCTAGCTGCGCAGCATTTGTGCACCGCCGCCGTCAGTGTCAGCCATTTTTTCTTGGCATACGGAGCTCCATCGCAGTCTTTAACACTGGTAGCATGCCGCGACAGCGTGGACGTGAACCGTATGTGCAGTTGACGGACTTTGAGCGAGGGCGTATAGTGGGCATGCGGGAGGCCGGGTGGACGTACCGCCGAATTGCTCAACACGTGGGGCGTGAGGTCTCCACAGTACATCGATGTTGTCGCCAGTGGTCGGCGGAAGGTGCACGTGCCCGTCGACCTGGGACCGGACCGCAGCGACGCACGGATGCACGCCAAGACCGTAGGATCCTACACAGTGCCGTAGGGGACCGCACCGCCACTTCCCAGCAAATTAGGGACACTGTTGCTCCTGGGGTATCGGCGAGGACCATTCGCAACCGTCTCCATGTAGCTGGGCTACGGTCCCGCACACCGTTAGGCCGTCTTCCGCTCACGCCCCAACATAGTGCAGCCCGCCTCCAGTGGCGTCGCGACAGGCGTGAATGGAGGGACGAATGGAGACATGTCGTCTTCAGCGATGAGAGTCGCTTCTGCCTTGGTGCCAATGATGGTTGTATGCGTGTTTGGCGCCGTGCAGGTGAGCGCCACAATCAGGACAGCATACGACCGAGGCACACAGGGCCAACACCCGGCATCATGGTGTCGGGAGCGATCTCCTACACTGGCCGTACACCTCTGGTGATCGTCGAGGGGACACTGAATAGTGCACGGTACATCCAAACCGTCATCGAACCCATCGTTCTACCATTCCTAGACCGGCAAGGGAACTTGCTGTTCCAACAGGACAATGCACGTCCGCATGTATCCCGTGCCACCCAACGTGCTCTAGAAAGTGTAAGTCAACTACCCTGGCCAGCAAGATCTCCGGATCTGTCCCCCATTGAGCATGTTTGGGACTGGATGAAGCATCGTCTCACGCGGTCTGCACGTCCAGCACGAACGCTGGTCCATCTGAGGCGCCAGGTGGAAATGGCATGGCAAGCCGTTCCACAGGACTACATCCAGCATCTCTACGATCGTCTCCATGGGAGAATAGCAGCCTGCATTGCTGCGAAAGGTGGATATACACTGTACTAGTGGCGACATTGACATGCTCTGTTGCCTGTGTCTATGTGCCTGTGGTTCTGTCAGTGTGATCATGTGATGTATCTGACCCCAGGAATGTGTCAATAAAGTTTCCCCTTCGTGGGACAATGAATTCACGGTGTTCTTATTTCAGTTTTACAGGAGTGTAGTATCACATTGATAACTTATTGTTTTATACTTTTGAAGGGTTTATACTTCATTTTCTCAAAAAAGGTTATTATTTAATGACAATTAAGTCGTAGTCACCCTACATGATTCCGCTTGTATAATTTTGCAATATTTATGACATTTACTACTTATCCATCAGCTGTTATATACATTTAATATTTTAATGAGAATTTTAATATAGTTCTACTTTTTATACTCTCGGATCATGGCTTTCCAGTTTTATAATTTCAGTGTTTCTGATTCCGTTTTAGTTGCCTTCCTTCCAGTTTTATAATTTACTATTCTATCCTCTTAACAGTTTTACACGTCCATTGGCCTACGCTTTAAATATATTAATGAAAATGTTTAAGTAACTAATTTTATTGCAGTTTTAGAAGGAGACCCTCTCTTTTTAAGCCCTTAACGTACCTACCACTACCACTATCCTAACTTCCCTCCCTCTCTCGTGCCTTCTTTCACCACTCTGACTCAGCCTTGGTCCTATTTATAATTTTAAGCCGTTAGCTGTTTACACACCCACTATCTACTCTAGTAACATTTTGACGAAAATGTTTACATAATTATACTTTTTTACAATTTTAGCAATATCCCTCTTGTCAATCTCATGGCATCCCTACCACTCCCTTTTTCTATCACCCTCACTCTATTTTCTCCCTTACTTCCCTTTTCATCCCCCCCCCCCCTCTTCCCTCCCGCCGCCAGACGCCTATTTAAAACATTGACCATGTCAAACCACAGTACCTTTATATCACGTCCTGAACACACAATACTAGTGGATGACGCTATTAACTGGATATGTTTTACATTTGTGAACAGTTTTAGACAGTACGTATTTTGTTTTAGTTTGTTTTAGATCTGAAGATGATCCAGAGTGATCGACACATGCCATGTAATTAAAAATGTGCAAATGGACTGAAGAATGAATGAGATTTTTTTAAATTTCAATGTAGTTGCTGATTCTGTGAGGACGAATATATCGGATATAGTGTATCAGTGTTCTGTATCATTTCAGCACGTCCATCGGAATAAAACGAAAATAGTTTTCAGATAGGAAGAAATAGTCTTTCAGCTTATGGAAGGAAAAGATATGAAATGTTTTTAGTTGCTCCATTCAACATCCTCCACAGTCATAGGACGTCGTAGCTCTGGAAAAAGAATAAAAACAGTTATACCCTGCAGTTTTTGGGAGAACCTTCACATATACTAAATTCAGTTAGCAGTACAATGAGTCTAATGGATATAACTAATTAAACGCAACGAATGTTAATGAAAGTGGTATAAACTATTATGTTGTACTAGTTGTAGTAATAGCTGTGTTAGTAGAGGCTTGGACAAAGGTAACACTACCGGAGGAAGCTATTTTACTACTCCATAACGATCTACTAAAAGATCTTCCATACCGTCAGTAAACAAATACTCATTTGATTTACGTCTACATGACTACTCTGCAATTCACACTTAAGTGTTTGGCAGAGTGTACATCGAACAAGTTTCAAACATTTTCTCGACCGTCCCATTCTTGTATAACATGTGAGTAAAATGAGCACCCAAATCTTTCTGTCCGAGCGTTGATGTTTTTACTGTATTACGATGGTCATTTCCTCCTATGTAAGTGGAGCTCAACAAAATATTTTTGAAATCCGTGGAGAAAACTGCTGATTGAAATTTTCAGAAAAGATCTCGCCGCAATGAAAAACGCCTTTATCTTATGGATTGCCACCCTCACTCCCGCATCATGTTTGAAACACTCACTATTTCATGAGAATACACAACGAGCTGCCCTTCTTTGAATTTTTTCAATGTTCTCCATCGTTTTGTATGTTAACGATAGCATACCTTGCAGCAGTACTCAAGAACAGTATGGACAAGTATAGTGTAGGCACTCTCCTTCGTAAAACTGTTTCACTCTTTAAGTGTTCTCCCAGTAACAACATTTTCTACGTGATTAGTCCAGTTTAAGTTGTTCGTAATTGTAACCCCCAGGTGTTTAACTGAATCGGCTACCTCTAAATTTCTGTGATCCATCGTGCAACCGAAATTTAACGGATTATTTGTAGTACTCAGGTGAAGGGCCTCTCTTATTGTTTGAGGGCAGCTGGAACTTTTCCAGTGCATACGTATCTTATCTACGTAAGCGTGCTGAAAAGTAATGCCTCCGAGTTTCTTATTCCATTCTCGATACCGTTTTAGGTATTATACGTCATACATATTACGCAGTCGGCTTTTTCGCTTCGCTGACGCAGTTTGCCACCCTCTGGCGCTAAATAGCTCCAAACTGTAGTATGTAACATGGCGGTGTGTAATGTAACTACGTCGGTGAGTGGGAAACAGCTTGCTGTAATCGAGTTTCTAATCGCTGACCATTTCTCTTCCACTTTGAGCGGAGCGTGAGGTTGATGCGTTCTTTAACAACAGTGTGAAAGATGATGAACGCTGGATTCACCGTATAGACCCCAAAAACAAGAGACCATCGATGAAATTCCACCAGAATGGATCACCTACGCAAAAATATGCAAGACCATGCCATCAGCAGGCAAAGTCGTCCTCTCAGTGTTCTGTGATGCTAAAGGTGCAGTGGATTTGGAATTACTGCGAGGCCTTCACAAAACTAAAAGCACGAATTCGAAGAGTTCGTCCACAAATGCAGTTCCCTATTCTTCAGCTTGACAATGCCAGATCATATACGATCCTAGAACATCTGTGACAATCAGACACCTTGAACTCACAGCCATCGTTCATCCTCCACGTTGTCTCGACGTTGCCGCATGATTCTCATCTTTCGCAAGATTTAAAGGACACATTCGAGAACTTCAGATTAATAGTGGTGAAGCGTTACAAGCAGACGTGACGATGAGGCTCTCATGTGTGTTCGTCACCAGGATGCCTATGTTTCGAAATAAATATGTAGGCATTAAGAATAAATATGTAAATTGTTAATACAATTTGTTTTATTTGAAAAGCTTTAAGAGATATCACATACAAAATTCGGAGGCATTATTTTCGGCATGCCCTCGTAAGCCTTCCCGCAGTTAGTTTTGTTCTTCTGATGACTTTACTGGTTAGTAAAAGCCGACATATTCTGCAAATAATTATTTAAGACGGCTGCTCTGATTATCTCTTAAATCTTTTTATAAATGAAGAACAGCAGAGAGCTTCTAACACTTCCTCGGGGAACCACGGATATCATTCCTGTTTCAGTAGATGACTACGAGCTGCGATCCTACTGACAGGAAATCGCAAATTCAGTCGCATGACTGAGAAGATACTCGTAAGCACACAGTTTGATTATTGTTAGTCCGTTGGGAAGAATGGTGTCAAAAGCCTGGTGGAAATCTACAAATATTGAATCAACTTGACATCCCCTGTCGCCAGTACGCCTTACATCGCATGAAAAATTCTCAGGAATGACAATTTTCAATCCTTGTTGGTTATGCGTCAAGATCCTCGTATTCCAGATGCTTCTCAATGTTCGAACAAAATACGTTCCAAAATCCTGCTAAAAATCAATCTCAAATCTATAGATATATAATTCAGCAGATTACTTCTATTTCATTTCTTGTCTATTGGTATTACCTGTGCAGATTTCCAGTCGTTAGGCACGGATCTTCCCTCGAGGGAGCTGTTGCATATAATTGCTAAAGTGGAGATACTTCATCAGCATACTCGGAAGGGAAGTTAATAAGTTAAATATGTGTATAATACTGTGGACTGAAATGATTACCTTCAGTTAATGTCTTCAACTGTTTCGCTATTCTGATGACATCTACTTCTAAATTACCCACACAGTCAGTTGTTCATTATTTGAGTTTTGGAATATTTGCTATATCTTCTCTGGTGGAGGAATTTCGGAAACCGCTGTACCGTAACTCAGCTTTAATGGCCCTGTCATCGCTAACACTACCATTGCTGTCGCACTGAGTGTCTTAATGTTTTAGCGGCTTTGTAAGAGATATTTTTGCATAGTGACCTTATATAGCATCTATTTATTTTGGTAATCGAAAGAAGAGACACTGAACCTTTCTGTCGGAAACTTCTTTCATAATATGTATTTATACGTGAGCTCCAAATAACTTGCAGGGCTCAAAGACTACTGAACGTCCTCGTCTGCTAGGGAAGTCACATCTTTGGTTGCATGGTAAAATGTATCTGCAAGTCTGGAATTTGTAAGTGGAACCCTGCTGATCAATGAGGTAATTGCTAGATAGGAGGTTAAATTCAGTTCCAATAGCGCCATGTGGGAAGCACTGGCTTTCGTGCCCGCTTCATACCATGGTCGCGGCCTGCAGCATATTATTCCTTTATGTCGTATTCTAAGGCAGGATAGAGGGAAAACATGGGGTTTGAGGTCAGTCTGTAATTTCCGAGAGATGAGGAGCAGATGCTGATAGACGAACTCCACTGACGGCAAACTGATGACATGGATCAGCGCTAAACACTGTCACAGGACACCTACGGGAGGCACGGACTTTGGGACTAGACAGCATGCTTGCAGCAGCAGACTCATGGAATTCATGGGTCTGGTTAAAACTATTTATTATTGATCAGTATAACTACTACACTGAAGGCTAATTGTGCAGTTAGAAAAAGCGAAGCAGGCAACCGGTTGCACAACAGAAGTGAGTGTCAGAATCCACAGAGGTGAGCGTTAACAGAAGTAGCGAAAGCTAGAACTATATTAAGTACAAAATTGAGAGCAGCACTCCAAATGAGAAAAACAGGCATGTGGGAGCTTACCGAGGCTGGCCACGAGCGACTCGGAGTCGCCGCCCAAACGAGCTGACTGAGAACTCCCTGTGAATACAAAAACAGGGATTTGCAAAAAAATCGTTATAGCGCACTATTTCTACCTTGCTATAGTCGACTCACCATTCCACCTGCACTTAATAAGCTTCTGTCAATCTGAGGAGTCGAATTGCTCCTGCAGGACGCCTCTGGGCAACCGCGTGTAGATTCCTCCCTTGTCCTACTCAGTAGGTAGGGATGCTCTGGACTTTGCATTAACAAACTCGAAGTTTGGCAGCAACAGCTTTCAGCTGAAAGCCAGACGTCACTCAGCTCATATTACGGCCAGCAACTACAGTGCTCATGGCCTCGCCCTCCATCCTTTTGTGAGTGGGGACTGCTGTAGCAGCATTCTAACCTGCGTTGTAGTTCTCAGGAGCAAGTATCATCCTTGCTGCCTCTGCTAAGACGTGCCTTTGCGTGGCCATCTTCCAGTGTGAAGCCGTACAACAGCGTCTAGGTGGTGGATGGAGTTAGCAGCTAATTCTCTGTAATGAAACTCCCCCCCCCCCCCGCCCCCTGCGAGAGCTGCCCACAGGGTTTACAATTTGGAAGGCTCTAGTGTTACTATACAGCTCCTTTATGAATCCCAACAGCCTTAAGCGTAAAAACGTACAAGTCACTGCATCGTCAATATATGACAGTTCTACTACGATATTGCAGTGCCTGTATTATTCTGAACTACGACACCGGGCAAGCGACTTTCAGGTAAAGTGTCTTCTCACCTGTACGGGAATATACATAGTGGATGTGTGAGTACAGGTTAGCCAAATGAATATGCAACCGCTCGCGATAAGTGGGACATCCAGGTTCGAATCCCGGTCTAGCACAAATTTGACAGTGCCAGTTCAACTAGTTAAGTTCAGAAGTCATTGTCTTGTGTGTAACTGAGACGGGCATTTCCAACCTGCGGTATTCACGCTATTTTTTGGGACTGTTGATTGAATGGGCGTTCAAAATGGTTCAAATGGCTCTGACCACTATGGGACTTAACATCTGAGGTCATCAGTCCCCTAGAACTTAGAACTACTTAAACCTAACTAACCTAAGGACATCACACACTTCCATGCCTGAGGCGGGATTCGAACCTGCGACCGTAGCGGTTGCGCCGTTCCAGACTGAATGGGAGTAATGGGTGTAATTCTGCGTTATGTGGTTGGACCTATGTCCACTATACATCTTTGTGCGTCTTAGCGACGATTTATACCTACATTTGTTTCAGCCATCTGCTTATATTTCCATTTTACGTTCTGATTCACTAAATAGCATTATCGGAATACTAAGACATGACGGGAAATTGCCTACTTTTGAAATATATGGTATTGTATTTCCACGTCGTCCAATGGTGGAGATATATACCCACTGATCGTGAACTATAATGGTGATTTATTGAATAGCAATTGGAAATAACAGCAAGATTTCGTTAAATATTTTCCTAGTGAACTCCTTTCTCAATCTTGTGGCTTTAAGTTCAGTCTACATATGCTCGTTTATGCTTTATTCACGTCAGCAACCGATGCGAGCACTGGTCATTGGAAACAAGCTGCCTTCAACTCATTATATTATGTACTGCGTTCAGTTTAGTTTCTCTGTTACCTTGTGTTCGATACTGAAGCACTTCTTTTTATGTACTAGTTTCATTGAGCTACTTTGCTTGGCAGTAACATATCAAGAGAAACCTACTTTCGCCCTTATGTTTTACATACCATTGTACTCCAAACATGAAGTCTTTCACGACGAACTCATTGTATAAAATTCTATCGGTGAACCAGCCGTTTCACACCCGAATCAAATTCTGAGCTTTCGAGAATATCCTCCATTGTCTTCACCTGGACACTAACTATCAGAGGAATGAGGCGAATCTATATAAGTAAATTCTGTAGTCGTGACCTGTGCTACTAGAGATTACATAGGTACCGACGGTGATATTTCATCCATAGATTATTTTTCTCACCACAATGTAAATATGGTGCATGGTACTAATCAGTCGCTGGGTGCCAAGAGCATGCATCTACACTTCGCTGAATGCATAGCGCACATTTCTGTTAACGTTGCTGACGCACTCTCTAATTAACAGAGATACTAGCTCCTTCGGAATTCCAACATTTATTTCACAGTCAATTGTGTTTCTCACGAAGATGATTGAGACTGCTGCAGAGGGACTGGAAATCTATTTTAATTTCATGCAAAAAATTCAATGAGAACTTTTTATAGAACATGAAACGTTGAGTTTTTGCTGGTATCAGTGTCATATGTGGTATCATTTTCGTACTCTTCTTTTATTTCTTTCTTAGTTTCTAAATAGTATTGATTAGCAATTAGTATATCTTTTGACGAAATATATAAAAACAGAAAACAGTATGAAGTACTATTAGAAGGTGGAAACGCAGTGGTTAGGTGGATGTCCGCTACTCATAATCACCATAGCTTCTCAACCACGCACTGAACAACACCATATTAAAATCTAATACTAGATGACTATGGGCCAATTTTTCAGACTCTGAATTCCATTTCAATATCTGTGGTAGTTGTTATTTATTTATTTTCCTTTTCTTCAAGATGCGAAAACACCATAGTAATCAGAACATATTTCTTCCCCCTAATCATGAAATTAAATATATTTACCATAATATGTCCTATTGAGTTAACCAATACATACAGGAGACCGACAACAAACATGGCAACCGCATCTATATACCATGCAACACCTATCCCACAAAAGATTAAAATTACTAACAGGCCAAACATGGGCATAGTGACCTTCCACTGCAGGCTGGAACAACAAAATTTCCATCCGCACTATCCTCTCATGTGGCAATATAGCTTGGATACGGATCCGACTCAAATTCTGTCATTATCTCGAAATTCTTGAGTTCCATGCACTCCATATTGCCTTCGGCATACGTTTACCTTCCGCACACACGGACCCTAAACCAGCTCATCAACTTTCCATCTCTCCTCACCGACACTGAATCCCTCCCTTCATCACACACTGTGAAAACTACATTCCAACAACACCATTGTTTCCTTTTGATCAGCAATCTTGCTATGGTATAATAACACATCCCACCGCCCCTGCACCTCTATACACACTATACTGTACGCCAACACTACGTCAATCAACTGAAATCCACCCAGATATTTATTCATTCTATTGGGAACTTATGATCTTACCTATCCTAACGTTAACCGTAATAAATAAATTTGAAAGACATTATTTTTCGCGATAGCGAGAGAGAGAGAGAGAGAGAGAGAGAGAGAGAGAGAGGGAGGGAGGGAGAGAGAGAGAAAGAGAGAGAGAACAAGCGTTTCTTTCCGAAAACCCTCTTTTCCTTAATTTTATAAATACGCAAAAGATTGTCAACATTTATATGTGTTTACCATGAATCAAAGAACTTCTCATAAATGGAAAACAAAATGTTATCCGTTCCACTCTAAATTGTTCTATGGTGATTATGTGTAGCGAACATCCACCTAGCCATTGCGTTTCCACATTCTAATAGTACTTCACACTGTTTTCATGTATTTTAAAAAGACATTTATAGGGGACAAGGAAGATGGAGAAACAATAAAGAAAAAATACCGTAATTACTTTGTTATAAATTCTAGCTAAAGAAAGATAGGTGTGCCGCTAATGCTTATAGAGAGATGATAACTGTCACAACGCAAAGTTATGTCGGGGTGCCGTTAAGCTCACGTGCCAGTTTACGTGCTATAACGGGATTTTTCTTCACTCTTTATCACGTCTTAGCCGTTTTTAAGCTCCGCAGCTAAAGATCTTGGGAAGTGTTAGCTCCACGATCTAAGGGACCGAAATTGATGTGGCGTTATGAATCACGTATAGAGAAAAGGAAAAAGACACAACACATATATCCCCTCCATTAAAAGCTGTAACTAATAAATAAATTTCAGTAAAACAATGTCTTCCTATCCATCTCCCATCGCCCTCTCTCTCTCTCTCTCTCTCTGTGTGTGTGTGTGTGTGTGTGTGTGTGTGTGTGTGTTTGGCTCTGAGCACTATGGGACTTATCATCGATGGTCATCAGTCGCCTAGAACTTAGAACTACTTAAACCTAACTAACCTAAAGGACATCACACAACACCCAGCCATCACGAGGCAGAGAAAATCCCTGACCCCGCCGGGAATCGAACCCGGGAACCCGGGAGTGGGAAGCGAGAACGCTACCGCACGACCACGAGATGCGGGCTGTGTGTGTGTGTGATTGTGTGTGTGTGTTTTTCTCTCTATCAATCAACCTATCTATATACAGATATCCGTATTGTAAGTGCAACAACATTGGAGGAGTATCTGTAGAGAGGGAGTTCCGTGGGCAATGCTCTGGGTAACTGACTGTCAGAGACTTGTCAAATTAGGTAACATAGCGTTACTATGTTGGTACTATGGCCCAAATGAAAGCTAGTGAAAGCTGCAACCGTTATTCTTCCCGAGGACATGAAGCTCTACGGTACAGTTTAATGGTGATGGTGATTGCATCCTCACACTGTAAAATATTCCAGAGATAAAATAAACAATCATTTAGATCCTCAGGTGAGTATACTCCCGAACATTCTATCATCAGAAACAAAAGATGTGACGTTCTACCGGTCGTGGAATATTAAATCCCTTAATCGTGCGCGTACATCGAGCATGTCATACAGACATGGGTGATTTTCAACCATATATAATGTGAATTAATGAAGTGCAGTAGTAGAAAGAATTATCTTCCGATAAAAAACATGATTACTAACACAAAATCAGAAAGAGATAATACAAGAGTAGTACTGACTATGAACAATAAAATTTGAATGTGGGTATACTACTGTGCGTTGGGAAAGTGAACGGATTATCATAGCCAAGACAGACACACAACCACTGAACACCGAAATATTATAAGTATATATACCAACTAGCATTGCACTGATGCACAGAGTGAAAAAGAAAATGTATGATGGGATAAAAGGAGCCACTCGATGCGTTAGGCGAGAAGAAAATTCAGTTGTGATTGTGCCTGCAATCCAATAGTATGAAAAGAAAAAGAAGGAAAAACATGTATGCGAAAAGGGTCAGAGGAAAATGAAGAAGTAGGAGTACGCTTAGTAAGTAGATGTTTGCACTTTGAACGCTTAGTCTACGTATCATCAAACAAAGCTGTATGCGTTGAAGATGCTCCGAACTTCCGGAAGGCTTTTGATAAGTCATACTGCGGCAAGGCACAAAATTATGAATTACATTTCAAACTGAAAAACACTTCTACGGGCAGTTATAGACTATGATCATAATTTCTTAACCACGAAATACTGATAAAAGCTGAATAGATTGAGGTAAAGTAGAAAATTAAGGAGATGGGACTTGCATAAGCTGAAGTAAACAGGCCGGCCGATGTGGCCGAGCAGTTCTAGGCACTTCAGTCCGGAACCGCGCGACTGCTACGGTCGCAGGTTCGAATCCTGCCGCGAGCAGGGATGTTCGTGATGTCCTTAGGTTAATTACGTTTAAGTAGCTCTACGTTCTAGGGACTCATGACCTCAGATGTTAAGTCTCATAGTGCTCAGAGCCATTTTAACCATTTTTTTTAAGTAAACATGAATTGTAAAAAATTTGAAATGGAGCATTGGCGAATGCCGCAGGCTTGCAGTAACGGCCGCCCAGAGATTGGTGGCCAAAACAGCCCATTCCATGCACCGCCGTGGTAAGTGTGCTGGCGGAGTAATGGCACGTCAGCTCTGCTGTGTGGTCGAACGATCCAAGGGTGCGATTACTGTGCGAATCAGCGTCCGCTATTACATAAGTTTAAATGACAACCACAGAACTAGACTGGGCATTGACGTGAGAAATCTTAACTTCTACAAGAGTGAGGGAACATTCCTAGCGTCTCAAGCTTCTCGTTTCGTATAGATCCAGCCAAGGAAGAAGAGATTTTGCAAGTCATCGTGAGTGGACAGTACAGGGTGGATCAAAGAAAAGTCGCCTGGACGACTGGGTACGATTGGACGTGAATGTACGCATGTAACACACCCCGTGACGCACATACCACGTGATCCACACTTGTTGAGATAGTGTTGCGTGCTGTGTCAATATGAGAAGAGCAGTGCAAAGAGAATGATGGTACCCACAGTGGCACAGTAGGTGTGGTTTGTGGAAAGACACATGACAACAAAGTCATGGTCTCGATGTGGTCAGTTGTTTCCTGAAAATCTTTTTGCGAAAGTGGTGTCAGGCAGGAGCTGTTTTATACATGTCAAAAAACATTCCTTAACGTGCCCGCCCGCAGGTCACCAGAATATGCTTCAGATTTCTACCAAATCAACTCGACGCCTATCGCTAGAAACGGGCGAATCGCGAGCGGACGAATAGTCCTCCTGAACCTGCACTAGCATCCTTACTGAATGTCTGTTGTTCATGCATTATAACCAGCCGATGCTCCTCGGGGCCTCTAGTTTTGTAACTGGCTATTCACTAAAATAATAACGAATAGCTTGAACATACACTCCTGGAAATGGAAAAAAGAACACATTTACACCGGTGTGTCAGACCTACCCTACTTGCTCCGGACACTGCGAGAGGGCTGTACAAGCAATGATCACGCGCACGGTACAGCGGACACACCAGGAACCGCGGTGTTGGCTGTCGAATGGCACCAGCTGCGCAGCATTTGTGCACCGCCGCCGTCAGTGTCAGCCAGTTTGCCGTGGCATACGGAGCTCCATCGCAGTCTTTAACACTGGTAGCATGCCGCGACAGCGTGGACGTGAACCGTATGTGCAGTTGACGGACTTTGAGCGAGGGCGTATAGTGGGCATGCGGGAGGCCGGGTGGACGTTCCGCCGAATTGCTCAACACGTGGGACGTGAGGTCTCCACAGTACATCGATGTTGTCGCCAGTGGTCGGCGGAAGGTGCACGTGCCCGTCGACCTGGGACCGGACCGCAGCGACGCACGGATGCACGCCAAGACCGTAGGATACTACGCAGTGGCGTAGGGGACCGCACCGCCACTTCCCAGCAAATTAGGGACACTGTTGCTCCTGGGGTATCGGCGAGGACCATTCGCAACCGTCTCCATGAAGCTGGGCTACGGTCCCGCACACCGTTAGGCCGTCTTCCGCTCACGCCCCAACATCGTGCAGCCTGCCTCCAGTGGTGTCGCGACAGGCGTGAATGGAGGGACGAATGGAGACGTGTCGTCTTCAGCGATGAGAGTCGCTTCTGCCTTGGTGCCAATGATGGTCGTATGCGTGTTTGGCGCCGTGCAGGTGAGCGCCACAATCAGGACTGCATACGACCGAGGCACACAGGGCCGACACCCGGCATCATGGTGTGGGGAGCGATCTCCTACACTGGCCGTACACCTCTGGTGATCGTCGAGGGGACACTGAATAGAGCACGGTACATCCAAACCGTCATCGAACCCATTGTTCTACCATTCCTAGACCGGCAAGGGAACTTGCTGTTCCAACAGGACATTGCACGTCCGCATGTATCCCGTGCCACCCAACGTGCTCTAGAAGGTGTAAGTCAACTACCCTGGCCAGCAAGATCTCCGGATCTGTCCCCCATTGAGCATGTTTGGGACTGGATGAAGCGTCGTCTCACGCGGTCTGCATATCCAGCACGAACGCTGGTCCAACTGAGGCGCCAGGTGGAAATGGCATGGCAAGCCGTTCCACAGGACTACATCCAGCATCTCTACGATCGTCTCCATGGGAGAAGAGCAGCCTGCATTGCTGCGAAAGGTGGATATACACTGTACTAGTGCCGACATTGTGCATGCTCTGTTGCCTGTGTCTATGTGCCTGTGGTTCTGTCAGTGTGATCATGTGATGTATCTGACCCCAGGAATGTGTCAATAAAGTTTCCCCTTCCTGGGACAATGAATTCACGGTGTTCTTATTTCAATTTCCAGGAGTGTAGATCTGTTTTTTTTTTATATCTGAAGAAGCATAGTTTTGCCTGGGTGGATATGTCAACACACAGATTCGCAGGTTTTGGGCAGCAGAACCCGCATAACTTCCAAGAAACTCAGTTACATGATCAGAAGGCTGGTGTTTGGTGTGCAGTGTCTGCACGCCACATTGTTGATCCGATCTTCTTACATGAGACGCTAACTTCGGCGCGTTAGATTACTAAAATTTTGAAACCATTTGTGGCAGAATTAACGGAGGGGAATAGAGCTACAGTTATTTACAACAGGATGGAGCAACTGCCCTTACAGTCGGGGGAATCTTGGGGCACATTTACACCATCTTTACGCCTATCAGAGTTGTTAGTAGAGGTCAGTCTGGTCGCGTCGCTAGCTGGTGACTCAGGTCACCTGATCTAAAGCATATCGCAAAATCCGTCATAGTCTGGAGCAGAACATTTTGGGTAGGACTGCAGAAATTCCAGCAGTCCAGCTTCGACCCGCCTCCTAGAACTTACTGACGAGGGCCCAGAAATGCCAAGAGACGAATGATGGTGACATTCATCATCTGCTATAGTCAGGTTATTACCTTATTTCCTTTACTCTGCCGTGTTTCTTTGTAGTCTGGAACTCTGCTCCGGCCCACTTTTATTTGCCCCATCCTGTATATAGTTGGTAACATGTAAATCAGGATCATTGCCCAATATAAGTGATTGCTGCTTCAGTGCCTACTGCTAGGGCAGCAGTACTGATTCATTATTAGTTATAGACTTGTACTGATTAACCTTGATATATAGTCGAGTATGGCGTATGCATGAGTGATGCACGTCAGCTCTCAGGCCGACAGATAAAACCCATAGCTAAAATCGGTCCCTAAGCTTACACACTGTTTAATCTAACTTAAACTAGCTTGCACTAAGGACGAGACACATGCACCCATGCCCTAAGTAGGATCCGAACCCCCGACTAGGGAAGCCACGTGGACCGTGACAAGACGCCCAAGACCGCTCGGCTACCCAGCGCTGCCGAACAACCGAGAGCAACGGTGTTTGTGTAGAGTTTTCAGTGCTAACAGACAAGCAACTGTGCGTGAAATAACCGAAGAAATCAATGTGGGACATACGACTAACGTATCCGTAAAGACAGTGAGGCGAAATTTAGCGTTCTTTGGCTATAGCAGCAGAGGACCGACGCGAGTGCCTTTGCTAGCAGCACGACATCTCTTGCAGTGCCTCTCCTGGACTCGTCACCACATCGATTGGACCCTAGACGACTGGAAAACTGTGGCCTGACCAGGTGAAACCAGATTTCATTTGGTAAGAGCTGTTGGTAGGGTCTGAGTGTGACGCAGACCCCACGAATCCATTGACCCAAGTTTGAAGGAGGCACTGTGGAAGCTGTTGGTGGCTCCCTAATGGCTGGGCTGTGTTTACATGAAGGTACTGGGTATTATGGTTGTTCCGCTACTTGGAGACCATTCGCAGCCGTTCATGGCCTTCATGTCCTCAAACAACGATGGAATTTTTATGGACGACAGTGCACCATGTCACCATGTTACAGTTGTTCGCGATAGGGTTGAAGAATTTTCTGGACAATTTGAACGAATAATTTGGCCACCCTGACCACGCGACATGAATCCCGTCGAATATGTATGGGACATAATCGAGAGGTCAGTTCGCGCAGAAAATCCTGCACCGGCAGCACCTTCGCAATTATGGACGGCTAAAGAGGCAGAATGGCTCAGTATTTCTGCAGGCGACTTCCAGCGACTTGTTGAGTCCATAGCACGTCGAATTGCTGCATTCACCGGACAAAAGGCTACCAGACACGATACTGGACCTCAGTGTATATTCAGACACAGTCACGTAGTGACTGCGGAATTGTCAAGAGTTAATATGTTTTGTTTTCGGTAACTAGCTTCTGCTGCGTTATAGAGGCAAAAACAAAGTGACGGATCTACGAGGCAGTAAGAGAGGTGGAGTGTCTACAGCCAAAACCTACCAGCAACTCACACATAAATATTCGTAAATGCACAGCTCGTATATAAGACGACATAAACTGTGCAGGACCTCGACGATGTTAGATGCATCCTCATTTAAACCGAGTAGTTACAACTATTATTAAGAGTCTTGACTGTTTACACTATAACGGAAGCATAAATCAGCTAGTTGTATCAGTTACAGAATTGTTATGTACACAATTTAGAAATTTAAGCTGAGAGGAGGCACTGAATGTACTTTGGTGTTCAGTTCTCAAACTACACTCTCAAGTTTACCCATCTTTTTATTAATCCATTTTAGTTAAAAACAATGTTTTACAATTGAAAGTCTCAGTAGACTGTGCCACCAATTGTAAAATACTGCGTGTGGTGAAAAGAATATGCAAATTAGAATAGATTTAGTGGCGAGTCAGAGGCAAGATATCTGCATGTGACGAGTCAGTGCGAAGGATTCACAGAAGGCGTCAGGTATGGCTGCCATATAGCATGAGGCACGAAGTGGCGGAACTACTCACAAGGCTGTATCGCGGTTCTCACGGAAATAAATGTAAATGTCATGTGACTATCGCCTCCCGTCGGGTAGACCGTTCGCCTGGTGCAAGTCTTTCGAGTTGACGCCATTTCGGTGACTTGCGCGTCGGTGGTTCTCACGGAGCGCTTATTCAACGTGATGTCACGTATTGTTTCACAAGGACGACTTTAGTAACTGTTTCTTTTATCCAAAAGCCGTCTTATTCAACTCTTACTTTCTTTCTTCAGACACAACATTGAAAACAAAGTGCAAAGGCCACGAGCATTTACACTAAGGTGACATAAGTCATGAGATAACTCCTAATATCGTGTAGGTCCTTCTTTTGCCAGGCATACTGCAGCAGCTAGAAGCAGCATGGACCTAAGAAGTACCTAGAGGTCCCCTGCAGAAAATACTGAGCCGTGCTGCCTCTATAGCCGTCACAGTTGCGAAAGCATTGGCGGTGCAAGATTTTGTATACGAACTGACCTCTAGATTATGTCTTGTGAATGTTCGATGGGATTTATGTCAGGAGATCTGGATGACCAAATCATTCCATCGAATTGTCTAGAATGTTCTTCAAACTAATAGCGAGCAGTTGTGACCCAGTGACATGGCACATTGTCATCCATAAAAATTTCAGCATTCTTTGGGAAAATGACGTCCTTGAATGGCTGAAAATGGTGTCCAAGTAGCCGACCATAACCATTTCCCGTCAATGCGAAATCCATTCCACGTAAACGCAGACAACACTACTACGTTGTCCCACCAGTTTGCACTGTGACTTGTTGACACCTTTGGTCCGGAATCATCTGGCCAGGTCACGGTTTTCCAGTCGACTAAGGTCCAACCGACATGATCAAGAGCCAAGGAGAAACACTGCATGTGACGTCATGCTGCTAGCAAAAGCACTCGTGTCGGTCGTCTGCTGCCATCGTCCTTTAACGCCAAATTTCACATCAGTGCCGTAATGGAAACGTTTGCCTTACGTCTCACATTGGTTTCTGCGGCTATTTCAAGCAGTGTTGCTTCACTATTAGCACTGACAACTATACGCAAACGACGCTGCTCTCAGTCGTTAGATGAAGATCGTCGGCCACTGCGTTGTCCGTGGACAGAGGTAATACCTAAAATCTGCTATTTTCGGCACACACTTGACACTGTGGATCTCAGAATATGGATTTCCGTAACGATTTCGGAAATAGGAGGCCTCATGCGTTTAGCTCCAACAAGCATTGTGCGTTCGAAGTCTGTTAATATACGTCATGCTGTCATATTCACTTCTGAAATATTTGCAGATGTATCAGCTGAGTACGAATAACTGTTCCGTCAATTCACTGCCCTTTTATACCAGTATATGTGCATATCGTTTATCCCATGATTTTCGAACTGTATGTCCTTTACTCCCGTAAGTGTTAATACATTAGTGACACTCATTATTAGTAGATCATTTTCGATAGAAAAGCGTGGTTCATATAGACTCGAATGATGCCTGCAGCATGAGTTCAGTGGTCATCCTCGGTTCCTAAAGGCGACTTACTGAAGTGGAGAAATAGCTAGCCTTACACGTCGGTTGAAAGAAGAGCTTGTGTTTTGCAGAATCGTTCACAGAACCGATCGAGGCCCGTTGGTTTGGAGCCGAACGCGCGAGTTATACTATGGACTCCGACCGTATTATAACGATGTTTAATGCTGCTTTATCGATCTTGGCTGTCTGGTGTTGAACCGTTCGGTCACCCTTAATACGAAAAGCATGCACTACATGCAGAAAGCCGCTACTAAGCTGGCAAAGTATGTGTGTCGTGCACATGAGGTATTTTAGCATAGAGAAACACTTCCAAAGTCGTGATATAGCCCGTCCTTATTTCGGAGAGAGGTTTATATAAACCCCATTAACTATCAAAAGTAGTATTTGTCGCTGTTGATCGTAGGAAAAACGTTAATAACTGTTAATGCCCCCTTGGGAAGGTCCCATAAATATTCTCGCTTACAAATGTTAATAATGTCCACATAGAAAAATCAAATCTGTGTGTAACTGGAACTGAATAGCAACTAAGTCGAAAATCCATCTGGAATGCATATCCTAAAGTTAGGTTCAACGTTTGTACTAGCGAACTGGGTAGCCCAGTGGTTAGCACACTGGACTCCTGTGCGGCAGGACGACTGGTTCAGGTCCGCTTCCGACCATTCAGAATCAAGTTTTTCGTGATTTGTCTAAACTGATCCTGGGAACTTCCAGGATTTTTCATTTGAAAGAGCACTACCGATTTCCTTTCCTAGCCTTAAAAAAACACACAAGTGCGAGTAGGACACGCTCTGTGAGGGTTCAGTACAAACTAAGTTATGTATAGAGATAACATTAAAAATTTACTTTGCAAGTATTTTTAGTGAACGTGATTTCGTCAATTCGCGTATCCCTATTCTATCCCCGTTATCCAGGCTGGGAAAGAGAACGTACGGTTTAACATGATATCCGTACCTGAGATGTATCTGGCAACTCCTCAGATATTTTATTAGGCTTTGATGAGTGAGTTTGCGAGTGTCAAAATATATTATATACGGTCGTTTCTCTTGAGTGCATCGAATTAGAAGCTTAAATTTTTCCCACCACCAAGAGACCACGGATATAAGTATGTTACATAAATTATCACTTGCCGACTACTGAGAGAAGATGTCTTAACAGTCGGACAGACAGAAAGACAGGTGAATAACGAAGTGATCCCACGAGGTTCTCTTTTTACCGACTGAGGTACGGAATTCCTAAAACCATTACGAGCTTGTGCTACTTCTGTAATAATCTCGTTGTCGACAGACGTTAAACCATAATCTTCCATTTTTCAACACCTTTGGTGAAGCTGTGTTTATAGACGTACATAGCAGAATAATATCTAATGAGGTTAGTGTAGAGCTGTAGAGGGGGAACGTTACGGGATAAACTTTGAGAAGGTCGCGTGTAAATTTCCTTAAATTTTATAGCATTAGAGGGAGATTACTAACTATAGACAGGCAAACTTAGGTTACTAAGAGGGGTACTAACAACAACACATAGTGTGGTTTGTTCTAAATGTCTTATTCGAAAAGTACCCTGATCAATTAATCAGAAAACTGACTCCTTAGAATACTAACTTAGGTCTTATGAGTACAAGAAAGTCCGAACTATTAGATCCGGTTAACATAGGCCAGGGAATCGGCGAGTATAAGGCTTTCATAGAATCACTGAAAACGGGCCTTAACAGGAGTGTTTATTAAGGTTGAAAGATCCCCAGAGTGACCATAAGTTATCGGAAGGCATTGGATGTGGTGTTAATGCCTAGTCTCTCTTCCACGAGCTCTCAAAACGCTATGGAGTCTTCAGAATGTTGGATTCGTTCTAGAGAGATACTGATCCATGCAGTTTCTACTGCTGCTCACAGTTGTTCTTTTATAGTTAACACTGGGCTCATAGAGTGTACACGGTGATCTGCAGCATCTCATAAATACTGGATGTGTTCAAACCGCGTGAGGAATCGGGCCATAGTCCTGAATTCAGTGCAATGTTGATCAAACGACCGGCATGCTGCCAAAGAGCGGAGACATATTACGTTGCCCTGTTGAAACATGTCAATTCCATTAGGCATTCTAATGCGAGATAAGGATGTAGACTTCCTGTAAGACTGTTCACGTAACGCGTACCTCTCACTGAACCGTGCACCCGGATAATGGGGCCTTGTTGCCTCCACATGAACTCAACCCATAGCACAACTGAGCTACGTGGACACAACCTTACTGCCAAGCAGGATTCTTCTTAGACACCTATCAGCTTGATGCAGCTGAAGGCAGATTCGTCGGACCATGTTACACACTGCCCATTTTTCATGGTCCAGTGACAATGTTCACACGCCGTCAATCATTTGATGCGCGTATCGAGGAGTCATGGGAGGACAACTAGGTGGTCGTCGGCTGCTGATGTCTATGCGGTGCATTCGTCTCAAAGTCCTCGTTGAAATCGGGGCTCTGTAAAGGATACGGGACGTACAGCTCCTCAACCCCATGTGGTCGTCCTGCGCGGCAGGTAATCTGTGCAGAAATAATCTCTCTGTGACATTGAAGTTGAACCCTTGCTACCGTGGATATCTGAAACCCGAATACTTGCGTTATCTCATATGTGCTGTGACCCATCCGTCTTCCATAGATTATCATCGCACACTCAAGGACACAGGACAGTTTTCCGGCTCCAGGTTTGGTGAAAATCGGCACTTACTTCTTTCATGCATTATTTACTTTGTCCATGTTTTACGCTTTTGTAGTTTATCACAGTTAATGCACATTGCTTTCTAAGGTATTTGCAAGCATTTTTAACAAATTAGGACATACTGATGTTTATAAAAACAATAATTTAAAAGGTGACGCAAAATATTTTCTAAAATGTTGCATCAAATTTAGGTGCCGTTTAATCCAATAATACTCACGTGAAGTAGAACATAATTTTATCAAATATGTATAACATGTCTGAGATACTTTACCCATTTAATTCTGCTCATTAAGTAATTAAGCGGAATAAAAATTATTACTGCTTAATTTGATAATTTTTAGATTATTTTTCCAAATTAAAAATTTTATTTCTTGATAATTTAGTTGAACCCACAATAAAGTTTCGGTCTGCTAGGTAGGTATAGAGAATTTCAAGTTACAGAAATTTAATTAGTGCAATTCTTCATAAACGTAAGGAGATAAGCGTACCTATATTCCGAAAAGTACAACTTCCAGGAAATTGTGAATTAAGATTTGAGTCATATTAAAAGTGTGTTTCAGAACATAAATTAAGCATCGTATTCACTCTGCTGCATTTCTTCATGTTCAAGCTACCTCTTGGTATTCTTTTTAGTGCATATTGCTTCATTTGTGAACGTACATTAATTCTTTTTGTGTCTCATACTTCCACAAAAATAACTATTATATTAGTTTTGTTGGATGAGGTTACTAAGAAGATAAATAGGAGATAAATACATGTTACCTAAATGAATATATAACTGCGTGAAAGAAATTATATGTGCCTAGAAACAGAATTACAGATTTATTTTTTCATTATATGTCAAATTGTAGAGGGTACAGTGATATAATTTCTCAACTATTGAATATCGAAAAATATTCTTTGCCAAAGGAAGTGGCTAAACGTTAACAATGTGATGGTGTAGACTGCCCAAAAGAAGCTAAACAACAAACAGGTAGAAGGGGTATAGGGTCTACTACAAACATCATCATTATTAACACAAAAACGTCAATAATTCCTGAAGAACCTACACATAGATTTCTTTTAACAATACTGACAGCTTTATTTTATTTTTTTGTAAAATAGTTACCCGTTTTTCTTATGTCGAATTTCTTGGTGAGTGGCATTGCTAGTATTTATTGTATACCAATGAACATCTAGACCCACGAAAATCTGCAATAGTTAGACAACAAACGTTAAGTAGGATGAAAACAAAACATTTTATCAAAGCAAAAATAACCAAGAGCAAAGATGACTGTTCACAGATGCTATAAACCAGAACCAGTGAAAGCGAAAATTTTCCAACTGTTTCGCGCAATATTAAAGATTTTCTATAATTTAAATTATGGAGGCATCGTAGTGTACATGCCCATTACTCTAAAATTTAGTATATAGCGGTCATTTTTCATTTTAAATTCAATAAAGTATATGTTAACGCAATTAGGAAAGACTATAAAAGTCAATAAATCAATTTTTATCATTCAAAAGTACTCTGTGTCCTCATAATCGGTCAACTTGCGAAATGCCATGTTCACTGCTGTACGGAATCGACTGCTCACGTACCATGACTACACTCGCGCCATCTGTCTCCCATATTTGAACGTTATACGAGGAACATCTTCGAATGGGAGAATCATTATCGTGCCTTTTAGCCATTCAGTTGAATTCCGTTCGGTAAGGGCGACAAGAAACAGATTTCAGAGTACCTATGCAGTCAAAATAAAACATCAATTTATGAATTGCAGTTGTTTCAAAGAAAATGCCTTTTTTACATGCTGCACATCGAAATTTTTATTTTTATTTATGCAACCAAGCAAACTGCTTTTTCTCATCTGGCAATCAAGTGGACATCTTACAGTTCACTTTCAGTTCACTGTTTACGTTACACATCACTGAGACTGCCATCTTTTTAATACAGAGCTTCATTTGTTTTTCTACGTGTTAGCAACATTTTCAGTTTTCTGCATTGAACTGTTTTGTGAATGTGTGTGTGTGTGTGTGTGTGTGTGTGTGTGTGTGTGTGTGTGTGTGTGTGTGTGTGTGTGTGTATGTTTTAGAGAGGGAGAGAGTTTTTTTATAAAATAAAAATTATTTTATTTTTATTAACATTTTTATTCATTTATTTATTCTTATTAATATTATATTTACCTGTATACTCTTATGTCAGAAATCAGATGCGTAACCATTTGTTGGGATTTCTGTCTATTATATGATCAATCAGTGCAAACAATGTTGTTAGTCATATACAATTGGTCATTTAGTAGTAGTTTCTTTTCAGCCTTTGTTTTGTATATATGATAATTTTCCTGTAATGTTATGAGATGGGGTCTTTCATTATTTATTCTAATTTATTTTCCTATCATTTTCTCTTGTAGTAGGTTTGTGGTTATTTCCTCTCAAATATTTAGCAAAAGTTGAGTGGCTTGTTCCACATTTCTATGCTCTGATATGTTCTTCCTACCGGTAGTCAAATATTCTGCTGGTTTGTCCTATATGCCATCAGTCACATGAGTTGAGCTGTAGTTGGTATATTCCTGTTTTCTGACAGATATCTGCGTTTCTTGTTATTTTTGGAATGTGCCTTTGATTGAATTGCCTGTGTTGAATGCTATGTTTATCACTTTTCTTTTGAAAATGTTTGTTATTTTATGTGTAAGTTTGTGCTTGTATGTCATTGCGTACCATCTTGGATCTTCTTTCTTGTTTTCCTGTATTCTTTGTGTCACTGGTTGTGCCTGTTTGTGTAGTGTTATGTTGTACTGTTATTTGTGGGTGTTTATGTATTGTGTTCGCTGACTGTGTTTGTTTTTTAATTTTTTTGTTTATTTTGGCGACTACATCCCTATTGTACCCTTTGTTTCTTCCTATTTGTATGATGATGTCTAGTTCTTTCTGGTAATTTTCTGTGCTGAGTGGTATTGTTCGAGTCGACGAATCATGTATCTGAGTGCTGATTGTTTCTGCGAGTGTGGATGATTAGAAGTCTGATGTAGGATTGTGTCAGTTTTTGTAGGTTTATGGTAGGTTTCAAAGCTATGCTGATTGTTTTCTTTTTTAATGGTTGTATCTAAAAAGTGTATTTGGTTGTTCTATTCTTTTTCCATTGTGAATCTTATCTTTCTGTGTATTGTGTTTACATCTGTTTACAACTGGACAATTTTTGCCTGACGTTCATCTATTAAACAAAGGATGTCATTCATGTATATGACCCAATAAAGTATGTTGTAATTCATTTTGATAACATTTTTGAAAATTAAGTTTTCTACATTTTCTACGAAAATGTTTGTTAGGGCACCTGATACTGGGGATCTCATTGGTAATCCATCTTCCTGTAAATAGTATTCATTATTGAAATGAAAGTAGTTCTGTCCAGTTACCAGTTACAGCAACTTGTGTATTTACTTGATGTGTTCATCTGGCAGCTGGCTGTTGTCATTCAGGTTTTGTTCTATAATATTTATTGTTTTAGCTATTGGAACGTTAGAGTACATGTTTTCTATGTATTAACTGTGAGGTGTTCCTTATAGTTCTGTCATCTTCTATTTTGTAAGTTTCTGTGTGTAACGTAAACATTAAACTGAAAGTGAACTGTAAGATGTCCACCTTGTTGCCAGATGAGAAAAAGCAGTTTGCTTAGATGCAATGAATTAGAAGTTACCTGACACCCACTAAAGATGCCTTGTAAAAAAAGGCGAAACGCATCTGGGTGCATAAATAAAAATAAAAATTTCGATGTGCAGCATGCAAAAAAGGCAGTTTCTTTGAAACAACAGCAATTTATATAGAGCTGCCGCGAAAATGGCCACTACAAGAAGAGTGTTATTAATTTATGAGACTGAAAATTTTGAGTATTTGAGTACAGATTAAAAATTCAGAAATATTGTACAACATGCTTTAAAGAGAGATGTGCCATGCAAAGTTGTGAGTTATGGGAAAGACGCGCTGTGTTTCAAAAGACAAGTTACAAAGTTTCTCAGAAAGCAAATAAATCTTCAACGCAATGGGTTGACTTATGAAATAGCTTCTTTTGCTCCGAGTCACACACAATTATTTTCTGAACAGTCTTACAATAACAATGTTTCGCGAACCAAAACTCAATGGATAAAATGAGGAAGAACTTAAGCCCGTATTCAAGAGAATCTATAGTTTTGTTGACAAACGAAATTATACGAAGCCAAATAAGCATAAGCTTAGTTACGCGGAAAGTGTTAAAAAAACTTTCAAATAAAATTCTGTATATTTATCTCATAAAATATCCTAAGAAATTTGTTCTTAGGTTAAGTCAAAAACGGATCGAAGCTGTCTATCTAGCCACTCAGTGACCATATGAGCACCGACACATATGATCACAGAGGGAAAAACGAAATGCTAAGTTCCTATTTCCGAAATTGTTGCACTGAGGAAAATCGAACTTCTTTTTTCCAATCGTCACTATGTAACTGTGTCACTTAACTACATGTCTGTCATTTTCATATTAGTGTTGCGTTGAAGATTTATTTGCTTTTTGAGCACCTTTTTAACTCGACTTTTGAAACACGGCGCTTCTTTCCCATAATTCACTACTTTCCATGGCACATCTGTCTTTAAGAAAATAAAGGAAGATCGTCGAACGTATGCACATAGGCCTATTTAACTGACGTCAGTCTATTGCAGAATTATGGGGCCTGTTATATTATAGCGAAGTATTACGGTGGTGGCACCCGAGAAGGAACGGTAAATTATACTATCCCCTGGAAAGTGACTGAACTGGAATGCAACCAAACAACTGTCTATGGTTCTATGTTGTGTAGGGCGTTGGTAGCAACCCCTGCTTTCAGTTCAGTTTATAAATCATCCTGACATAATTTCCAGTGAGTGCACAAATAAATGAGAGCTGCAAGCTGCTATAAATTACTGCAGCCAAATTAACTGTTCGTGATAAAGCTGAGAGTTTCTTTCAGCGAATTTCAAAACACTGTACACTGGTACGTATTATAAGTCGTTCCTGGTATCAACAGCAAATTCCTGCACAAAGTGTGTTCAGAAATCAAAAAATACCGCCAATAGACTGACTAAAGAGCGCCTTCCGCCTTCAATACGGCGAGATACTACGGCAAAATGACAAGTGCCTATGCGCTAATGCTCCAAATGAATCACAGTTTGCTAAACGAAGAACAACTACAAGTTCTGACTGTTCGTGCACGACAAAAATAAATATAAGCTCCAACTGTGGCTAACACAAATAATTACAGGTATTAACCATTCGTAAGGCCACAGGTTGATACACGTCACGACTACGACTAACTAGCGAAAATTTAAACACTCGAACAGCTTCCACATTTGGGAATATTAAAAGTTCGCAGAAACACACTCGAGAAATCAGCAAAGTCAGCGTGACAGACCAAATCTAACTTCACAGGACGATACACGCTTTTGCTGGAATTCAGGATGTCGTCATAAATTGTGTGACTGATAGTTCGCAAACAATTAACAAAAATATTATTGGAATGATTTTATTAGTTCACTAAATTACTAGTACTGCCTAAAATTTATCATCGACAAAAGAAATGGTACGTTATTCTCCCCTACCCCTATTGCAACTGGTTTTCTTTTAACTACAATATAATCTGAATTATGGGTGATTTTAACTTCCGAAACCTTAACTGGCTGAAAATAAGCTCATAAATCGTGTAAAAATTATATTTTAGAGATTCTGTGTCATGTGTATAATAGTATACAGTGTGTTCGGAAATTACAGTTAGAAACTTCTAGGAGTTGTAGAAGGGTGTGAGTACATAATATTTTCATTAGGAAACCATGGCAGTTTCCGTTCTACGACAGTTTCGGTTTACATGTTTAACTCATCCAGTTCTGATTGACGGATTTAATTAGACATGACGCAGAACAATTATTAGGCAACAATTCGAAAGGAAACATAACGAAAAACACATTTATCACTTTAATACATTTGTTTGGATTAACAGTTAAACATCACGTGTTTACATTTTTTCCAAAACAAAAAAGAACCCAGCCTAATGTATGTACGGAACAGTACTAATGGATTACAACGGCGGCTCGATGTGGCGACCACCAACATTGTTACAAACATTGCACCTACGATTTTCTGGTACACAATCTCCGTACCACGTCACGTCTCTTCAGTTTCTAGTGCTTCCTTTATCTGTACAATTGTCCCGTAAATTAAACTCTGCAGATGACCCCAAAAGAAATAGCTTATAGGAGTTAAATCTGGCGATCGCTGCGTCCCGGCCGCAGTGACCATGTGGTTCTGGGCGCTACAGTCTAGAACCGAGCGGCCGCTACGGTCGCAGGTTCGAATCCTGCCTCGGGCATGGATGTGTGTGATGTCCTTAGATTAGTTAGGTTTAATTAGTTCTAAGTTCTAGGCGAAGTTAAGTCGCATAGTGCTCAGAGCCATTTGAACCCTTTGATAGCAGCGGCCACGCAGCTGGACCATCTCGGCGAATCCATCTTTCGCCACACAGTCTGCTGAGATGTCTCCGAATCGCACCTGAAACCGTCTGACGTAGTACATGTTACGCTGAATGAGATTTTCACTCTGCAGCGAAGTGTGCGCTGATATGAAACTTCCTGGCAGATTAAAACTGTGTGCCGGACCGACACTCGAACTCGGGATCTTTGCCTTTCGTGGGCAAGTACTCTACCTCCTGAGCTACCCAAGCACGACTCACGCCCCGTCCTCACAGCCTTACTTCTGCCAGTACCTCGTCTCCTACCTTCCAAACTTTGCAGAAGCTCTCCTGCGAACCTTGCAGAACTAACACTCCTGAAAGAAAGGATATTGCGGAGACATGGCTTAGCCACAGCCTGGGGGATGTTTCCAGAATGAGATTTTCACTCTGCAGCGGAGTGTGCGCTGATATGAAACCCTGTCTACCCCACTACAGACTACGACAAGCAACTCTGATTTTTTCTCTTTCCCTCAGCTGACATTGACGCGTTACACATCTGAATGGTAACCGACGTAGAACGCAAACTGTACGTTTACGGACATGGGCTCCTATTAAAAATTTCATGTACTCTCTCCTCCCTACAAATCCAGAAGTTTGCAACGGGTATTTTCGAATAACGTGTATTAGCGCATCCCATATTTCCATTATGAGTCGCAGCGTTCTTTAACTAATTGGGCAAAATTATGACTATATTCATGTAAAATGTATTTCTACACAAACCTAATTGTTGGAAAGGAGGGTGTCAGACAGAGATTCGCTTTAAAAATTCGCGAAACTTCTAGTCCACCCTCGTTCGACCGATACTTGAGTATTGCTTCTTAGTCTGGTTCCCCAACAGGTATGACTGATAGTGAAATGCGAAGATGCAAAGAAGAGTAGTGCGTTTCGCGAAGGTGACTTTTCATAGGCGTGAAACCGCCACGGATATGTGCACCATACGCCAATGGAGAAGGATACGGGGTAGTAACAGCTGGACACAAAGGATTCTCCCTCACATATGGGAAGATGGTTTGCAGAGTACAGACTTAGATATCGACCTAAAACTCCATAGCATACTATGTCTAGTTGCGTTTGATGGACTTAGACTATTGTCGGATACATTTATCATCTTTAGTGTATAGGACAGTTGGTGAATGTATATTCTACAGGAATTTTTCTACCACGGTGAGAAGAAAACAATGAACCCGCGAGAAAATGCAAATGTCAGCTCTGAAAACTGAAAACGTTGGGCTAAGGAAAACAACTTAAACTTTGGATTTCGCCGAAATCTTCTTGCAAATATCTAGTTTATAGTAATATTTAAAAAATTATAGTTAAATTTCACATAATTTACCAAGTTATGGACTAAAACGTAGCAGTTGTTAAGAAAAGTTAGTTTCATCACCTTACCCTCGACATTCAAGTAAGTAGTCAAAAAGGGTCATGAAAGATGGTAAACTAATTTTTCAGTTGTACTAATTACGATACAAATACAGTGATTTAGAAGAGAAAACTTCGTTATTACCAAAAATGTTTTACTGTAAGCAACAGTTTCTTTACTCCAGTATATGTCACACAAACAATAAGGTGAGTCAACAGAAGAGAAAAAGTGGCTCCTAACCTTTATTGAAAAAGTGCCTACGTTCTCTTGATGTACCCAATTTCTTTACTAGCTATACGGCTCTAAAATTACATATTTTTTGCAGTAAAATTAACGCTTGCTGTATTTTCAACAACTTTAACGGTCGCGTCAGTCGTTGCTTGCTTTTTCCACATTTGATTCGTTGTCTCTCTGTTGGATGTTCTCCAGTTCTATTGATATGTATAGACTTTTAGCTACCTGGAATTTCTGGTATAACGCAATAAAAATGTCTAGAAAATATTGCTGAAAGTATCCGAAAAGTTTAATCAGTGATGCGGTAAGTTGACTAATTAACGGAAGAAGGTGGTGGGAAAGTCGACGATCATCATCTTATCTTCTGTTCAATTTGTCATCTTAGTAGGAATCGCAGTTTTAAATTCAAACAACGTTCCATTGTATCAATTCATCGTACAAAATGAATTGTACATTATTGGAAGAGATTTGATCTGTACCTCACGAATATTAGATGAAAAAATTAAAAATATTTACGTCATACGCACAATCGATTATGAAGTGGTGAGAGAAATGTGCATGCAGTGGTCTCCAAACTAGCAAACTATACGAACATCAGACAGAAACATTCAGGCTTGACACACCTAGAAACCAGCAAGAGGTCTCTGTTGATGTAGTCCCACCACCGTCATTTTCAGTAACTATAACATTCATTTGCTTATAATCCTCGGTATCTTACCTACTTTCCCCTAAACTTGTGGGAGATGAAACAGTAATAAAAGTAAAACATGGGCTAAATCGTACTCGAATTTCAAACAGACCCATGGCCAGTCTGCAAGTACTACACCGACGTAAAAAAAAAAAAAACCCTCAACACCAAGAAAGAGTTCGGAGACATAAATAAAAGTCGGTAGTCGTGTTTCTACATCTTAAAAATGATGTATATTCAAACTTCTCAGATGAGTGGCGCTAGTAGTGCCACTATGAAGATGCAAATCAATAAATACGCGCTGCAACGGTCGTGAGCGTTAGTTACCTTTGAGACTGGACGTGGTGAGTTGATGTTAGTCAAGAATGCCTTTAAGGTGACAAAGACGCCATTATCAGCACCTCACTGAGTTTGGAAGAGGTCGTATACTAGAGCTATGAGAAACTGGGTGATCCTTCTGTCTACTCAGAAAGACTTGACAGAGATGTAGTCACTGTTCGTGACTGCGGGCTGCTGTGGTCACGAGAAAGTATGGTAGCAAGAAGACCGAGCTCTGGACGGCCAAGTGGCACTACTGAGTAAAAATACTGTCGAGTTCGGCGAATGCTTCTGGCACATCGTACTGCATTTGCTTCAGCAATTTCAGCAGCAGTTGGTACCATAGTGACACAAAGAACTGTTACAAATCGGTTACTTCAAAGACAGCCCTGAGTCAGAGGGCCTGTAGCGTGCATTCCACTAATCAAAAACCGCAAACCACAACCATTTATGATTTCAGTGGTGTCAAGCAAGAGCTAATTGGAGAGCAGGTAGGGGATCTGTTGTGTTTTCTGATGAAAGGTGGTTCTGCCTCGGTGCCAGTGATGGCCGTTTGTTGGTTGGGAGGAGGTCAGTTGAGGGCCTGCAACCAAACTGTCTGTGTGCTAGACACACAGGCTCTACACCAGGAATTATCTCGTGGTTATTGAACGCAGCCAAACTGCAAATCTGTTCGTCGGTCTGGTGATTCGACCTGCTGCACTGCCGTTCATGAACATCATTCCAAGGGGTGTTTTCCAACAAGGTACCGCTCGATCACGTACCGCCGTTGTAACCCAACACACTCCACCGTATCGACATGATGTCTTGGTCTGCTCGAACCCCAGATCTGCCTCCAATCGACCACATATGCGACATCATCGGACGAGAACTTCAGCGACATCCATAACCAGCAATAACCGTTTCTGTGTTTACCGACCAAATGAAACAGATATGGAATTCTATCTCATGATCGGGCATCCGGCACATGCACAACACAATGCATGTAAGTTTGCATACTTGCATTCAACATTCTGGGGTTGCACCTGTTATTAATGTAGCTACCAGTATTTCTCATTTGCAGTGGCTTATCTCAGGCTTACAGTAACATGTAATCTTCAAATGTTAATCACTTAAGCATGTTACCTAGAAAAATGAATCCACGGAATTTCATTGCTCTACATTAATTATTTTTTGGTGCTGAGACTTTTTCCGTCAGTGTATTTCAGAATGCTTTACATAGATTTCTATTAGGCAAGTGTCTATTAAATCTCTAGCAACTGCCACCGCATTTATAAAATAGGATTTCATTTCTTTACTAACAACAGATACCTGTGCAAGGTGCTGCAATCAGACGAAACGAAAGAGAGCGTTGAACACAATTTGCCCACGAGGCAACCGTTAAGTGGACTCCGCAAAGCTAGAGGAATCAGACAACAATCGCGAGTGAAAGCACCTCTTGCGACGCGCCTGTTGAAAGTTCATAGCCAGAAGCCCCGAAATTGGTTTGTGATTACCAACTCTCCTGCAGACGATGGCATGACGTAAGCTGCGGATACAGCAAGGCTGGATGAGCGAGTCACGCTAACTCAGGCTTCTCCGAAGTAGATACGCTGTCACGATGCGTCCTGCATTCCCATTTCAGCTTAAAGACCCTTCCTGTATCAACTGATACTCATTTCCACACAATTTCAGTGCACCCGCTACTATTTAGTTTAACTTTGTGTGACGAAGCGAGATTTTATATTAGATCCCCGCTATGTTAATAAGTGGAATATCGTCTCTTGTATTTTGCTGTGGATAATGTTTTTACAACGAAAAAGTAACTTATACAAATCGAGTATTATCGCTACTTAATTTAAGAAACATCTATAGAGGCGTCAGAGATGCATTTAGATGTACGTGTTCTGAGCCCACAGACCTGAAGTTCCCACAAAATCTTGAAAATTGATGCGATTCTAAGACATATGGAACAGCAAAATATCTGAAATATCGTTTTATTCATTACTAACAGACTTCTTTGCAATAAATTTTGATTTATCCGCTAATATTATGCATAAAGAGTAAAATAATGCATGTATTGCGAGTGTTGTCGGCGCTGTAAACTCTAAATTTTCGTTGTATATTTATGGGTTCTCTGTTGACTAACGCTATAAGAGATCTGTATTTTATACATACGAGAGAGCAGGTTTTCCTAGTACTTCATTTTTAACCGCTTATTGTGTCACATTTTCATGAGACTTTTGTATAAGCACTGATATGCAGAGAGAGCGTTTCCTTGTCTGCCTTCAGTATAGTGCCAAATACAGTTTTTGTCACCTAGGTGATTGGTTAATGGTTGTGATCAGTGATGTTGTGCCTGTGTTTTTTTTAACTATTATGAAAGTGAAATTAATGGTAGAAACACAATTTTTTCACCCTACGGGCGAAACACTGTGAAGAGTGTGTCATGGTCTTCATTCATAGAGATTCAGCCAAACTGTTCACTTCAGACATATCCTGAATCGCTTATGATTTCGTAATTTTATTTCGATTCAAATGAACTGTGAAAAAGTCCTCAGTCAAAGGTGTATAATCTTTTTTCGAAGCCAAATTAACTAAAGAGATCTCGGTATCAATTTCGTTTTTTCAAGTGGAATTAAAGCAACTTGTGGTACCAGTAGCGCAGTTCTAAAAGAGACAGACTCAACGGCGTTTCACTCTTCTAAACCGGATAACTAGTTTCGAAGTAATTTCAATATGTATAAATTACTATTTATCAGTTTTGAACATGAAATCGATTGCTATCTTATGCGATAGTTCGAATTGTTATACGAAAGTATCGCATTAGACTGATGCGGCCCTCCAAGTTGACGCAGCTAATAGAGTTCACGTACAAAAGCGGAGTAATGGAAAAAACTTTAAATTAAAACTTTTACTAATGTTACTTCGCTACACATGCTTGGACTCACACCTCAAGTGAATAGCTATTGAGCTGGCATCTTTGGATAGTTCACCAGTCAACTGCGGTAGCTGCTCTGCTCTTTTTTCTTCCAAACCCTTGCAGCGTACGTAATCATCAAAAAATGAATAGATTTGTGGAGAATGGAAATGAGGTATGAAGATTGTTCGATAACGACATCGCACCATAAGTTTACTCTCAAAAGAGACACTTACATTACAAAATTACGAGAGCAACTGCAACAAAAAGTAAATTTCAAAATAACGTGTTCGTAAACAGATAATTTGTAAGATATTGCCATAGATCGTACACAAGCATCGTAATTGAAAGTGAAACAATAGTTCGGCACATGTACCGGATGAGATTTCTTGGTACATAATCGAGCACTCTGGTACTACATTTTGCTTAACTAGGTCAGCGACTGAAAGATACAGCGAATCACAAGTTTTACCTTCTTCATTATGTATCACGATATTTGGTTTGTGTTCAACGAACTACACCCAGCTTAAAACGCATTAACTGTGCTTGTCACTACTCGACATGCCAACGCCTCATTCGATCTTCTCTAACAGCTTTTTATTATGGGCGTACTTTTTCTAGTAGTCCGTAACAGACTTAATCGATTACAGTTAATATTTTCTGAAATTAGGTGATACAGTAACTTTTTGTTAATTTTTTGGTAATATTGTCATTTCATGAGAGCTTTAATGGCTGTATGTTGGTGCACAAGTAATCGTTACGTCCTTACTCATTCGCTCTTGGTCGCAGTATCCTGTCGTTAATTTATTAGGAACCTGCAACAAGTGCTTTAGTCAGTTATGGATGGTAATTGTTAGGTGTAGCTGTACTAATTTATAACATTTCGTACGCTGAATTGGTAATGATTTCATATTCTGTTCTACCTTTTAAGAATAGCTCTCCAAATGTTGCTTTTGTGGTTCGACATTCCCTCTGCCATAAGGCATCTCACCACTTGCGATTTTAGTTACTTGAAGAAAAGTATTTGATTTATAGCGAAGCTGATATGCAGTAAGGGCAGTTATTTCATTTCTCGCGCACTGAAGTTCATAATTTGGGTAGACATTGACCGAAATATCGCCGCCTTTTTCTTTCTAGTGAATTCGCACAAAGGATTAAAAAAATACAAAAATGTAGCTTTGATCTCTGCGCTCGTAGAAGGAAACTTTGTGGCTTTGATCTTCGTTCCAAAACGTGCTGAAGTTACAATTTCGATTTGCAACGGAAAAATATGAGCGTTTATAGAAAATAAAGACCTTATTGTTAAAATCTGTATTCCATTATTATTAGTTAGTCCAAATGGTTGATAGTGAGCCCTTATAAGCACGTTCTTAGACGTTTTACAGTCTCTGTGCTGCACAATTATTGGCATCCAGGTGCTGTCGCTGTGATTCCAGTCAGTCCTATTATGTACGTCGTAAGGTAAGAAATCCTTACCACATGCGGCATAGGTGAATACAGAATGAGCGTCGGATATCTCGCATTTACTGAATCAATGACGCACTTCGTCTCCCTCACGTCACGCCCCGGACCGTTTGTATGCTGCTATTGCCGAATGTTGCCATTTTTCTGCAGTTTTGTCTACAGTGGCCTTTTTTTGCTGTTGAGTGTACATGTCCTTCCTGTCTCTCGTATGTTCCTTTGGTGTGCAGTTATGTGTGACAGTGAGTCAGTAGTGAGAATGAATGCTTTTGGGCAGCAAGCAAGGATGTGTATAGTAGATTGTAACCATAGCCAACTTAACATCTTGGGTAAGTTTAGCAGAGGATAGGGAGTCCCATATAGACGATAGGCTTGAGTTTTGGCGTGTTTTAGCTGGTCACTGTGACCAGCCCGGTTTGCCCCAGCACCTGTTTGACGTGGAAGGGTTGAAACTTCCTGGCAGATCAATACCGTGTGCCCTCCCGAGACTCGAGCTCGGGACCTTTACCTTTCGCGGGCAAGTGCTCTACCGGGCGTGAGTTGTGCTTCGGTAGCTCAGATGGTAGAGCACTTACCCGCGAAAGGCAAAGGTCCCGAGTTCGAGTCTCGGTCGGGCACACAGTCTTGATCTGCCAGGAAGTTTCATATCAGCGCACACTCCGCTGCAGAGTGAAAATTTCATTATGGAAGGATTCCTTGATGGAACTCTTTAGATCCGGCTGGGTAACAGGCGAGGGCATCTCGCTGGTTTTCGAAATCAGGTATCACAGTGAATAAATTGATCACTGATTCAAGTAGTCCGGTCTCTTTCAGGCTTGTGTATATTAGGGACGAGTTGCAGGGTCCCTTGATTTTGATTATTTTTGCGTGAAAGACGTGGAAGGAGTGTAGGTTAATGGTCATCCTTTGCGTGAGTTTTGAATCATCGATAGGTGCCCATGTGCTGCATGATTATACGTTCAAGGCCTTAAGTTCACTTACTTTTCAGTCGCAGTTGGCTCAAAATGGCTCTGTGCACTATGGGCCTCAACTTCTGAGGTCATTAGTCCCCTAGAACTTAGAACTAGTTAAACCTAACTAACCTAAGGACATCACACACATCCATGCCCGAGGCAGGATTCAAACCTGCGACCGTAGCGGCCTCGCGGTTCCAGACTGTAGCGCCTAGAACCGCTCGGCCAACCCGGCCGGCTCGACGAGTTCCACGTGGCCCCAATCTCAGTGACTCAGACCTACGGTAGCCTACCTGTTAAACATTGAATAGATCAAGCTATTTAATTACGTAACCATCATTTTTTTTTCTATCCATACAGCGTGTGTGTGGTCTTTCTATGTTGCTTTAATTGACTCCCTTGAGTCAGACCCTCGTATATATCTGTGAACGTGAAATCTGATAACGCTTGTGCCACCTTGTCTATTAATTTACTAAAGTAATGTATCGGAATGAAAGGACCGATGTGCAGGGATCTGCTGAATTCCCTCTGATATAGAAATGCGGACGCTTGTGCCACCCTGTATATCAATTTGCTAAAGTAGAGTAACGGAATGAAAGGACCGAGGTACAGAGATATGCAAAAATTTGCTCTGATGTAGAAATGAACTTTACACTAACCCTGGTGTGCTCGAATTCTGCTAAACTTGCTAAAGCCATTTGGTAGCCTATTGTTGTACCCGAGAATTATAATTTCATGTATATGAAAGTTTCATGTGAATTGGAATCTGCCGCTCTGCAGTGGCTCGTCTTAATGGATCACATGGCGAATACCAAATTTAATCAGCTACAAGAGCAGTAACTCCACTGAGATCTATTAAGATGCTAAATCGTGTAAAAATTGTTAACGGTCTGTTCCGATGTGACCACCATGTTTCTTGCCTTGAAAAAATAAATGAGAACTTTAAGTACAGTACAAGCCGCGTTGTTCACATCAGTAATTGTTCCACGAGACAAAACGTAGCTAGTTCTTTCCAACTCATCTTCCCCGCCTCGCTCCCCCCCTCCCTTAACTGTTCCTCTCTTTTCTATAACCTGGTCATGGATGAATGATCTTAATGAGCTATGCGTTTCGGTTGAGAGATGTTCACACTATGTCTTTTCCCCTTAATGTGCGCACATTCTTGGGTTGTCCATTGCCTCAGTAATTCAAAAGATTGCTACGAGTAATTTACTTCTCGTGTCATAAATGTAGTTACACCAAGGCCAGCTCTTGGCCTGTGGAAGTTACATAGGCAGAAGCACGCGTATCTCTGCTGACCGCCACCAACTAGCGGGGGCAGGCAGACTTATTTACGATGAAAACCCCACAATGTGTTCATTCACTTGCCAAGGTAGCATGGGCGTTTTTTTGGGGTCTTTCTGCATTTTCCATAAAAAGTTAACATATCCAGTTTATCTCGGTTCGTGAAAGACACTTAATTTTTCGAACTAACCTGTACTCGACACACGTGAACGACACAGATACAGTGAAAGCTACATTTCTATTTCCTGTGTACAACACGTTTTCCTCCACATCCGACACGATGTATTTCCTTGCCTGCGTATGAAATAACGAGCTTTCAAATAAGACTGCAATAGATTTCCTGTTCAAAACAGATAAATCATAATTTCTGAATATAGTAATTACTCCGATTCTAATAAACGGATTTCGTGGTGCGAAACACCGTTGAATTCGTCTCTTTTATATTACTGTAGTTCTAAAGAAGCGAAGTTAATAATGATATCTGTGCAATTAATATAGCTATCAAAAGAGGCTATACGTTTTCCAGTGAACACGTTTTCACAATTCAAATAGGTGGAAACAGAATTACTATACTTCAAACTATTTGGGAAATGTTTGTGGTGAACAGCTTAGTTGAATCACTCTGTGTGTCAATTTGGAATTTAAAGTAGGTTTTAATGCACAAGCTATTAACTAGAATATTTGCGCTTTAACCAACACCTCTCCCTGTGACCCAAATACTGGCAACGAACAACCTTTCATTCTACTTTTCGAATCCCTATCCACCACGATAGCCATAAAGATAATCGCTTTTAGCGTTATCGGTGGTGAGTAGCGCAATTACTACTACTACTGCTAATAATAACAATAATAATAATAAATCTCATATAAATTACGAAACGCCTGGCCTGAGTGACAGTACCATGAAAATGTACCTTGTCGAGTTACCGTGAAGTCCTTAATGACAACGAAGGCGGAGATGATCACTAGATACGACAGAAGTGGCGGAAGAGGCAGTTCAGCTCTTAGGGTTAACATAAAATCTAAAAATAAATTCCAAATGAATCTGTTCCCGGATCTAGCGGTGTCTGGTCAGCTTCTGTACTCCATGTTAGGGCCAGCTGGGAAGAAACATTCTAAGAGTAACAAATTGGTTCTACTCTGGCAATCAAACGTCTACCGACATTGCAAAAGTAGGATAACCATGATGTGTGATGAAAAAAATAATATTACTCCAGGTGACAACTCCTGAAAGTAGTGCAAGCAGACGTTCGAATTCTGTAGTAAATACACCATGACGCAAGCATACGTTGGGGAATGCTGAAAACCTCTATACTCTGAAATTGAAATTTACGTGTAAATATAAATTTCCAAACATAAATATTACCTCGCTGTGCAAAGTTGAGAAACCCAAGAAAATAGACTTTCTGATCAGCAACAACGTCCTCCTAGCGGTCATCTAAGAAACAAAGTACGCTGATGACATAACAATGGATAGCGAAAACTATCGAATTTTTTAAGGTAAAAAGATGAGGTTAGACTTTCCAACTCAAATACAAGAATATTATGAAGAGCTTTCGCAGTTCACAAAAGTATAATCCGAATTTATTTGATTTTGAATCCTTCACCGAAAGATTCTGTTTTAACAATTAAAAGCAAAAAAAATATTATTTGATTGAGCTGCCATGCACCAACAAATGAGGACAACAAGACAAGCCTAGACAAAGTAGAAAACTTCTGGGAAGATCTGAAAAGCAGGCTGTCGAAATTTCACAAGAATAACATAATAATCATGGCGTGGGACTTCAGTACCTAACTGGGTAACGAGAAATCGTTACGAAAAGTTTTTGCGAACTATCCAGCTAGTAAGAGAACTAACACAAATGACTCAAGATTAGTAAATATATGCAAGTCACTCGATCTTAAAATTACGACTGTACAGTTCAGAAAACTACCTAGAAAGCAGAAAACTTGGATATCACCAAATCCCAACTTAGGAGAGTATCAAATTGGTAGGTTGCCATCTCCAGATGTTATTTTCAAGAAATCGAGAACATTATGGACAAGAGAGGAAAGGAAGTTGATTCAGATCACTACCCAACTGAGATCCACATGAGATTTATTCCAAAATGTAAGATCATGAAACTACACGGTAACAATGTTAAATAATCTGAGGCGGGTTGTGCTGTGGAACTGCAATGATCCGTATGACTGACCGTCTTTGAGTTATTACTGAGTTTGCTGTAATAGTGGTACTGCGCGCTTAAAGATTTCACTTCACATGGTTTAGTAGCGGATGTTATAATTAACGTCGAACTACTCACAGAGGTTGAGTGTGGACTGTAAGTGTCTTGTGCCAGCGAAACTTCGTAAACATGCTAATGCGTTAATACAGAACCGATTTACGCTGAAAAAAAATTTGTTACAATTTTGCCACTAGGTACACATCTGGGGCTGTACAGCATCTCGTCGACGTATTCTGTGCTCTTAATGAACAAATCGTGTTAGCACCGGTAAATAGCAAAATCAACATTGACCTTTGTCACTTTCTTAACCTCTTCTATCCACGTCACGCTCGTAATCCATTACATATTGAAGCCTTTCCACACAGCTTTCTGGCATTCACAGCGCCAGATTAGAACCTGGTGGCCTAACGTGGATGTAATTTCTTACCAGCGTAAATCGGTTCCGGATTAACGCATTAGTATATCTCCGAAGTTTGGTTGCCATACGGTAATTACAGCCCGCACTGGACCTCTGTGAGAAGCTGCATTTTACGACTAGTTCAACAGATGCAGCGGCGTTCTCCATTTGCTGAAACGCTGTAGCAACAAGTGGCGCCACAACCAGACAGATTCTTCACTCTGAATGGCCGTATCACTCTAGCTGTTCTCCAAGGCGAACATGTCGCCTGTTGCATCAGCCTCGGCTACAGGCAGAGCCCTATCTGTATCATTGGCTTATCTGTATCATTGGCTTCTCATTGAATGGCATCGTTCGAATGTCGTATATGTTTTAAAAGATGTAGTTCATTGCAGGATACGCAGTCATACTGCAATGAAATACGTCTTTTGCAACACTACTGACATTCGAAAGATGACAGTCAGTGAAAAGTCAATGGTATGCTATACCTCGACAGCTTTACAGTTCTAATAGCACAAGAACCTAGGAAGAAGGTTTAGCACTACAGAAATAAACAAATTAATCTATTTCTGATTTATATGCGTCGTACTTTCAGTGAACCATTTTTTTATAATATGCATGCAATAACGTAAGATTCCGGAATATACAGTGGTGGACGTGGATAGTTAGGAGGCCTACGTGAAGAATCTATATATTGCAGCGCCTCCTTCCCTTTCCAGCCATGTTTCACATTTACACGCCTTCCTCTGGAAAACAACTTTGAATTCTAAAAGGTTTATAAATGAAACAGCGACCAGCTACAAGTAAGCCTTACTTGTGGATAGCTGCTATTTCAGATGTAAACCTTGTAGTATAGCTGCCACAGTTATCAAAATGTCAGTTTTCTGAAAAACAGTGTTAACATTAAATTCTAATACGATTTTTAGATGGTCAATGGAACAATTAGAATGCTTCAGAATTTGATGCTTCATTTTAAATTTTTCCGGCCTGTGACGATAAAAAATTAGAAGTTCGCCTAGTGACAACCTGGACATTTAATTATAAGTAGAACCACAATAGATTAACTAAATCGAGACACAATGGAATTAAAGACATTAGCTGCCAGTTGACCTTGATTTATATCAATTGGTTAAGTTGAAAATTTGTGTCAAAGTGGGAATCGAACCATGATCTCGTACTTATTACGCACATGCATTGACCTCTGCGCCATCCAGGCACAGCGGTCACCACAATCGCACGGACTATCCTAGCACGGCGCCCGTCAGACACAAATTCTCAGCTTACACCACACACTGCCATGTAGTGCCCCTGTTCATTAGCCTCATTACTCGCGGCATCTCGCTCATTCCTGTGAGAGTTCGAATATGGTGTACAGCTGCACTTAAGGGATCATTAGCCGTTATCGCTGTAACTACATATGAGGCTAATGAGCAGGGGCACTACACAGTAGTGTGTGTTATAAGTTGAGAATATGGGTCGGACGGGAGTGAGCTAGGGTAGTCCATGCGGTTGTGACCACCATGTCGCCTTGTGGCTGCATTATTCAACTGGTGGCGTTGCTCTCAGGGTTCCTCCTAGCCATAATCCGTAGGTAGCGGTCATCCACTGCAGTAGTAGCCCTTGGCAGGCCTGAGCGAGGTATGTCTGAACAACACCGCTTTGGTTCAGTCCTAGTTGCCTGGACACTTCCTTTGTTGGGAGCCCTTCCTGGCAGAAAGTAACAATGCGGACGCCATCGATCCGCGGTATTGACAGTTTAGGCACGGTTTAACTACAGGCAACAAGAACTGTGTACATCCTTCCTGGTGGAATGACTGGAACTGATCGGCCGTCTTATAGGCGCTGCTCATGCATGGTTGTTTACATCTTTGGGCGGGTTCAGTGTCTGTGTCTGTGATGCAATATCCACTGTCAACGTCTCTCTTCAGGAGTTCTGGAAACCGGGGTGATGCAAACCTTTCTTTGATTTGTGTAGTTCATCGGGTTTTACTCTTAAGGTGGCCCAAAAGACATTTCGTGACTTAGAGGAACCTATTACGCTTGCGGTTCTGGAACACCTGTTGTCATATCGATGGCGAACTATACCACTTCAGGCCTGTCCAAATTCCAAATTTGGCAGCAAGCGTGTGACTGCACCGCCAATCCGCGGCCGCCTCCAAGGCATTCAGTCATCCCATGCGCCAACGCCGGCGCGTAAGTCAAGCTACGGACGCCGCACTGTGCACAAGCTCATTCTAGCTTGCGCTCTGATCACGCAGCCTCTGGCCCTTTTGTGTGTCTATGAACTTCACCAGACTAACGGGCTTGTAGTTTTTAGTCATTAGGACTTGTCACTGGAAATCGAGTTAAGAAAAACAAAGTTTTTCAAGCACTACTCGTGAATTTCACTTTTGTGCCTTCTATCATTGTATCCACCAACTCCTTGAGATCCACCACCGGACGATCAAACACCTGTTACCTTTAAACTTACTCTTACTGTTAAACTTCGTTATTTTGCTCATATTTTATATAACTATAAACACAATAAAATTACTTCATGAAGTCAGGCGTCTCCCTCAAATCACTACGACGAGTAAAACGTAAACTTAACGATGAACTCATGTTCAACTGTTATTTACACTCGTCTAGCAGGAGATGGCCAATCTGAAAAACAGTGACCAAAGAAGAAACAGAATAAGGACAATGAAAGTCTGCTGCAACCGGGAGAAACACAGGTGAATTAACAAAGACGGAAAGCGTCGTGTCATTGTTTATAAAATGCTCCTTCTTTCTTACCAGTTTGCTCCAAACATACAAATATAGCAACGAGTTCTTCTTGAGAAAGAACCGGAAATTTAACACAATATAAAATTCGTTCTTTCGACGGGTTTTCACTTTCTGCTTCCCTTTCTAAGCTTTTTTTATTCTTTATACCACAGTGGAGAGCAGCGGGTAAAGCCATACCTGGACTTTAGGAGAAAGAGAACTCATTTACGACGTTTTTACTTTTTGTGGAACGATGAACCAAGTTATCAATATGAACTGTGTTATTTCAAATCACCCATGTATATATTTCTAAATCTGTGCAACAGAACTATAAGCGCGATAAGAGGAACTCGTTTTATTACCAGGTACATTTTCATGAAAGATTACTATGACGCGTGGTCGCTCTCTGGTAACACCCTGCTATGTAACTCACCGACAGCCAAGAATGAGGTACGCGTCTCGTGAGTTTCGAAAAGACGAAGAATGACTGTTTCTAAGGACTTTGCGTGACTATACATTGATGAGATTTCCTTTAGGACTGGCACATCGGTTGTTGTACATGTAACACTGAACACGGATGCCACTCCCCACATGAAGCGTGCTTCTCATCTTAGAAGTGGGTCCCGCCAGAGCTCTGCTTTGTTTCTACTTTTGTTTTTTGGTGTAAGAAGATATTTTATGTAGATTTACGAAAAAAATAACGTAAAATTTTATTCATACTAGCTAGGAACCCGGCATTGCCCAGTTTTTTTTATGTGTATAGCTGTGTCCAAAAATGTAGCATCTTTGTATACAACGTTAGAAATAGTATGTCTGGGGAAATGAGCGAAGAACTTGTTTGCTTCACAAACACGGGAGGCAGCCAAGTTGCAAAAAGCAACTGGCACTAAGGTGCACACCCGCAACACGCTGCGTCTGGCCCTGTGCTTTGTTTGTGTTCGTGGTATAACATTAGCTCTCAAGGTATTGTACACGTTTAAAGCGAAATGGTAAATGATTGCAAACAAGTGGTATTCAGGGTACAAAAACTGGCTCTCCTGCTCCACTTCCCATCAAAAGTTTCGCTTCTGTGATGTTACATTGGAGAGAATTAATTTTAAGCCTCTGTGAGTGAAGGGTTCTGAGGAGCATGATAATGCCTGACGCTCCAGCCCAGAGTTTCTTCGCGCCTCCGTTTCGGAAGGAGTTTCCATAGAGCGAGTTAAAGCCTTAGCAAGCCGCCTCACGAACTTCACTGGAGTCTTGAGACTGCATAGTCTTCACTCTTTTAGCTTTTCTGGTGTACTCAGAAAGAGTTGACCGTTTTCCAGGTGGTTCTATTCGTAAACGAAACGAAATCAAAATGTAACGACTAGACAACCAAATAAGAAAGCACAAAAAAAGTCGTTTTCCCTATCAAAGTATATAAATAAAACTATGGAAAGAGGCAAAGCAATAGCCTTAGGCTTTTAATACACGAAGCGAAATCACCAACTCTGTATATCGTAGCTAAGTATATTCAATATTAATTTGTATTTGTTAACATAAGATTACGGGTGATGACTCTGTCACTGACGTGTGTTGGGACAGCAACCAGCTACAAATTTACTTTCAGTTTCTTTATTCAAAGGGTACCGTTACCGGTTTAGAATCGTTATGATTCATCTTAAGGCAGTTTACATGCTTTTCTTACAACATATGGTGCATTTTTTTACAGTTTAATTATCCTAAAATATAAATAATACATAATTATAAGCACATCAAACAGATGGTTGCGTTACACATTTTTCATTGGATGTGACTTACGTGAAGAGTCGGTTTGAAGTATTTGTTGGACGAATGTTATGAAAACAAACACTCCAAACCGACACTTCACGTAAGTCACATTGAATGAAAAATCCATGTCATCATATGACAAAATTGCATTATGGTCTGAAGGGAATTGACACCATTAATTCTGCAGGGCTGTCCAAATCCGTAAGAGTACGACGGGGTGAAGATCTCTTCTGAACAACACGTTGCAAGGCTTCCCAGATATGTTCAATAATGTTCATGTATGGGGATTTCTGTGGCCAGCGGAAGTGTTTAAGCTCAGAAGAGTGTTCCTGGAGCCAATCTGTAGCAATTATGGACGTTTGGGGTGTCGCATTGTCCTACAGGAATTTCCGAAGTCAGTCGGAATGCACAATGGACATGAATAGATGCAGGTGATCGGACAGGATGCTTACGTACGTATCACCTGTCAGAATCGTATCTAGACATATCAGGGGTCCCATATCACTCTAACTGCACACGCCCCACATCGTTACAGAGCCTCCACAAGCTTAAACAGTCCCGTGTTGATATGCAGGGTCCATGGATTCACGAGGTTGTCTCCATAACATTAAACGTCCATCCGCTCTATAAAATTTGAAACGAGACTCGTCTGACCAAGCAATATGTTGCCAGTCATCAACAGTCCAATGTCGGTGTTGATGGGTCCAGGTGAAGTGTAAAGCTTTGTGTCGTGCAGTCACCAAGGCTACGGGGTACAAAGTAGACTAGCCTCTAAGTGGTGTACCCCGGGCAACGTAACTAAGTTACGGCTAAATAGTCTACAGATATAGGCTGCTGGACCTCTGGTGATTGCAAATTATCTTAGGATATCCCAGCTGTTACAGGATACATAGCAATGAAGCAAAGCAGTTGTGCCAAGAACTACCTGACATATGACTTAGGGAATACTCTTCGGCTCTTACAGCTAAACATAGAAGGAACAAGCAGAGCAAAAAGTGAGTATCTCACTCAAATATTGATTGAAAACAAGGCGGACGTTGTTCTACTACAGGAAACCCACTACTCACAAGAAACCCAACTTCATTCCAGGTGTAAGCTCCCTGGCTACACGTTAGCTGCTGCGACATACCATGCAAGTTACGGATCTGCAACATATATCAAGAATGATGTTGAAGAGGTAACAGATGTCCAAACAAAAGCGGAAAATAACATCCATACCATAAGGCTGAAAGTCGCCAACACAAAGATTGTGAACATCTATAAGCCCCCAGCACAACCATGGGTAAATGAAGCTGCTCAAAATATTCCACATCCAGGAATAGTAATTGGAGACTTCAACAGCCATAACACACAATGGGGCTACAGAACCACGAATGAAGATGGTGAGAAAGTATCAGAATGGGCTGAAATGGAACGCCTTTTCTTACTATTTGACGGGAAGGACAAAGGGACATTCCGCTCAGCTAGGTGGGCTCAGGACTACACTCCCGATCTATGTTTCGTTATCACTAACAACAAAGGATTACCCTTTCACAGCAGCAGGAAGGTGCTCAGTGATTTCCCTAGAACCCAACACCGACCTGTATTGGTGAAAATTGGACTCGAAATCCCAATTGTGAAGTCTATACCAAAGCCACGATGGAACTTCCAAAAAGCCAAATGGGAAAAATTCTCTGAAAAGGTTGATCATATTATTCAGTTTATTCCACCTAAAGTTAGGCACTACGACAGCTTTGTTAGACTAATTCATTCCATTGGCAGAAAACATATTCCAAGAGGCTACAGAGAGAACTACATTCCTGGATGGAGCCCTAGATGTCAAGAATTGCATGACGAATTTAAAACGACTCGAGACACCAAGGTAGCAGATGAATTGATTTCGGCCCTAGATTCAGCTAGGCAAAAGAAATGGATGGAACTAACTGAAAACATGTCTTTCCAACACTCGAGTAAGAAAGCTTGTAATTTATCAAGAAAGCCTGGCAGTGCCACAAAAGTTAATATCTTATCAGACAAAATAAATCCTAACAAAATAGCAGCCAGGATTGTTAATATAACAAGAACACCAAGCAACAACAACAAACAGAAAGCCAAAGAAATAAAACATGAGCTAAAGTCTAAAATGTCTCAAGCACAGCCTTCCGAATTTTGCACAGAAAATCTCTACAGCCGAAGTTGTTTCAGCCCTAGATACTCTGAAATCTGGTAAAGCGGCTGGTTGTGATGGTATATACCCGGAGTTCCTTAAACATGCTGGCCAAGGTGCATTGCAGTGGCTAACTGCACTGCTTAATGAAATTCTCGCAACAGGAAGACTGTCAAATCTTTTTAAGGAAACTAAAATAATTGCCATCCGGAAACCGTCAAAATCTGGTAACAATCCTGAAGACTATAGACCCTTTGCACTTCTAAGTGTCTGCTATAAACTGCTGGAGAGGGTACTCTATAATAGAATTGCACCAACTATCCTGAAACACATTCCTGTGGAACATGCTGGCTTGAGACGAGACCGCAGTTGTAGCGATCAAGTGCTAGCGCTGGCAACATACATAGAGAAAGGCTTCGAAGACCTGAAGAAAACAATGGCCGTGTTTATTGACCTATCATCAGCATATGATACAGTGTGGCGGAAAGGCATGCTTCTTAAGTTCTTAAGAATAATTCCATGTAAAAGAATTGCACAACTACTCAATAACATGCTGTCCAACAGGAAATTCCAAGTTCACCTAAAAGGTCGAGTAAGCAAGGTATACAATTTAAATGACGGACTACCACAAGGATCAGTATTGGCGCCCCTACTTTTCAATTTGTATGCCGCTGACTTGCCAGAAACGAAAGCAAGAACATTTATCTATGCTGATGACATAGCCTTGGTGATGCAGGCTAACGATTTTACAACTTCAGAAATTACTCTCACTCAGGATCTGCGAATTCTAGATGAATTTTTTAATGGATGGCGACTCAAAGTAAACAGAAATAAAACAGAATTCTCCACCTTCCATCTGAGTAATAGGCATGCTCACTATAAACCGCAAATTTCCTTTAGAAATCAGTTGCTGTTATATAACCCATTCCCAAAATATCTCGGCGTGACCTTGGATCGTTCGCTAACATATAGAAAACACCTAACTGAAACAGCTTTAAAAATGAGAACCAGAAACAATATATTACACAAACTCTCCGGAACAAGCTGGGGAGCTGAGGCATCAGTACTCAAAACAACTGCCCTGTCACTTGTATACTCTGTCGGGGAATATTGCAGCCCAGTATGGCTGAACAGCGCTCATACAGCCATGGTAGACACGCAGCTGAATGTAGCCATGAGAAGCGTATCCGGGACAATAAAATCCACACACACAGAATGGCTACCTGTTCTGTCTAATATTGCACCACCGAAGTTACGACGTCAAGCAGCGTTGAAAAGGGAATGGGAGATATGCTCCAAGAATCACGAGTTACCGCTACACGAGGACTGTGATACCACTCAAAGGCAACGTCGTAAGTCCAGGAAACCCTCCTGGAGACTTGGAAAAAGGCTTACTTCTGAAGGATTCCAACCAGAAACATCATGGCGGGAAGAATGGTTTGCACCCAATCTCGATTCTGCAGGTCTCATTGCTGATCCTACACGAGTCGCTCCTGGATTCCACTTACCTAGGAGGTCGTGGACCGCACTAAATCAAGTACTCACCAGGCACGGAAGATGCCAGGACTTGAAGCATAAGTGGGGAATCGCTGAAAGTGCCAAGTGTGACTGCGGACATCAACGACGAACAATACACCACATAGTTACAAAGTGTCGCCTACGGAAATATGCTGGAACTCTGACCAGCATACATGAGGTCTCTGAGGAAGCAATCTCCTGGCTGGATACTTTAGATATTAACCTATAGTTTTTATTACAAACTGAAGCTCTGTTTGTCAATATTACTGTTTATAAAAACCACATTTTCTCTTTTACATGTAACTCATCCTAGTGTTTTTATTGGATATGTATATTATTGCTTTATCAATCTAATCTAAGACTTTTAGTACCATAAATGAATGTAATCTATTTTATTTGTAGTATATGCATATTGTGTTACCAGTAACATCATTGCTGTTCAATTCAAGTAATGTATCCTTGATGCCAAACGAAATAACAAATAAAATCAAAGGTACACGAGTGGGCCTTCGGCTCCGAAAGCCCAGATCGATGACGTTTCGTTGAATGGTTCGAACGCAGACACTTTTTGCTAGACCAGTATTGAAATCTGCAGCAATTTGCGGCAGGGTTGCAATTCTGCCACGCTGAACGATTCTCTTCAGTCGTAGTTGGTCCCGTTCTTGCTGGATCTTTTTCCGGCCCCAGGGATGTCGGAGATATAATGTTTTACCGGATTCCTGATATTGACGGTACACTCTTGAAATGGTCGTACGGGAAAATCCCCATTTCATGGCTGCCTCGGAAATCCTGTGTCCCATCGCTCGTGCGCCAGCTATAACATCACGTTCAAGCTCACTTAACTCTCGATAACCTGCCATGGTAGTAGCAGTAACCGATCTAACAACTGCGCCAGACACTTGTTGTCTGCCGGCCGGGGAGGCCGAATGGTTCTAGGCGCTACAGTCTGGAACCGCGTGACTGCTACGGTCGCAGGTTCGAATCCTGCCTCGGGCATGGATGTGTGTGATGTCCTTAGGTTAGTAAGGTTTAAGTAGTTCTAAGTTCTAGAGGACTGATTACCTTAGAAGTTAAGTCCCATAGTGCTCAGAGTCAATTTGTCTTTTATAGGCGTTGCCGACCGCAGCGCCGTATTCTGCCTGTTTATATATCTCTGTATTCTAATACACACGAATATACCAGTTTCTTTGGCCCTTCAGTATATGACGTAGTTATTCTTAATAATAAGATCATAAGATATTTGTGATCTTCAAGATGTAAACGAGCTTTCAAATAAAATAAAAAAAGATGATACTTATATTGGCACTGAACATTTTAAGTGATGATCGATCGTATTTTCTACTAGAATTAACTACCTTTACTGAGAAAGTGAATTTGCGGGTCCCCGTACAGCCAGAGTACTGACATTAATCCTATAAAGACAGTAAGCGTGCATAAGAAAATTATTTCGTAATAAAATAATGTCCCATAATAACTACCCTACATCCGCCACCTGGGCATGCGTATGCATACATCAAAGAAAGGTTTGCATCACCTCGGTTCAAAGAGTTCTGGAACCTGTACAGAAAATGAGAATAGAGATCAACGTGAACATCTTTTCCGCCCTTTTTATTGCTGATGAAGCCCGCATCTCGTGGTCGTGGGGTAGCGTTCTCGCTTCCCACGCCCGGGTTCCCGGGTTCGATTCCCGGCAAGGTCAGGGATTTTATCTGCCTCGTGATGGCTGGGTGTTGTGTGCTGTCCTTAGTTTAGTTAGGTTTAAGTAGTTCTAAGTTCTAGGGGACTGATGACCATAGATGTTAAGTCCCATAGTGCTCAGAGCCATATTGCTGATGAAAACCACACATTGCCTTTTGTACCACCCAACCGCGAGACCTTCATAGGTGGTGGTCCACACCAGTACCTCCAATACGTCCTTCCTGATGGAATGACTGGAACTGATCGGCTGTCGGACCCTCTCCGTCTAATAGGAGCTGCCCATACATGATTGTTTACTGGGTTCAGTGACATCTCTGAACAGTCCAAGTGACTGTCTGGGATACAATACCCACAGTCAACGTCTATCTTCAGGAGTTCTGGAAACTAGGGTGATGCAAACCTTTTTTTAATGTGTGTTTTAAGCTAGTCAATCTAAAAAAAATAATCTGTGGCGTGGCCGCTCATCGCTAGTCATTCTGGTCCCGGTAGCCCTCTAAATGGTTTCCTGTGAAATTCAAAAGATTTTGCGTGCTCACACACTTACAAAAAATTATTGACTTTAACTAAATATAGACACTGCATTCGCACGTATGACTGAAAGTTGTCAACTTATTTCTATCTTAATGTGTAGTCCTGGGTTACCATACGGTTGCGGAATTCCCGTCATGATGAGACAACTCTCCAAGGTTATTGCTGGCGTCTCCACCACGGCTGAGTCAACTGGGCTGTTGCTAACTGTCGGTGGTTCTGGTTACTTTAAATTCTCACAGACACCACTTGAGCCGAAAGAAACTCTCAAAGTTTTTAATCTTACAGTCAACTTGCTGCTTGATCTTATATTAGTTGTTCTGACACGTCTGTACTGCTCTTCAACCCTTCTGCGTCCGGTGCCCAAGCAAACTCATGCTGCTGGACATGTTGAGGAGTGACAGACACCAAGCTATATGCTGCTCGTGCACTACGTCGAGCGCGCACATTCGAAAACGTGGCATTCAGATCTCTGAGCCTCTCTAAACGGTCCAATATGCACCAGCAGCGGTGTCATGGGCAGGCACGATGGCCACTTTAGCATATAACGCCTCGGAAAAAGAATATCACCCAAGGACGATGGTACGGCACAGCAGTGGCATGTCCAAAACACTTCCAGAGAACACCAACGGAGAGAGGTGCAACGTTATACAGGAGTGTCTATTAAAACTAACAAAAAACATAAGAACGAAGTAGGTGCTACATGTTGGAGGCTATCTCGCTAAACACACAAACTAAGTGAGCTCCACCCCAGTTTAGCTACAGTAACAGCGATGGCCAGATATCACGACACTTTCATATCTGGTACAGACGCCTGATGCTTAGGAAGGAGCGATGTCCCCTTCATGTAACAGGAAGTCGGACGGGGCAACCGAGAAAATGTTACGCAACGACATCTAATGTCAGTACCAAAAAGCAGCGGGATCGCGCAGGGTGACGTGGCCCGTCATATTGCTGTCATGCGTAACGCAGTTAATGGCAGTATGAAGAAAGTAAAAAAAAATACACTACTACATAACCATCTACTATGTACGAAACAAAAGTACTTACTAGTGAAGCTAGTCCTTCCACCTGAGACTTCAGAGATAATCTTCTTCCACGAAGGGTTTTATGTGGAAGATGTGGTGAAGTCCGATTGATTTCTTACTCTTAAGTATTTCTAGTTCACAGACGTTGTGGTACGGCCCACTGTAGACAGAGAAAACTTTTGACATTTCAAATGGTTCAAATGGCTCTGAGCACTATGGGACTCAACTGCTGTGGTCATTAGTCCCCTAGAATTTAGAACTACTTAAACCTAACTAACTTAAGGACATCACACACATCCATGCCCGAGGCAGGATTCGAACCTGCGACCGTAGCAGTCGCACGTTTCCGAACTGCGCGCCTAGAACCGCGAGACCACCGCGGCCTGCGGAAACTTCATAATCCCATGCGATATCTTATAGACGACATCTCGATTTTTTTTTTCGGTAAGGCGCCCTATGAACTATTCTGTTTATCTCAGTACAAGGGACATAAGTTTCTAAATTCTTTCATCATGCCCTCAGCTGCATTGCGCCATGTTAACGTTTCCTCCCACTGACTCGTCCTATACTGAGATCCACTGACTGAGTTCGGACACGCTAGACTGTTCATCCTCTCGCCCTTTTGAGTGGACACGTAATTATAAGCCCTATGAGACCATGACAACGCGCCCTCAGGTCGGTTGCCGCTAATTGCTTTAACATCTTTGGCACTATCGGGAAGAGAGGTGCCTGTGTGTTGACTGTTGTGTGTTCACCTACTGGCAGTCCTTACATACACATAGCACATGCCGTATTCTCCGCTCCATACTCCCAAAATAACATATTGTACTGAACTTCAAGTAACATTTATATGGACCAAAATGGCAGTATCACAGGTAAAACATAGTTTCAAAGCTGCTTCAGAAATAGCCGTTATGAACCTGTAACTGTCGACAATCCCTTGCATCCCCACATTCCCCACTATGATTATAATTATTGGTTGGAGATCCACTCGAGTTGCTGTTTGTTGCTCTTCTTGCAGTATTTCCGACGAGTCTTCATAACTGTGTAATTTCACATGGCCCTCTCCGACTGGCTGTGCAGATTTCCCTTGGGCCATATCCGCGTGAACCTGGTGTCAGTTTCTTACACGACTCTCGTTTTTCTAACGTGAATGGGCGTTGGGCGATGATTTTGGTGATTTTGATTTTTCTCTCGACAATTTGTTTCGTATTGACGCTTATTTTTACATACTTTCCAGTTACCTTGTCCATCTGAATTTTGCCCTCTAACGTTATGGTTCCTATAGGGCTCATCATTCATTCCACTATTATTATTTCCTAGTGGACCTTGTAGCTTATTTCTAAAATTGTTACTTTCCCTTTCCTTCGCTCACTCGCATCTTGTCTTTCAAACACTAGTTGGTGCTCTCAGAGCATACTCTTGAACACTCCAGTATCCGACCCATACTTTCCCGTAAGTGCTATTTGGTACCCAGTTGGGAGTTTGGAGAAACAAAATTTAATGATTTCTCCGCCACTGTACGGCGCATCCAAGAACTGGTACCTTTTAATCAAATTCTCTAACAACTTTGTAGGGCTTTTATATTCTGATGCTTCAAGTTCTGGACAAAATATAATCTCCTACAATTCTTTTGACGAATAGGTCCTCAGAAATGAGTCCGTGAATTCCTGATAAGAACGACAAGTCGCCGCTACGCCACACATTTTCACTGCAGCTGAGCCATTGATATGGCCCCAAAGGAACTCAAGTGTCGCCTGTAATGGCCATGATGCTGGAAACAAATTAATGAATTGCGTTAACCAGATTTTGTAGTGGGGTTATCTACAATTTTCTTTGAACTTTGAAACCTGTTAGGAAGTGCTTGTAATTAAAGTATGCTCCCATCGTTGAGTTTGCATTAACTTCTGTGTAGCATACTTTCGTTTGCCCTATGTCAGCTGATATCTCATGATGCGAGGTGTGATTACTGAGCCCAGTACCACAATGGTAATGACACTCGGCACTTGTTCTTCTAAGTGGACTGCAATTATTCGCCGCGTCGCTGTCCATGTCGGCGCACCTCCATTGCCCCGATCCTATGCAATGGCGAGCAGCCGCTTTGCGACACAACTCTGTTCACTCATTCCGTGACAGAACGTGGTGTACCCGTCTGTATATGCCGTTCCAACTGTCCTAAACACTGTTCTGTACTTTCAGTTCTTTGTACAGTTTCGGCCCATTTGGCCTCTGCTTGATTTTGCCTTTGTCCTGGCGACCGTAGACTACGTACGACCTGTTTGTATCTATTTCATCTTCTCTCCCACTTAAATCACCTATGTCATTAGATTGTAGGTAGCTTGCTGCCGAATTACATCTCTCATTTTCCTCACGTTCTTCGCTTGCCGCGGGAAACATCACCACATACAGATCTGACCCATTACTAGCTCCGACCTGTAGACATTCCATTACACTAGGGCTGGCTGCTCTACACTCACTCATTGTCAGTCTAGCTTTGCTTCGCATGAACATTCAGGAAACAAAAGAAGAGGTAATTCCTCTGACCAGCATCAAACACGTAATCGAAGGAAAAACATTTTTAGGTTTCCCTAACCTACTGATAACTGACGACTACATAAACTGTGTGCATTCACCCCTGCCAAAATATTTCTCACACCGTTGGAACACCGTAAATCGTCGCAAAAACAACCAATGTTGTGCTGTGCAGAAACAACACTCACTAACCACAGAAGTGTATGTACAGAAAACACAGGCATGAAAAAAACAGTGAAATAGGTAAATAAAACTGCAACAAATATAATAATTAATATATTCGTGCAGCTGTCTGCAACGAACACAGAATCTAAAGAAACTGAGATGACTGAATTTACGAATGATTAATTCAAATAAGAAATATTATTTCATTACTGACAGCCTCTCCGCATTCTCAAGCAAAATTCTGGCAGGTTCGCTATATTAATCGAGTTGCTGCGGTTAAAAAGTGTTTTGTGGACACTTTAATTCTAGAATCTATGCATGTGGCTTGATCACACTCTCAACCCATCTTTCTGACTATTACGATTATAAAGTACAAGGCTAAATACGTACGAAACCAATTAATGAAGTGACAAAGAAGTTACAGAGACTTCCACAAATGTGATAATTTCATTAAATTATGACGTAATGATTACCATAGTAGTCACTAATCAACATGGGAGGAAATGGCAGATATTAATTGGCTACTGAATGACGAACAGCTTAAGTATAACAAAGTGATTTATTAAGCTAATGACATGCAAAAATATACTATACATTAAATAAATCCTCACTGTAAGGGCACAATGATTTCAATATTGAAAAAGAAGTCGGCCAGATACTTGAAGGGACCCCTCCTCTCAAATAATGAAAAGAGTGATCTGATGAACGACTTGAGTCACTACATTAAATGCTAATACCTAACAGTATTGCTATCGGTAGTGAGAACTCCAACTTTAAAAAAATAGGGCTTCAGTGAAAAAAACTACAATGCCGGATTAGCCAAGATACTTTACCACAAACGTGCCCAACAGTATGAAGTGGGCAAACTGCAAACAGGTGGTGCCGTCGGTGTGATCTGCATCACCGACTCTTTTAATATGCTCTGTCCGCGAGGAAACACCCGGCACGAATTACTTTTGTCCTGGTGACCGAGGCATTGCACTTGTTAGTTCGCAATGAAGTGTCTCTGGGAGAAGACACAGAGAAGAACGCCTAACACGAAATCTTGCAACTGGACTGTAACAGGGCTACATCTGGAGTCACCCCCATAACATGCACCGCACTCACCCGTTCATGCACTGGAATATTCCACTAAAGTGGCGAGCGAAATACACCCATCCAATGGGGTCTTGTTCTGACAATTTCACGACGAGGCCCCCTGACGTCACAGCGCGTCATTGTAAGCTGTCCAATCGATTGCCTACATCTACGCTGGCACGTGGAAATAGTCCCGCTCACCGCTGCACGCATGAGACTAAAAAGTCATCGAACTGCCGGTACCAGAGAGTCTCATCCAGCGGGTCGTCTAACGTCCGCTTCTGGGAAGTTTGTAATAGATTACTAGCTGGTGGTGTCGGCTAAGTCGGGCGGACTGTCGTAAAGCAATTACACCGGCGCCGGGTGATCACCTACCCAGTCGCTTCACAGTGTGGAGGAACGCAACTCTGGTCGTACGCGCAGAGGGAAGGAACAGCTGTTATTGTCTGCATACTACAAGAAATTCGCAGGAATGCCCTCCGACAGTCAGCCAGCGTCTACCTTCACTGGCACCCGCGGGTATACTCGCTCTGCTGTAGACCACTCAATGAAGACTAAACAGTACCGCAAATGAAACTTTCAGAGTCCCACACCAATTAGAGTTCTCAGTACTGATTGCATTACCCGGAATGAACATATTCGGCCTTCTCCAATAGAGACGTAACAAAAATGATGATACAAATGGCAAAAATGAGAGGGGACAGGCCACAAACGGCATTAAAAAGGCATGTCACCTTTCATCGGCACAAAGGATATGTTTTATTTATGGAATGTAGATAAACACTTTAATGAAACTGAATCTAATGAACAGACAATATTTTAACGGTCTTGAAACAAGAATTCATTCAGAGGTCTTCAACACTAAACAACGGAATTAACTCAGAGTCATAACGTCTAGAGAAGCAAGTAAGGCCTAAACCTGAATTTTTATTGTTGTTAATCATTGAGAGGTAATTTATCTTAAACACACCTACAATATAAATGTATTCATACAGAAAACACTCAGTATCCGCGCACTACCGTTTGAAGCAGTGTGAGAGAATTTTTTGTTAGATTCCAAGATGCTACTCCAGGTGGGTGTAAAAATAAATGTGTGCAACGGAAAATACTAAACGAGAAAATGAAAATTTGGCCTGTCTGATTACCCTCTGAACCAGATCTTAGGATCTCTTAATTGTGATATTATTTCCTCCTTCTTGCTCTTTAACATAAATTACAAAATAAACACAAATAACTGGTTAATGGAACTAGTAACTACAAAATTGTAAGTGTAGTATCTGCTTATACATTTATTGTAGATTAAAAGAACTTTTATATATTACAAATGTTTATATATCAATATCCAATGGACATAAAGAGATACAAATGAATTTCCTAACTAATATGATTGATGAAATTGCGCAAAGCTGCCCCCTTTTATGGCTACGCGATCTAATATAAATAACGAGAGATGACTGACATCATTTACGTACCAAACACTTGAAGACAATACTGTCAAAGATGATCTACTCTGGTGTGCAACCTCAGTGGAAATACAACCTACACTCCTGGAAATGGAAAAAAGAACACATTGACACCGGTGTGTCAGACCCACCATACTAGCTCTGGACACCGCGAGAGGGCTGTACAAGCAATGATCACACGCACGGCACAGCGGACACACCAGGAACCGCGGTGTTGGCCGTCGAATGGCGCTAGCTGCGCAGCATTTGTGCACCGCCGCCGTCAGTGTCAGCCAGTTTACCGTGGCATACGGAGCTCAATCGCAGTCTTTAACACTGGTAGCATGCCGCGACAGCATGGACGTGAACCGGATGTGCAGTTGACGGACTTTGAGCGAGGGCGTATAGTGGGCATGGGGGAGACCGGGTGGACGTACCGCCGAATTGCTCAACACGTGGGGCATGAGGTCTCCACAGTACATCGATGTTGTCGCCAGTGGTCGGCGGAAGGTGCACGTGCCCGTCGACCTGGGACCGGACCGCAGTGACGCACGGATGCACGCCAAGACCGTAGGATCCTACGCAGTGCCGTAGGGGACCGCACCGCCACTTCCCAGCAAATTAGGGACACTGTTGCTCCTGGGGTATCGGCGAGGACCATTCGCAACGGTCTCCATGAAGCTGGGCTACGGTCCCGCACACCGTTAGGCCGTCTTCCGCTCACGCCCCAACATCGTGCAGCCCGCCTCCAGTGGTGTCGCGACAGGCGTGAATGGAGGGACGAATGGAGACGTGTCGTCTTCAGCGATGAGAGTCGCTTCTGCCTTGGTGCCAATGATGGTCGTATGCGTGTTTGGCGCCGTGCAGGTGAGCGCCACAATCAGGACTGCATACGACCGAGGCACACAGGGCCAACACCCGGCATCATGGTGTGGGGAGCGATCTCCTACACTGGCCGTACACCTCTGGTGATCGTCGAGGGGACACTGAATAGTGCACGGTACATCAAAACCGTCATCGAACCCATCGTTCTACCATTCCAAGACCGGCAAGGGAACTTGCTGTTCCAACAGGACAATGCACGTCCGCATGTATCCCATGCCACCCAACGTGCTCTAGAAGGTGTAAGTCAACTACCCTGGCCAGCAAGATCTCCGGATCTGTCCCCCATTGAGCATGTTTGGGACTGGATGAAGCGTCGTCTCACGCGGTCTGCACGTCCAGCACGAACGCTGGTCCAACTGAGGCGCCAGGTGGAAATGGCATGGCAAGCCGTTCCACAGGACTACATCCAGCATCTCTACGATCGTCTCCATGGGAGAATAGCAGCTTGCATTGCTGCGAAAGGTGGATATACACTGTACTAGTGCCGACATTGTGCATGCTCTGTTGCCTGTGTCTATGTGCCTGTGGTTCTGTCAGTGTGATCATGTGATGTATCTGACCCCAGGAATGTGTCAATAAAGTTTCCCCTTCCTGGGACAATGAATTCACGGTGTTCTTATTTCAATTTCCAGGAGTGTATGTGATCACAGCTGTTTAGCTTTACAGCCATAATATGCCGAAGCAATTAGCAATATCACCGTCTGCACTGGTCCGGTGCATCGGAGTGATGGTTCTCGTACATGTCTGTGATGATAGAAGAACTCCAGCCACAAAATAAAAACTCTTTCAAACACTATGACGGCAGAAGGCGGTCCTATGACTAGTATAATCTAATACTGTCTTATCCTCTCTGTGTTCTACAGACAAGAAAAACAAACTCTCAGCCAGAAGGGCGGAATTCAGATAACATCTCTACACGAGTAAAGACAAAAGAATTGCTCTCAATCACTGAACGCTGGATACTCAACCTCGACTCCCTACCCGGAGGCAAAGTCCAGAATCGTATAAGTTTGCAACAGTACAGTGCCTAACCGCCTAACTATAAAATCTTATTAGTAAAGACAGAAAGTGCGTCTGTACTAACAAAGTTGATACTGAGTGACCATCAAACACGGGTGCTCGAAACGGAAGACCTTTCTCGCCACTGCAGCCTTCACAGCAAAGCTCGGCTTTCCCCCTCGTAGCTGCAGAAGGTGAATGACGTTCTCGAAACCACGGAATATTTTCCCTCTTCACAGATTCTTCCAAACGCCGACGAACCATGTTTTAGACTTTTGTCGTCCAGTTGCAGAAAGTTCGTGATGAAATACCTATACCCGTTAATTATGAGCCGCGCGGGATCAGCCGAGCGGTCTGGGGCGCTGCAGTCATGGACTGTGCGGCTGGTCCCGGTGGAGGTTCGAGTCCTCCCTCGGGCATGGGTGTGTGTGTTTGTCCTTAGAATAATTTAGATTAAGTAGTGTGGAAGCTTAGGGACTGATGACCTTAGCAAATAAGTCCCATAATATTTCACACACATTTTTTAAAAATTAGGAATTCATAGAATTGTATGCTTCTTAGAGTAAAAATCCTCAGAAATAACCCAGCCTGCGTGATTTCCGAGGTAACGCTTCCTCGTTCATCTCTGCTTGGTCAAAGATTTTCATAGTTTCCGAAGTATTATGCGGTTATCACTCCAGCTTCGCTACGACAACGGCCGGCCATTGATGTAATGTGCTTCAGCGCTCAGGTGCCCCGACCGTCCGTCTTGGGTTACTTTCTATGTTAAGCAGGACCAACACACTTGTGCGCGCTTTCCCAAACAGGGCTTAAATTATGCCTGCCGTTTCATTTCCACTGTCATTCCAACCTCTACTAGTATAGGCAATCATTCATTATGCTGTTTTGGTAATAAAGACAATCCGTCACCTTTCATGCAATAAGCGTTAACAACTATTTACAAGGTGTACTTGACAATATCAGTCTTCTTTAAATATTCATTTATACGATGTACAACTTATCAAATGATACCTAATTCCGACTATAAATAACAGCAAAGTATGTAGATGAGTACTTGTAAGGTGTGAAATTGTAGCCACCTTAAAAGGTATGGCCTGCTGCCAGCAATAATACCCTGAGTGGTACACTAGCCTTGCAGTGCAACGAGTTCAATAAAAAAATTTACAGCGCGCTACAAATCAAAAAAGAAAGACTAGAGTTTAACAATCCATCGGCATCGCGGACATTAGGTACGGAACACAAGCTCGGGTTCCGAAAGGATGGAAAGAGAATTGTCAGCGACCTCTCAAAGAAACCATGCTGACATTTGCCTGGAGCCATCTAGGGAGATCACGGAAAACCTAAATATTGGTGACCACATGAAGATTTCAACCGTCGTCCCCCCAAAAGCGAGTCCAGCGTACTAACCACTGCGCTACACGCAAGGCCCTCATCCATTGAAGATGAAGCTTAATAAAAGCGGCAAATATTGTTGTTGTGTAAGCGATCGCTGTTAGTAAGTAGTCCCTGCGATTGACTGGATGCGTGGTGACTCTTCCTCTTGAGTCTCTTTGCAGCTGTCAGTACTAAAGTAATTTTCAACAGAGTGTATCCAACAGTTCCGTATCTAGCGTTTTCAATGGATATCGGATAGTAGGGCGTTTGCCCTTAGGCACCACATAATTCAAGCTCAATAACTGAAGCCTTTTTAATTTTTAATTCTCTAGAATAAGTTTCTTGTGTAATTGTCATAATGGGAATCTTTTTGTTTTTCAAATACAAGAAATATGATGGCTTTGTCCTTCTTGTTCTCCAAAGTTACGTCTGAATTACTTGTTCCCCTGTGTCATGCCGCCCTGCACAATATTCGTAGGATTCTTAAGAGAGATAGCGTCACATAGGTAGCCACAAAATTTGGACAAGAATGTGGAAAAACGAAAAGTATTATGTATTACTATGCCCACTACGGCGTAGGAAACGCATTGACACTCCCAACAGCTTCCAGTCGTTTCGTAATAGATAAATACAGGTGTTCTATGGTTCTCAAGGGAATCATACCACTATTTCTGCAAAAAAGGTGCCAACTTCTGGTCTAGTACGTTTGCATGGATCTGATCGGCCAGAATTCTCGCATAATTATGGCGGTAATGAAACGTTACAGAGTATTCAATTGTCCCGTGGAATACCACGATATGGTTGCCCAAACATCACCGAATCACCCCGCCACGTCCGAATCACCCCGCCACGTTTCACTCTTGCGACGTAAACTCTGACGCCCGGCCGGTGTGGCCGTGCCGTTCTAGGCGCTTCAGTATGGGACCGCGTGACCGCTACGGTCGCAGGTTCGAATCCTGCCTCGGGCATGGATGTGTGTGATGTCCTTAGGTTAGTTAGGTTTAATTAGTTCTAAGTTCTAGGCGACTGATGACCTCAGAAGTTAAGTCGCATAGTGCTCAGAGCCATTTGAACCAAACTCTGCCGGAAGTTGAAAATGGTGTGAAACAAGATTCATCAGACCAAATTAAATTCTTTCATTGCTACACTGTCCAATTTCTATGGCTTCGGCACCACGTTTTCATGTTACGGACATTTGCATCACTGACTCACTCTCCCCGCAGTTCCCTGCTTATGATAGACCCTTCATGTTGTTTTGGTGCTGACAGGGTTCATGATACGTTCAGTTCTGAACTGACTTTTGCAGCTGTCGTCCTTTTATTTTTCGTCATTATCCTCTTCAATGACTGTTCATCACGATCACTCAACAGACATTTTCGTCCGCGTTGTAATTTAGCGGATGGTGTCTTTCCGCTTTCCCCGTATGCGATACAAATCCTCTACACGGTAATTCTTGAAACAGGGAACACCTCGTCTCCCTTGGTTACGGAAGCACCAGTCATTCGAACACTAGCAGCTTACCAACGTTCGAATACACTGAGCTCCGTCGTAATACATTTACAATTACACAGACCGTGACTGATACTTGCAACTTTCTGAGGACATTGCACGGGAATTCTGTTCGTGGTCAGATACAACAGCAAGCTTGACGAGCATCTACATGTATGTGGTGTTTCTGTATTTTTCGTCACCCCAGTAATAGTAACGTAGTGTCGGAGGACAACTCTACAGCTGATGTACTTTACAGGGCACCTTGCGGTATGGGTGGAGGGTACTTGTGGTATCATTATCATCTGCCCCTCTACTGTTCCATTCTCAAATGATACCTGGAAAAGTCGACTGTTGATTTTTGTGGAAAGAATAATAATCAGTGGGTAATGACTGCGGTATATCTCGAATAATCACATGAGTATTGCAAAACCGTCACAACACAATTTTCCGATTTTGTGTCTTTTTGCGTTTACTGGCTCTCATTTAATAACAATATGTGCTTATTGATTAATTCGAATCCAAATCTGTGGTCCACAGATATTTTGCTGTTGTGAATACTTTTACTGATGACGCTTAGTTATTATTATTATTATTATTATTATTATTATTATTATTATTATTACTATTATCCAGTGTCTGAATTTCAATCAGCTACCCTTGTGCCGTTCGCCATGACACTTTCACGCATCAAAAACATTAACTACAGAGTGCCTAATTACATCGAGTTGTTGGCCGTATCCTTTGTTAAGGACTGCGTTCTAAATCTATACAATCACGCCGCCATTCGTCTCTGGTCCCTTATCAGAAAATTTGTTATCAGTTTTCATTAGATTTGCTATTAGTAATGAGATTATTTATGAAGAAAATAACTTTTTCAAACGTTCTTGAAGGCAAAATATTCTTGAACACAGTTTTGGGTAACCAAAACTTTTTCTCGGCAACCAACTACGAACACACATTGTGAAAGGATGCGGCGAGCTTTTGTAGCTCCATGGTCAAACTCCTGACATCTCTTGTTTTTCATTGGTTATAAGAAAATCCCCAATAATCTCTAACCAGTGTCAGGGATGTGTATCGAGTGAAACTGCAAATACCGCCAGCCCAGCCGCTGTATCTGGGTCGGCAGGGAGAGGGGGTGAGGGCGCTACAAGTTGGCGAGCTTAGCCGGCTTACGGCCACCAGCTGAGACCCACTCGCCACCCGCAACGCCACTCCTCCACACCTCGCCTGGGTATTGCCCGCAGGAAGTTCCACGGTTTACATGCTAAATACAAGCAAACAAGTTTGATGTGACAAGGGTCAGAAATAGTTTTATAACTTCTTTACTTAAATAGCACAGTAAACGCATTAAAAACAAAAAGTGAAAGATGACACTGAAGTAACAAAACCAGCTAACAAGAATTTTTTAATTAAGGATGTTGAGGGAAACGTCTGGATGGACCAGCAAAAGATCTTGTTAAGAAATTAAAACGGACTTACGTGGTTTTGGTAAACAGAGTGTATTAAGGGTGTGACTTAAGTACTGACACATGGAGTTTTAATGTAAAAATTGTTCGTAGACTGAGGCCTGTTCAGTGTTGGGAATATTAAGGAGACACACAGAAACAGACAAGCAGACAGTGGAACAGACTGGAGAGGAAGAGGTAATTGTCTCTATTATAGAAATGAGATAGTATTGAGTATATGACACAGCCTGGCAAATGAATCGTAGATGAGCCACGTTGGTTGAAGGTAAGTATGTTACATTGCTATTATTCAAGTGTCTCGGAATTCTTACTCTGCTATCCCTGTATACATACTCCATAATGAGATTTGTCGTTGACAGCACTGACTCTCTGAGCCGGCTGCTATGGCCGAGCGGTTCTAGGCGCTTCGTCGGCCGGTGTGGCCGTGTGGTCTAGGCGCTTCAGTCTGGAACCGCGTAACCGCTCCGGTCGCAGGTTCGAATCCTGCCTCGGGCATGGATGTGTGTGATATCCTTAGGTTAGTTAGGTTTAAGTAGTTCTAAGTTCTCGGGGACTGATGACCACAGATGTTAAGTCCCATAGTGCTTAGAGCCATTTGAACCATTTGAACTGACTCTCTGAGAAGAAACTGTAGCATTCATTCAGTGACCACTAAACGGAGAAACTATATTGCTCAACGCAGTTGACATCTTTCGTCCTTTTTTTGTTATTTAATCGTATAATCTCTCGCATTTGTATTTTTTTGTTTATAATTTTTGTAATCAACTTTCTGTAAACTATTTACTGACTCGTTCCATAGGCAATTATCTTGGACTCGAATGGTCTCTGGAAATCTCTAGACTCTGTTAAATAAATCAATAAAATTATGCAGGGCGGAAGTGGAAGTGTGTAGCTTACGACCGTAATGAATGGAAAAGTCTGGAGAAGGACTTCATCCAGCATGAGGTGTCAACCTGATGATGATGACCTCTCTCCACCTAACACATAGAAATTTATATACATTGAAGTGTTTGCCACTCAAAGGTTTCTGAGAGTCCTGTGCAGGATCTTCCGCATTCCTAGCTTTGCAAAGTCCAAACGAGCATTTGCTCGTGGTCGATGTGGCATTTGTTTCAGTGAAATGACGCATACTGCGGCGCTATAACCTTTACGTCAGGACACATATATAGTGTACATCTGTCTGCGAATTGATAAAGCTCAGTGTACAGGTAATTTACCGTTGACATTAAGATGACTAACTACGAAGCATTAGGACAGCTTAAAAAAACTTGCACGCTCTCTAGCAAATGGCCAGCATATAGATGTATTTACATAATGATATGTAATACGAATGTAATATGACTAGTTCCTCATCATCAAGAGTAACTGTGAAAATAATTCATGGGACATGAAACTAACTAGCTATTTAACTAAAGCCATTCTTCATAAACATTTCTCATTTCTTGAAACTCTGCCAACTCGCCCGACGGGTGTGTTTTCGTGCTTTAGCCTTTCACGAATTGCGTTTTAGGAATCGTAAATAGGGAAACAACCCGACTTTCTCTTATCTGGATGTGAAATGAGTGATTGATGAGAATAACGACATGGAGCCTAAGTCTACAGCTTTCTTTCATTATGCAGGTAGTATTTCTAAAAGGACTGGTCGTATTCCGTGAAACACGGTCTGAAGTATATTTTTTGACCACTGTCTAAGATCAGGAATCATGAAGGATTGCCCTGGTGACAACAGCATGCCATTTTCCTTACACACTCTGCTTACTGTGCCTCTGCCAGGCTGTCAACAGCGTTTGCATTCTGGTCGTGTTCCACCGCGTGCCTTTCACGCAACGCAAGACTTACACTCCTGGAAATGGAAAAAAGAACACATTGACACCGGTGTGTCAGACCCACCATACTTGCTCCGGACACTGCGAGAGGGCTGTACAAGCAATGATCACACGCACGGCACAGCGGACACACCAGGAACCGCGGTATTGGCCGTCGAATGGCGCTAGCTGCGCAGCATTTGTGCACCGCCGCCGTCAGTGTCAGCCAGTTTGCCGTGGCATACGGAGTTCCATCGCAGTCTTTAACACTGGTAGCATGCCGCGACAGCGTGGACGTGAACCGTATGTGCAGTTGACGGACTTTGAGCGAGGGCGTATAGTGGGCATGCGGGAGGCCGGGTGGACGTACCGCCGAATTGCTCAACACGTGGGGCGTGAGGTCTCCACAGTACATCGATGTTGTCGCCAGTGGTCGGCGGAAGGTGCACGTGCCCGTCGACCTGGGACCGGACCGCAGCGACGCACGGATGCACGCCAAGACCGTAGGATCCTACGCAGTGCCGTAGGGGACCGCACCGCCACTTCCCAGCAAATTAGGGACACTGTTGCTCCTGGGGTATCGGCGAGGACCATTCGCAACGGTCTCCATGAAGCTGGGCTACGGTCCCGCACACCGTTAGGCCGTCTTCCGCTCACGCCCCAACATCGTGCAGCCCGCCTCCAGTGGTGTCGCGACAGGCGTGAATGGAGGGACGAATGGAGACGTGTCGTCTTCAGCGATGAGAGTCGCTTCTGCCTTGGTGCCAATGATGGTCGTATGCGTGTTTGGCGCCGTGCAGGTGAGCGCCACAATCAGGACTGCATACGACCGAGGCACACAGGGCCGACACCCGGCATCATGGTGTGGGGAGCGATCTCCTACACTGGCCGTACACCTCTGGTGATCGTCGAGGGGACACTGAATAGTGCACGGTACATCCAAACTGTCATCGAACCCATCGTTCTACCATTCCTAGACCGGCAAGGGAACTTGCTGTTCCAACAGGACAATGCACATCCGCATGTATCCCGTGCCACCCAACGTGCTCTAGAAGGTGTAAGTCAACTACCCTGGCCAGCAAGATCTCCGGATCTGTCCCCCATTGAGCATGTTTGGGACTGGATGAAGCGTCGTCTCACGCGGTCTGCGTCTGCACGTCCAGCACGAACGCTGGTCCAACTGAGGCGCCAGGTGGAAATGGCATGGCAAGCCGTTCCACAGGACTACATCCAGCATCTCTACGATCGTCTCCATGGGAGAATAGCAGCCTGCATTGCTGCGAAAGGTGGATATACACTGTACTAGTGGCGACATTGTGCATGCTCTGTTGCCTGTGGTTCTGTCAGTGTGATCATGTGATGTATCTGACCCCAGGAATGTGTCAATAAAGTTTCCCCTTCCTGGAACAATGAATTCACGGTGTTCTTATTTCAATTTCCAGGAGTGTAGATTTCTTGCGTCATTGTATCGGCACAACTGTGTAAGAGATTGTTGCAGTACTTGTTGGCGGTGTCACCTGATGATGCTCATCGAATGAAACTGTCGTGACGTAATAATTTTACCTTAATTTAGCTGGGTAATTGTTATAAATTACTACAAAAACACCGGAGTAGAAATCAAACAACTTGAAAAATGTTCTTTTTATCCGTCAAACCCATTCCTTGAAATTATTTTTGACTTTCCGAAGGATAGAGTCTCAGGACAAGAGCCCAGATTTAATAAAAATGGCTCTGAACGCTATGGGACTTCACTGCTGTGGTCATCAGTACCATAGAACTTAGAACTACTTGAAATTAACTAACCTAAGGACGCCACACACATCCATGCCCGAGGCAGGATTCGAACCTGCGACCGTAGCGGTCGCGCGGCTCCAGACTGTAGCGCCTAGAACCGCTCGGCCCCAAATTTAATAGTCTTTGTCGAACCTACATGTCTTATTACCATGTAACGTAAAAGAATTTTTTAATAAACCTATTAATATCATCAACTGCCTAATAGATTAATTTCATCATGAGGTCTATTCAAATTTTAAACTGATATCCTAGTGAAGAGAATCATTTTAACGAGAGAAGTGGAACTTATTTGTTAATTATTATTTATTACATTTAAGGACGAACACAGAGAACATTCGCGAATCAGTTTGTATTTCATTGTAGATCTCGTTGAAATTCTGCTACAGCATAACCATCATCTACGCGTTTAGCAGCGAGTCATATAGACCCAAAAACCTTGTGTATGCACATGTCAAAACGAGGTTAATCTGCCCATAGCTCAGTTCCTAGTAGAATCCAACGTGATTTTTTAACTTTTTATACATTTATTGAGCAGTAATCATTATCCAATGTTGGAAAAGAGGACCCGGGGATAATGGGCCATCAAGTCGAGTTTAGTGCCCAGGTTCCTCTATCCAAAGCTCCCAGGAGGAGGAATACAAGCTGGAGAGAATAATGCTGCGTAGTTTCTCTGCGTGGCAGCCACTCGATAAAAGTAATTCAATTGTAACGATGGTGACGTATCCTCTCATTTCCGTAACCTTTTTAGCAGCACTCAACAGACCAACTTTCACTGTGGCTTCTCTAAGAGCAATATACTTCAAGGTAATAGCCTTTGTACTGACCTGACTTTTAAGGAAGGTCTGTTTAGCAATGCTGAATAAATGAATGTCACATTGTACACCAACTTCTAAAACACTTCTTCTGACTTTAAACTCTCTCGTTCACCTACCGTAGTTTTAATTATTAGGAAACGTGACCACCACTGCGATCTTCCGTCCCTCATAGTAAGTCAAGAAGGATAAGCTGAGAGCAGCCCCGATAAAGAGTGGAGCTAAGATTTCACTTCTTCGTTACACAATGGCGCAGCTAGGTAGTTTGGCACCCGGTGCCAAGTATTAACTTGTTATCCCCCCATTCCCATCAACCGCACAAAACATCAAATAATTTTTTGAGCAATTAATTTTTTACACGAGTGCTTAAGTAATCAAAGAAAAAGGTAACTATTTTGTAAAAAGTTTTATGAAAGGAGACAAATAATTAAAATGCATTTTATAAATAACGCAGTGTAACTGATTATTAATAAAGTAGTACAAATAACCAAAGATCTTCTTAGTGACATGTGAATCTAACATGTACCTTAGAATCTCATCCTTACTGGTATGGCAGTTATCAATGGTTATGTTTCTTCCCGAGTCTTTAATGTGAGCAACAAGATATTTCAGAGCACCAGAAAGACGAAGAGCTGCCTCAATGAACCATCGAACTGCATTCCTGTATTCACCTCAAATATGTGCAAATAGAAATTTCTGTATTCTACTGTAGCAGTCTCCTCCATTTCTTTAGATTTTGTAATGGTCAAATTCCCTACGGTATGTTAAATGCACTTGATTGCAACGCTTACATATTAAATTAAAGGAATCACAAAACTTAAATTGCACTTGAGTGTAATTACAAATTAAATAAAAGGATTAGTAGTGCCAGCCACAAGAACGTAAAGGGATTAGTCGCAAACATTTTATTTTTATAAGCAAAAGTGTTTTTGGACCATAGCTCTACAAAAAAAGTTTACAAATTAATTTTACTCGCGAAAAGGAAATAATAATTTGCCGATTATAAGTAACAAGATCCTCAGGCTCGGCACAAGAGTTTTAAATCGTGGCTATGAGACAGGGGGAACAGGCCGTCAGACTTTGAGGAGAAAGCTAAAGTGCATTTTATCGCATAGTGATTAGGTTGCTGGTGTCGCGTTGGAACACGCACTGCAGGTGGCCTGGTGGCAGGCTATAGCTGCAGCCGGAGCGAGCTATCCGGCATTAGGGGGACGGTGACTGACGCTCACATGCCTAGTGTCGTCTCACGACTCTCAGCAGGAAGGAAATAAATGACATACAACGAAGTGCAGAAAATGAAGTAAAGAAAGGTAAATAAAGTAAATTCAATAATGCAGGGAAATTCGGTTAAGTAAACGTAATAATTAACACTCATTGGTCACCACAAGTAAAAGTTCTTTCGCTGTTTTTTGTCGTATAAAAACGTCCCTTTCGGTTACAATTCCATTTGCACTTTTTTCTTGTCACTTCAAATATTTGTTAGTTCATATTGCCTGTTTCAAAAACATGTACTGTACAATATTTATAGATGTCTTATTCTTTCTTAAAAATCAGTAGTCTTCAGCTTAATAGCCTCATTACCCATCCCTATCATACCGCATTCATACCACTAATTTACAATGTATGATTAGCTACAATACTGCCCCTTGTTACTTGAAATTAATCTCCCTTTCATAAATATACCTTTACATTGTAAAATGCTCATATTTTTTGCATTGAAGGTTACAACTTGCCTCGCTGCAGCTACTAGCTTATAGTCGTTTGGCGCATCAGCCTTTTCGCCTGTATAAGACCCAATATCCAAAGGGAAGAATCCGATAGTCAGTGATTTTTGATGAGTACGTGATCTCCCACTTTGAAAGTTTTCTTCTGCTTTTCCTCTGTTCTTTCTGATCTCCAGTCAGCCTACTCTAGTACGTAATCTCGTGTCTTTTCGATTTGTCCTTTTTAATCTTTTTAGCAAAAGTTCTGCTTCTTCTGACGAAATGTAAATCGACTGGCCTATATGCCGTACTGCAGTGTACTGCTTCACTGAAATATCTCTCAATTTAGGGAAGAAGTTTGACCCATGTTGAGTTTTATCTGAAACTAATACCCTAAAGTATACATACTGCTGACAAATGGTTCAAATGTCTCTGAGCACTATGGAACTTAACATCTGAGGTCATCAGTTCCCTAGACTTAGAACTACTTAAACCTAACTAACCTAAGGACGTTACAGACATCCATACCCGAGGCAGGATTCGAACCTGCGACCGTAGCAGCAGCGCGGTTCCGGACTGAAGGGCCTAGAACCGCTCGGTCACAGCGGCCGGCTTAGTGCTGATACATGTATTTTTTGGCTATATCGATTCAGGTCTCAGGATCAAAGAGAATGTGACTTTATTCCATCCTTTACCTACTCATTCTTCCACCTCAATTATCCGAATATTGTGGTGTGACCTGAGAGAATATGTTTCAGCTTCCCACAGTCTGGTAGTGTAATACAACAACACAGTGTGTAACATAAGATATTTTGGCAGTATTTATGATGTATATCTGAGTAAATGAGTAAGCCTTTATGTAATTTATTTTGTCACTATTTTGTAAATATATTCTTAAGAATGAATGTGATTATATAATTTAAATACAATATCCCAAAAAGAATTATTTAACAACATGTTGAATGCATGCTGGTGTAGACAGGGCGATTTGCTATCGTGAAGAGTCAAAGAGTATATCTGAAGCAGAGAACACTGTCGCTGGGAAGGAAGCGCACAGCTGGCACGAGCTCTTGTGCAGCAGAGACTGACAAAGTGCCCAAGGGTAGTGGTTGCTAGCGGCATGTAATGCCGTAAATATATTCTTAAATATTAAATATATAAAATATTAAATATTATAAATAATATAATTATTATAATTAATAATTAATTATAATTAATAATAATAATAATAATAATAATAATAATAATAATTAATAATAATTAATTATAATTATAATTAATATAATAATATAAAATTAATATTATAAATAAAATATATAAATAAAATATTAAATATATAAAATATTAAATATATTCTTAAGAATGAATATGATTATATAATTTAAATACAATATCCCAAAAAGAATTATTTAACAACATGTTGAATGCATGCTGGTGTAGGCAGGGCGATTTGCTATCGTGAAGAGTCAAAGAGTATATCTGAAGCAGAGAACACTGTCGCTGGGAAGGAAGCGCACAGCTGGCACGAGCTCTTGTGCAGCAGAGACTGACAAAGTGCCCAAGGGTAGTGGTTGCTAGCGGCATGTAATGCGGCACATTGTAAGGTACCAAACTATACGAATTGTGTGTTATGGTCAGGCATATTTATGGTGTTGATTGGGCATAGTGCAAAACGCTTCAAGAGGAATTAATGTAAAAGAAGAGCACTATGAGCCCAACATTGTTTATTACAAAGCCACGCTAAGAAGAGCCTGTTGCCATCCATTGTTGGCGATTGTTACCTTCCACAGCACCTGCAGCTACTGTGTGATGTGAGTTGGAACCAACTTTAATGTTTAGAAGTGTATCGAGGCTAACCAGGGTAGTACTTTCATTGTGCGAATAATTACGAACTTAACGTTAACGCTGTGTTAAAACTGATCAAACTTGTGCAGCAGGGTTCTCTCCTGTCATTAATTACAACAGAGTGTGTGTTGCTGATAAAAAGACTAACATTTCTGAGCTAATTTAATTTTGACAACTTGTTTAAAAAAGCGAAAATTAATAAAACTTAAAAAATAATTAGGACTAACAGTTAAAGATAATGGTCTTTGTTACTCAACGCAATCTTCACTTAAAGGAACCAGTATTAATTTCACTGATTATGAAAATGTAATTTCAGTGAGCTTTTAAAAATTATTGTAGGTCAAGATGTTAAATTTCTTTGTGTGATCAATAATTTCTTCTCTCATTTCCAAAATAAGTTGCAGTAATATGCAAAAGTTTATCAATAGTTACTTGATGAAAGTTAATAAGATATATTTGGCTTAAAATAAAGTATTTATTTAAGAATAAACATAATAGTAGAAATATTAACTGTAGCCATTATACTAGGCTGCACAGAGCTATTTATTACGCAAACCGAGGGCCAAACAAGTAGCAGTCAAGCGCACATGCTTAGCGTAATTTACTTTACTGTTTCCCTATTACATTTATTTCATGTTACTAACTGTGATTTTTATCTGAGCTCGAGTCAGTGTTATTGTGTCCGTTCCAGCCTGATTGCCTTGCATTAACTATTACGTAAATACTTTCCCAAATTGATTAACGACTATACAATGTTGTTCGCTCACACTGTGAATTGGCAACCATTTCCTATAACCATTGCACTCTAAACTAAAAATTATTAACTTCTTTAGCTGGAATTTCATTAATTTCATTAATTCTGAGGCATCAAGGGATCACCAATTTAGTATTGGAGGGCAGCGTAGAGGGTAAAAATCGTAGAGGGAGACCAAGAGATGACTATACTAAGCAGATTCAGAAGGATGTGGGTTGCGGTGGGTTCTGGGAGATGAAGAAGCTTGCACAGGATAGAGTAGCATGGAGAGCTGCATCAAACCACTCTCAGGACTGAAGACCACAACAACAACTTGCGAAAGTTTATGTCCGTTATGGTAGGTACTGTTGTTTCAGAATCCTGAGATATTGCATCATCGTGGTGCAGATGGTTGCACACGTGCAAGTATTTAGTGAACGCATAATCCAGTTCAAAGATGTATTGTTTCCCAGATCGCGCTCTAGGTAGTGGTCCATTGAAATCCACACAGAGTACTCTTTCGGCGTGTGTCGTTTTATAGTTTGAAACTCACCACCAATTGACGTACTTACGTTTTTAATGCGCTGACACACGTAACAAAAACTCTTTATTCTTCCATAGTGCCTTGCATTTCCAGTCCACATCTACAGTTCTGTGCAGTTTTTTCGGAACTGATGTGGTGAAGATCACAATGGTGCATTTTATTCATGTTCTCCACCACATTCCATTAGAGGCAGATACCTCTTTTTATCGTGCACATTCAGCACATGAAGGACACAAAAGTGTCCGTGGATCCCCTCCCCTCACACTATTATGAATTAAGTCCTTTACTCTTCCTTTGCTTCGCTGGATGTCTTTACCATTACTGTCTTCCTTCCATTATTTTGAATGCACACCTGGTCCTTATGCACAATCACTGCCGTTAATATCCCATCACTAAGTGACAAACTTTGATCATCATTGAGGCCCTGCACCAAATTGTGGCTTAATCAGCTAGCTTGTTTTGTTTTCCTTCACAAAGTTCCATCCCGAGTTCATACTCTGGAATAAATATTGCTTAGTGTATCATACAGTTGCTTGTGAGTCTGATTCACTTTAGAAACCTGAGCGCTTGGTGGTCCATATACAAGTATGTCTTTCTTCTCACAACATAATCTCTGAATCGTTTTAGAGCAAACACTACTATTAGAAATCCTAATTATGTTGTGAAGTACTGCAGCTCCACGTCTTGTTTTCTACCGCATGTCACTGCTACTCACAAATTTCCTTCCTCATCAATCCGTTGTAAACATGCGCCACATCCTATAACGCTTGCTTCGCAATAGAGGTGGAAGGGCTTTGTGTAGTATGGATGCGCCAAACACAGAGTCTAAAACGCTTCCTTCACATTATTGAAAGGATCCTCTCGGTCCTCACTCAATATCCAGTTCCTGCTTTGTTTGAACGCCTCATACAATGGAGCCAATAACTCGGTGAAATTCAGCACATTTTCTCTATAATCCTAAAAACTGGCGAAGTACTGGTATTCTCGACGGTCTTCTCATGTTAATCATTTCGGCTATCTTCTCATCCGCTGGGCAGACACCATTTTGTGACACTTCAGATCCGAGGAATTTCACACGATTTAAACATTGCCTGGCCTTATCTGATCTAAATGTGACTCCACATAGTCAGAGAACCTCCAAAATCTGTTACAAATGTCGCTAGTGATCGTCAAAAGTAGCCGACGTAATTGTAATATCGTCAGTATACGCAATGCGGAACGTTTTTAGTTCTGGAGTCAAGATTTCGTTTATTGCCCGCATGAATGTCCAACTCGATTCCTGTATGGAAAATGGAACTCTGTCCTACATATTTTGGTTCCCTTCGAACAGAACCGCAGTGTGCTTTCGCTATACCTCGTCTAATTTCACTTGGTATAGCTCCGATATAATGTCTAGCGTGGTCAGCCATAATTTTTCCTAGAATTTCCTGGTATCCTGTATAGTTTCGGGTTTCGTTCCTTCTGCTTCGTACAGTTTATTTAATTCTATTGCATTATCTTAGGCAATAGACTGTAGATGGTGTTATTTTCCCAATTAATCACAACTTACTTTTCTGATAATACGTCGCTATCAATCAGAACATGTAACGTTAAACCGCGTACTAAAATTTCCGTGGAGTCCATACAGCCATCGCCACCTCCTAGTCTAATCCATACTTGCAGACTTGTACTCCAGTTTTTGGCTCCAAATGATAGTTCCAATTTTATAATTATTGTAGGTATTTTTCTAAATTTCATGTTTGTACTCTCAAAAACAGCTACTGTATATGGCTGTATTTTCCGATTCACTGTTGATATTAAGCAATTACTTCAATGCCATTGGACTTCATGTGAATCTGGGACCCCCTAGCTGCAGACTTCACTTCGACGATCTATATTATCAATAGCTTCGTGTGTTTTCCAACATTTTACCCTTGTGACTCCTCGTACTACCGGTGTTTGCAGGCTGATCTCTTTCCATATTCAATTTAGCTTCCTTCATTTTCAGGCTAACTCGTTGTTGCCTGCACTGTTGGTATTTCGTCACGATCACCTCCCTCCTGTCTTGGCACAGAATTCATCGATTGATAATTACTGCGTAACACATTTTGATCTCTGTAACCTCCCCCGAATCCTTGCTGGGTGCATCCATTCGATCGCTGTCTTCTGCACCTTGAGGTGTTCGAGTAAATATTGTTACTATTGTGGATCAATCTTTGTGGGGTCCATAAAGTCGCTCTCGGGATACATAATGTTGTAACTGTCGACCGCTCGTTTGTTACACGTACTCCAAAGATCTAAGCATTTCCATTAAGTTACTGACTGATTTTACGCCGACAAATACACGCTGTGAGCCCGAAAATGTGACGTCATCGAGTCTCCCCACTTTTGTTGAGATATTTCACAGTCTCATTGACCTGAAAGAATGACTATGGTACTGGCATAGATTGCCATACTCTGCCTTGAATTTGCATCATTCTATCCGCGAAAGACTTTGGGCTTTACGGCTAACTGCGATGAAATGTTCCAATACGTCGCCAGGAACTTCTACCTAAATTTTTGGTACCTCATGTGCTTCGTACACGAGACTACGAACCACACCACATAATTTCTTCGCTGTCTAACACTGGCTCTGTTACGAACGTCTTATACCCATCACTAACTCTTTAACACGAAAGTGTGGCCCAAGATCGCTGAGAAACGCTGCAGTCTTTTTTCTTTTTCTTTTTTTTTTTTAAAAAAAAAAAGACATTCGCATTCTAGATGGGCCATACAGCCATCTCGATAGTAAAGTAGCGATATAACAGTATGTTAAAACAATTCAGAAGATCGATTAGGGTGTAGCTATACCCTGATACAAAGTTACATAGGCTTAGGCTTGCCATGCGACGCCATTCAGGCTGTTTTCGTGTCAGTTATGAGGATAGGAAGATAAGGAATACAAACACCTAGTCCCTGGGCAGAGAAAAACCTCCGACCCGGCCGAGAACGCTTTCGGGTTCACATATCCGTTACGCCCTTATCTAGGAAGACCCAGAGGAGTGTGTCTATAATTGAGCTATGGTTATTTTCGTTCGAAGTACTATCTTTTATTACAGATACCTCCTATAGGAGCTCTTTGATGGCTTCATCTCGTGCAACATTAATTTGAGCAGGGACCTCGTTAAGATTTACACTGGCAGCGATTTTGCCCTGTCCCCCACTTTCATTCCTCTCATTATTTTCTAGTCTCCTTTCCGCGGAGGCGCGTCCAGTTTCCTGTTCACTTTCTATCAGTTTTGTTCTCGCGTAACCACAAGCGCCGGAACTAAGATGAACGCAAGGGAAGAGAAGGCGGTGAAACGACGTCGGCCAGCGGTGCGCTGATTAGGACCGCACCACAACAGGAGCGACCTCTAGATGAGGCGAATGTAAGCTCCACTTTTGCCAGCCTCGGCCGGACATAAGGGCTCAGTGTTCGGAAGTATACGTACAGGTCTAGCAGAAAACGCTACGATAGCAGTTATTAGTTATCCACAAACTTATATGTACACTGCATATAGCAAACGACTGATTTATATTGCATGTCGCCCATCGCTTGTGACACCATTGTCATTTTTCTTACTTGTAATAAAAACTATTAATGTTATTTCCTTGAATTGTTGTGTAGCATTCCGAGAACGCAGTATCCTTCAGGCACCCTATACGAGAAGAGTGGCCAGGACCCCACAAGTTTATTCCCATAAATTTTTCAGATCTCTGGAAATTTCTTTCCGCACCTCTATATATTGCGAATTCATCTGTTCTACCAAATTTGGCTATCTACTATTGGCATCTTTCTTCGACATCACAAAGAACTGCTTTAACACTTTGTTTCCCATTATATTTATGGACTGATCCGTGTTCCCGTGATTTACGTTTCCACTCTCCCTACTCTACCTTGCTTTATCTGCCAAGATTCCGATTTGCTCACTCTCCACTGGCACACTCCTATTGGAGGTTGTTTCGTCTAAACTCATGTGTATTTTATTCCTGATCTCAGAATCATTAACTACATTCTGCTAAATTACTCGAGATATTCAGCACAAGAAACATCCACTGATTTCCCCAAAATAAAACAACAATATCAGTACAACGCTCATATGCATTGCCGACACGATGCAGATTGCACAGAGTACACAGATACATAAAATCAAAGTTGAATCAGTATTTATAACCATATTCTGATATAATACAGCACATACTCACATATTATGTTCGTAAGTGTACTGCTAACTGCTTGTCTTTTAATGTACGCTTTCATTAAACAAAAGTTTCGTTAATTTAGAAAAACCGTCTCATTGAAACAAATTACTGGAATTTAAAAACAATATAATAAGCAACTGGCAGTTAATGCAGTGGTCTAATTTTGTAAAATATATTAAATTGCACTTGAGTTCGAAATTTGCATAATAAATAAAAGGGGTAACAATATCCTAAGCTGTACTTCTGTTCTTCTTGTGTCCAATAAAATTATTGTGCTACACGTTTTTGAAATATTATTTACCACCTATATTTTTCAGGCTAAAAAAGGCCACACACAGACTTTACTGTAGTCGACGCACGTCTCACCTGTCAAACAGCATTTGGTCAGTTAATGACGAATGTTCTGTGTCTGGCTCGTCCCTCACTTTTATCCATTCACGTTCTAACATCCTCAGTCATTCCATTTTGACAAGGTGTGTCTGCTCCAGCGATCATTCCCAAACTTCTAAACACCACACGTAGACCTTAAAAATGGCAAACGTTCTTTCATCTGGCAAAATGCATATCGTCCATTTCACATTGTCGTCGCCTGTACAGTGGAGGCATCTAGTTCTTTCCTCTGCCCCGACATCTCTCAACGTCTCTTTCTGCTGCCTTACATTGTGTGTCCACACCTATCACCATTTGTAAACAGCAGTTACCGCTCTTTCGGTGCCAAGAATTTTTATTCCACCGACGGATGCTGCGGGAATTCTTAGGTCTCTGGCTGCAAAAGTTCACTTCGGTTAACTCGTGTATTAACAATGGGGGTCTCAGAAGCCGTTGAGGTGCGGGTGGAGGGAATGAGGCAGTCCGTCCACGAAGACGATTGTTGTACCTTGACTGTCTAGGGTGAATACGTTACAATTTTAGACAGATACTGCCTAAATGAGCAATGCTACCGAAATGGAACAAGTTAATCGTCAAACATTCGGTACCGGCATGTGCTTTAACTTTTTTCTTTGTAAGGGCCATAATCAATAGCAATCAATAGGCTTATCTATTCATGTTATGATAATGTAGTTAATAGCGACTGACACCACTATTTGACGCCACAGTAGCATTAAATAATCAGTAGTGTATTTTCTATTAATTTTTTCTGTCTTACTGTTACGGTACGCCATACAACGTGTCGTTCTACTAGTTACGGCGAAAAATATCTAGACCAGTTTTACAGTTGACTCCTGGTTTCCACCTCTCAGCACATGGTCATTCAAACTGAGCGTAAATTTGTGGTAGTAAAATTGTGTGCTTTTAGGAGGGTTCCTTCCTTTAATGGCTGTTTATTTCACTTGGTTTTATCGTTAAAAACAGAAAAAGAGGGGCCATTGTTTTTAGCGACCCCTTTGATTCCAAGGGTCTCAGTAGTACCAGAATAAATACCGTACTCGCTTTGTTCAGTCTGTTCAAGTTCAAGAATACAAGTTAAAGATTTTTAATCATTATAGTCATCGCCATCGCTCAGTAATTCAGCAAGCACTTTCAGGCATTCAGCGCCAAGAACATTTCAAAATAATTCTATTTACTTACTTGTAAATGAATAAATATTTTATCTATTCATCTGTATATTATATATCAATATCTGATGGTGAAAAACTCTCTCCTGTGGTATAACGCAGGATAAGAGAAAAATACCAATAATCGCATAGCGTTAGAAGCACAATAATTTCTGTTTAACGTGAAACAATAAGACCAAAAGTGACTGATTACACTGTTATAAACATGTAGACCACAAAAGAAATTATATCTGAGTACAACGCTTCAGAGTAGCCATTAGAAAATTCTCGTGGGTCATAATTTATTTGCATTATGTAATCATAAAATGCAGAGCTGTTAGTAAAGAGAGTCGCACTCAAGAACGTGCCATCGCATGTACATGATTAAACTAACGTAGTAACCGTGTTTTTGATATAAACACATACGGCCGACTAGATAACTTCGTCTTGAAGGGAACTACTATATTCTTCTAATATACACTCCTGGAAATGGAAAAGAGAACACATTGACATCGGTGTGTCAGACCCACCATACTTGCTCCGGACACTGCGAGAGGGCTGTACAAGCAATGATCACACGCACGGCACAGCGGACACACCAGGAACCTCGGTGTTGGCCGTCGAATGGCGCTAGCTGCGCAGCATTTGTGAACCGCCGCCGTCAGTGTCAGCCAGTTTGCCGTGGCATACGAAGCTCCATCGCAGTCTTTAACACTGGTAGCATGCCGCGACAGCGTGGACGTGAACCGTATGTGCAGTTGACGGACTTTGAGCGAGGGCGTATAGTGGGCATGCGGGAGGACGGGTGGACGTACCGCCGAATTGCTCAACACGTGGGGCGTGAGGTCTCCACAGTACATCGATGTTGTCGCCAGTGGTCGGCGGAAGGTGCACGTGCCCGTCGACCTGGGCCCGGACCGCAGCGACGCACGGATGCACGCCAAGACCGTAGGATCCTACGCAGTGCCGTAGGGGACCGCACCTCCACTTCCCAGCAAATTCGGGTCACTGTTGCTCCTGGGGTATCGGCGAGGACCATTCACAACCGTCTCCATGATGCTGGGCTACGGTCCCGCACACCGTTAGGCCGTCTTCCGCTCACGCCCCAACATCGTGCAGCCCGCCTCCAGTGGTGTCGCGACAGGCGTGAATGGAGGGACGAATGGAGACGTGTCGTCTTCAGCGATGAGAGTCGCTTCTGCCTTGGTGCCAATGATGGTCGTATGCGTGTTTGGCGCCGTGCAGGTGAGCGCCACAATCAGGACTGCATACGACCGAGGCACACAGGGCCGACACCCGGCATCATGGTGTGGGGAGCGATCTCCTACACTGGCCGTACACCTCTGGTGATCGTCGAGGGGACACTGAATAGTGCATGGTACATCCAAACCGTCATCGAACCCATTGTTCTACCATTCCTAGACCGGCAAGGGAACTTGCTGTTCCAACAGGACATTGCACGTCCGCATGTATCCCGTGCCACCCAACGTGCTCTAGAAGGTGTAAGTCAACTACCCTGGCCAGCAAGATCTCCGGATCAGTCCCCCATTGAGCATGTTTGGGACTGGATGAAGCGTCGTCTCACGCGGTCTGCACGTCCAGCACGAACGCTGGTCCAACTGAGGCGCCAGGTGGAAATGGCATGGCAAGCCGTTCCACAGGACTACATCCAGCATCTCTACGATCGTCTCCATGGGAGAATAGCAGCCTGCATTGCTGCGAAAGGTGGATATACACTGTACTAGTTCCGACATTGTGCATGCTCTGTTGCCTGTGTCTATGTGCCTGTGGTTCTGTCAGTGTGATCATGTGATGTATCTGACCCCAGGAATGTGTCAATAAAGTTTCCCCTTCCTGGAACAATGAATTGACGGTGTTCTTATTTCAATTTCCAGGAGTGTATATATCCAGCTAAATACACTCTAAGACCACAAAGCGGCGCACCACGAAAGGACTATCCGAATGGGATGGATATCTGTATATGTATTCACATGTACAGACAAGTTAATGATTACAATTTCAGAAAAATTGAATAATGTATTCAAGAGCAAGAGCTTCACCAATTGAGCAAGTCAATAACGCATGGGTCTACCTGCGGCCCTTATACAGGCAGTTATTCGGCTTGGCAGTGATTGACAGAGTTTTTGGATGTCCTCCTCAGGGATATCGTGTCAAACTCCGTCAAATTACAGCGTTAGATCGCCAAAATTCTGAGATGTTTCGAGGGCACTGCTTTTGATGCTTCATACGTTCTCAATAAGGGGGAGACCTGGCGACCTTGCTGACCAAGGTAGGGTTTCGCAATCACGAAGACAAGCAGTAAAACTCTTGCCATATACGGGGAGTATTATACAGGATGACTTTCCAACACGGACAGAAAAATAGGGACCAGAATATCGTCGACGTACCGTTGTGCTGCAAAGGTGCCTCCGATGACAAGCAAAGGGGTCCTCCTATGAAATGGCACCCCAGATCATCCCTTCGTTGTCGGGTCCACCACTGTCTGCGGCGTCTCCAGACACACATTCGGCCTGGAATCTCATAGACTGTGGTAGAACTGCCTTCAGTTATGAATCCTGCTTCGAACTGCACTCCGATGACCAGCCTAGATACGCCCTGGACAGCGGTGGATACCAGCCTGACTGTAGCCCACCATATGGCTCAACAACCAGGAATGATGATCTGGGGTGCCATTTTTTTCATAGCAGAACCCATTTTGTTGTTATCCGCGGCACCCTTACGGCACAGCTGTACGTCGACGTGTTACTGACTTGCTTAACGTGTAGAGTTTTTTTTCTTGAATGAACCATCCATCTTTTAAAAAATCGTAATCATTTGTTTGTGTGAACATGTAAATCACATATACCGATTTCTGTACCACTCGGGTAATTCTTTCGTGGTGCGACGTCTTTTTTTTGTCTTAGAGAGTATTTTGCAGAAAAGACTTTTCCTGGAACCAAGGTACCCTAAAACGAATATCTCCCCTTTAGTTTCCGCGCCACCAGGCATCGATGCGGACGCAGATGAGCTGGCGTGGGTCGGATTGTATCAAGGCTGTGGAACGAAACTTGCCATGCCCTGTCAAAGGAAGAAGCTCTTATTGCTTGTAGCAATTTAGTCAAATCACGGAAAACATAAACCTGCATGACGGGACATGGATCTGAACCGTCGTTCTCTAGAATGTGAGTCCATTGTGCTAATAGTTTTGCCAACACGCTCGGTGACATAGGTGGCTGCGGCCAGCTGAACCTAGCTCATGTCAGCTGTTACTGTCGGAAGGATGGCGCACTGCTTATCCCGTTAGATGATGACGGCAACCAGCAAGATACTGCTGTCACCACGGTGACAGCGGTGCTGAATCAGGAACGGAGCTGGGTGGTTCATGTCAGATGAACAACGTATGGCGTGGAGGCTGCTGGCAGGACCCAGCTGCTATACACAAAATGTACTGAGAGGAAGGAACTGTCCCAAGTACGGATGATGATAGTGGCGTGTGCCTGCACAGAGTAATATCAGAGAGCGGCAACGTATGTTGCTATAGGAGCACGAACAACGACAGTTTTAGACTGCTCAGGTGGTGACTGCAGGCCAGGCAGATGTCCGAGACTCAAAGCCAGGCCCACGAGGAAGGTAACCAGCAGCATATGACAGTCAGCCAGCATATGAAGCACCAGTGGAAAGTCGATAAGTCAGCAGCATCCAGATATAGTACAGGCAATGCCATACAGCTATTGAAGACAATCAGCTGGTGGCAGCTTGCTTCATCTCAGCTCGACAAGTGATGTAAGCCTCCCTCGGCTAGTGACTTTCGATTGCTGCATTATACCTCCCTGCATTAGGTGGTATGTATACAAGTCTGGTTGTTTCGTGTTTCTAGAATGGTAGTGCTCCTTAATTCTTATCCCTAAAAGGTTGGGGCACTGTACATAACTGTTGGTCAGTCACGCCATCGTTTGCTCCAGCTTTCCCATCATGTCAACGTCTGTAGGAGCCCTGTTGGTTCTGTAATTAGTGGCAGCTGCTCCTTTTCATAGGACCTGGGTAGTGCGTTTTGCAGGGTCAGTTCGCTGAGTACTCATTTTTGCACCTGGACGCCTAATAATTGAGGCAATATCCTCCTAATGAAGTTGTTTAAATAAGTCATGGTTAACCTCTACTAAAATTACGTTCAGTAGAAACATTTCTTAAAAGTGTCACAGTGTAAGTTTATCAGTCATTTCGAGTGTATAGCTTACAGCTGAATGTCGTAGCAAAGTCATTAATTAGCAGGCGTGATTACTCTCATGAAGTAACCAATAATAATTCAAGACTTTTAGAGAATATATATGAATGGGTCCTTGCATTTGATGACCATGAGTGGACTAGTTAAATTTGCTTACGTTCACAGATATGAATTTGGAAACAGTGCCAAAATAGATTGCAGCACATTAATTCAACTGATACTGAATTACGTTTATGTACTGCCAGAGAAATAGTGCAGCAGACAAACTGTGAAACAGACTTGGTGCCGAACAAGGACTGCCCCAATGTAGCAATTAAAGTTGAGCTAGATGCTGAGGTTTCGGAATGTGCATTTGTAGCAGCTATGGGAGTAGGTCATCAGATGGCTTTAGTTAAAAGCATGGAAATGAATGACTCAGGTGAGCTCACTACACTTGCCAGTGAGATCAGCAGGTATCAGACTGATGTTAAAACCTAGCAGGTAGATTACCAATCTGAATACATAGAAATGACTCAGAGGACAAGTTTCGATCAGCAATACTTCAATTCCCAAATGGTACAAATGTTGTAAACTACAAACAATAGTTTTTTCAACCACATGACACCTGAAAAATGATCTTTGTATCATAGGTAACAGAATCGAAAGTAATAAGACAGATTTGAAAAGGTACTTTTTTTAAAAACGAAAATAATTACAGGATTGAAACATGAAACGTCTGCACTCAAAACTGAGATACATAATTTGAGAAATGAAATGAGCGATAGACATAATAGTCTGAATAATATGAGCTTCTTGAGGATTAGCTTAATGTGCAAAACAGATGCGAGATGACAAGATAACATCTCAGTGTGCTTGTGAGATCTAAGGATGAAGTCAACAATATTCAAAATCAGTTTAACAATAATAATAGTAGAGTCAATACTGGAAGACAAGGAATTGAAGAAAGTATTGAAAACATTAGAGAAGCGATCTTACAAGAACTAGTTTCAACAATGAAATCTGATGTTTTTGAAGAAACCGATCTACAAATGTCAAATTTGAGAAATATTCCTGGGTACAGGAAGCGTAGACAGACATGTAGGTTTTGTGTGAAAAATAGAAAAAAAAACAGGAAAATTCCTTGAAATCACGACTTTGGAATTTTCTAGTGAATTAGAGTCATATCACCTGAAAGAAAGGGAGAGCAATTGTTTCCCAAATGCGGTATAGAACATAAGACTTGTAAATAAAGAAGGAAATCTCAATCCTTTGAAAAGGAAAGGGATTGGAACCCTGCAGAATTAATTGAAATCTATAAAAGAATTTAAGCTATAGAAGTATGCAACCAGAAAGAAATCAGTGCTATAGCTGATAAGTTCTTCAGTAATGCAGTTTGAAGGGGATAACATTTAAATATGTTGAACCTGAAGTTTCCTGAATTACAAGATAGATACTTAGAAGAATTGTAGTCGGAACAGAAACTAGACATTTTGTGGTGTTTGTTATTACATGAATGACAGAGTACGAAGGTTATGTGGAAATCAGCCCACCCTACATTGTTACCAGATCTCTGATGATGCCACTATTCGTTGTTGCTGTATTTCTTCTCCCTCGCCTCACTCACCGATCTGATGGCACAGTTTATCTAAGACAATTGCCCTATGTATAAAATGACAGGAAATTAAAAAAGGGTAGGAAATACACCAAGCCCAATTTTGATAAGTTTAAAATGCATGGTTCAGAAACCCAAGGTGGTGGAACCAGGATACTTGTCCTAAGTATAAGTTGCAGGGAATTAAAAAAGAAGAAATATGGGCAGTTTGCCTATTGGTAGAATATTCAGAAAACGAAAGAGGACTCGCCTTCAGATACGGGCCCAGGCTACAAAGAAGCCAGGTCTCATGTGCTAAGTATATAAGTCAAGACGGCTGCAGGGATTTTTCCAGCCCCCTGCTCTCACAGTGGAAGACGTGCATATTGATCATTACATTACTCCATTCTCAGGCAACAAACATTGGCTCATTCCAAATAAAGATTTAAATTTTTGAAGTATTGAGCACAATCCTGAAACGATTTCTATATAAAGTCACACTGATTGATGTTTACAAAGCTAAAACAGAAGAATATGATAACATCTTCAATTAGAAATAGACGAATGTAACAGCAATCTTCATAAGGCAATGAGCGAGATAGATGCTAACAGAAAGAACAAAAACGCTCGATACGGATGATTTAAGGTCAGGAAGATATCTTGGAACCTGTTTTCTTTAGAAAACGATCTGTTATAGGAAAATAATCAAAATGAACCCACATTTAACTGAATGCAGACAATGGTATCTCTAATTATTTATGTACGTAATGTGCGTATTCTTCCGGACACAGGCACACACATTAGTTCAATGTCAAAGATGTTCTTCGAAACAATAAACATAATAATAATAGTGCAATAGTGATTATGCTGGTGACAGGTATGAATGTAATAGGCGCTATCAGGAAAGTGAGCAAAAAGTTCAAGAAATACGTCTCAATAGATTTTAAAATACAAGAGTTGGTGTTCCATCATGAATTCATAGATATACCTGCGTTAAGTCCAACAGTTATTCTAGGAATGGACTGCTAGTGAAGCAACAATTCATAATTTACTACAATAAAATGTAATCTCACTCATAGTGAATGAATTATTAGTGAAAGTGGATTTTGGAGGAGTATGTGACAAGGAATTGAGACAGAGTGATCCCATAAGGATTTATAACAGGTTCTTGTTGTGTAAATGAATGGAAACGAGCTGTTCTCTGATGGACGTGGATGCAGGTGCTGACAAAGTAGGTAGCCAATCTGTTTCCAGAACCCTTTATTGACATTCATACATTAACAGATGTTAGTGGATCTGTTGCAGGCAGACCAGAGAAGGCAGATGTTGCAAGCCAGGTGGAAGTCATGGCTAGGCAAGCAAGCTTATCAGAACTACACAGGCGATGAATATGGAACTGCACTTTGTAGAGTGAGGGTTTCTATGAATGTTGCTGTCTGAAACTTGTGGCTGCGTCTGTACCATGGAGACACCGGCACTGGTAGCCCCAGGCTCAGGCAGTCAGACGGTGGTTATTGCTTCATGGCCCCGAGATGGAAAACGTAGCTGTGTCGTAAATACAACAATGAATGGCATGGTTGTACATCGTAGTAGTGTTCATCTACGCTGATAAGGGTGGGATGAACCTGGGTTTTAAATATCAACCCACAGTGTCAAATTTGCAGAAGAGTCATGTTTCTGTATCAACTAGAACTTTCTGGAGTAGAGGCTGATGGCCCGGATCTGGGTGTTGTTAATGCAGCAGCCACTCAAACTGCCAAAGCTTAAAGAAAGGTAATACATTCACAGGTCGTTGGCACACAAGCCTAATTCTGCAGAAGCGTTGACACTTGCTGAATTTCAGTATTGGTGGCGGCCTTGTCTGGGGCGCAGACCGTGGCTGTGAACTGATTACAGTTCCGCATCGCCTGAAAAGAATCATGTAAAACCAGTTAATCAGTTGGGAAGCATTGGATATAATCTCGATAGAGTAGTGAAATAAATTGTTTTATCTACACACAAAAGGGGAACTGTATCGTGTGTTAAAGGATAATGCTGAGGCCTTCTTGCGTAAGCAAGGGTTGATAGCAGAATATGAACACTGGAACAATAGTAGAGGTGGAAGCACAGAAGCTCCTCAAACCTAGAGGAACATAGACTGGTTTCATGCCATCATACACATCCCCTTGTCAAATGAAGTTGAAGTGTTGAAGAAATCAACAAGATGATGAAACAGGGCACGTGACAGAAAAGTAATAGTCCATATAACAACCCTTTAGTAATAGTATATAAAATATATGGAGGAATTTGAACAGTTATTGTCTATATTCTGATGAATAACATAGTGAAATGGGGAACAGATTGCCCCAAACTTTTAACGAAATGTTACAGAAACTTTACGCCGTTCAGTAAATGGACAATCTGGATTTACATCTACATGACTACTCTGCAATTCACATTTAAGTGCTTGGCAGAGGGTTCATCGAACCACAATCATACTATCTCTCTACTATTCCACTCCCGAACAGCGAGCGGGAAAAACGAACACCTAAACCTTTCTGTTCGAGCTCTGATTTCTCTTATTTTATTTTGATGATCATTCCTACCTATGTAGGTTGGGCTCAACAAAATATTTTCGCATTCGGAAGAGAAAGTTGGTGACTGAAATTTCGTAAAAAGGTCTCGCCGCGACGAAAAACGTCTATGCTGTAATGACTTCCATCCCAACTCGTGTATCATATCTGCCACACTCTCTCCCCTATAACGCGATAATACAAAACGAGCTGCCCTTCTTTGCACCCTCTCGATGTCCTCCGTCAATCCCACCTGGTAAGGATCCCACACCGCGCAGCAATATTCTAACCGCTAGCTATCACCTTTTGTGTTGAATACTCCTGTTCTGGTATTTATAAATATCCTTGACAATATCCTTCGAGAGAGACATATTTTTCAACTTACCATGTGTGTGGATAATTTAATGATACCCATTAGAACTTAAAAAGAACTTATAAAGAGAGTGAACAACGTATTCCAGGCATATAGTAAAGTGGGGTATTAGTTACAAACTATGAAAATGTCAGTTAGTTCAAATGGAAATCATGTTTCTAGGATATATTGTTAAAACTCAAGGGTTAATGAAGGATACATCGGAAATGGAAGCAATAAAAAACTGACCAGCCAAAAATCCAGGGAACAGTTATTAGCCATTTTAAGTGGGTTTTATTGAAATTTCAGAGGTAAGAAATCATTTCAGTCCTCATTTAAATGACTTACTGAAAAAGCATAGTGCTTTGACTCCAACGCAAAATGTCGATGTTGAAAAAGTTAGAACATCTTTAAGAGGCGAAAATTTAATATCATCCCAATTCAAATAAGATGTTACAGACGAGAATTGGCATAATTGGCATTTCAGAATTCGGTGTTGGAGGAAGTTTTTCAAGAAAAGGAAGGAAAAGAGCGAATTTTTCATAAATCTATTGCCTTCACTAGTGGCCAACTAGTTAATACAAAAATTACATCATTTCTGAAAAATAAGTATTGGCAATATTTTGTGGATTTACGAAGGTTCAAAAGTAGGGGCATGAAACAATAATTCAGAGAGAGTATAGAGTCTTGATTTTCTTTATAGACTGACATTTTCTGCATGAGAGTAAAACCCAATGGGCAGTTTTGGCTGCAATTTGACATGGAAGTAAAGTACGTAAAAGAAATAGATGACTGTGTACCTGATGTTTTCTCTGATCTGGCTTAAAGTGTAGAAATGCAGGGAAGGAGAGAGGAAAACGAATAATGTTTCCCAAGTTATTACCATAAAAGTGTTAAAAGAACGAAATATGGTACAAATATCTGTAAAAATGAGTAGTTTTCTAAATGAAAATGATTGTATAACATTTGTAAAAAATAGTCAGCGAAAATAACCTCTATTAATTATAATATTTATAGAAAATTATAAAACAATGTTTTATTTGCTGAGGGACAGGACTTCCAAAATCTGGAATCTATGTTGGCATCCAAAATACATTAACAAGCTATCTATTTCCATTTCCCACATGGACACTTCAGATCTAAGACATGTGTTGGTAAAGTATAATAATTGCAGCCTTGTAACAATTCAGTAAAGGAGGTAACAAAAAGACTAGAATCATGTAATTTATGTGAAAAGGCAAAATTAACAAATACCACTAACAAGGAGGCGCTATTAATTACTGAGCCTACTGATACAAGGGAATTAGTTACAGTAGATGTATATAGATCATTACCAAATAATTCAGGAATCTTTATTCACATTTTCGTAGTAGTGGAAACATCTTCAAAATTTTTCAGATTATGTCTTTTGAGAAAAGCTACAGTTAAAGCAATTCATAATAAAATATCAAAAGATTATTTTGTGAATATAGAAAACCAAAATATAAATTGGTCTTCACTTTTGTTCTAAAATATAGGAAAAAATACGAATGAGAACTATTTTCAAATCATACATATACTGACATACCATCCTGCCATTAATCCAACAGGAAAAAATAATTGTCAAATACGAGGATTGTCTCATACTTACTGTCATGGGGTAATATGTAGCTGTTTTCAAAGATGTAATGAAATACCACACTCGTGCGAGTGCACATTTTACCCCAGAGGAAATCTTAATGTGCTGAAAGACAGAGTTCAGCAAAAGAACTGGAAGAATTCACACTGCAATAGCAGTTTACCTTAAATGAAAACGGAGGTAAGCATAAGACAGGATGAGTCATCAAGCAGGATCTCGACTTTGGAGCTACGACAAAAAAACCTAGTAGTACTAAATTCATAGTCAGTGACTTTGACACATTAAAATCTCGGGCAATTAACTTTGAATTTAGTAAATTTACTTAGAGCATTAAGGATTTTTCAGATATGTTGACATGGCACATGCTGATAAGCTTTACATTGTACTTCCGAAGTCACGAAAAAGGTATGTGTCAGAGACATGTTTGATTCGAAAAAGTATGAACCATTAATGGATAATCCTAGTAGTAAAAAATAGGTACAGAGTAGTTGACACCCGAAGTGTATTATGTTCTTCCTAGACACATAATTATCTATGCTTAATAAATGTATAATTATACACTGATAAATATTAATATGAAGGAGTCTGGTATCGTAAACTAATATCGGTTATGCAACTTTCAATGAACATTTACTCACATTAAAAATAATTAATAAAACAAGGAAGATGTGAAAATGCCTGAGTCTAATAGTTTCCAGAGAGTATAAAAGAAAGAAATGACCTAAATGCAAGCTTCTGTTGTTCGTGGACTTTTAAATGATAAAAGATCAAAACGTTTAATGTGTAATACAATTTTTTGTTATATTTTGTGAACACCATTAAACAAGGGACAAGTATATTTTTTCTGAAATGTCTGCCAGTGTCGAAAGATAGGGAAGAGATTTTATGATCTGCCACAATATGCAACAGGTGATTTAAGATTCTCTTTCCAGGCGATGTAAGTGTCTTTGTGAAATACAGAAAGTGTGACGTAAATGATACAGTCAACAGTGTAGTCGATAGAACCAGCATGTGGCTTCCTGTCAACATATTAACGCTTAACTACAACAAAAAAAACAGTGCTACATTTTCTGACACAGAACTCTCGTAAAAGTGACATTTTATGGTCCCAGAGTAATGAAACGGTCCACGAAGTCTAGCATTTTATATTCTTAGGAGTGCATGTAAATGAAGAGTATTTGAGATCAGCTTCTTAGCAGCGAAAGATATGCAGCCGTATTGTGGTGTGCAGTGTTCAGCACACGAACCTTGGGCTTCCGTGAGCTCGGTCCTTTTAGCTATCAAAGAGAGCTGTGTGAGTGTAGCCCACGACGCAAAAATGTTCAGATTTTATTTATGCGGTATATGAGAATGGGAGAAGTTAGACACTTGGAATAAACTTTACACATAATTTCAAACCCGTGTAAAACTTTTTCTCGTTGGGAACCCTCACAAAATGATGAAAACGGAAAAGTTTATCGCTCGCTACATTTCCACTGGGTATGCAGTAAAACTGTAACTTGAAGCATGTTGTTTACTTTATTAATTCTTTATCAGTAATTGTAGTAGCGACACACTGTTCAGGCAGTATTAGCATATATCAGTGAATGTAAATGCAAAATTATTTCATTATAAGACAGATAATTCAGGAGGTGTGACGCCATTAACAATGAAATGCAGGAAAAACTGCCACATCATTCATGGCGATGAAATTTATTATTTCTTTGCTACCAACTATTTGCTGCGCATTCTTCACCCAGTATGCACATATGCCACTGATTGTACGTACGAAATCATGTCATTGTATGATATGTAGTTAAAGAGATATGTCATCATAAACACTGCTGTGTGAAAACGAAACAGTGGGGCGAAATCCGCTAGAGATGCAGGTGAACTGTGTGTCAAATGTGTTAAATATATGTGACATGAACCATGGACCTGGCCGTTGGTGGGAAGGCTTGCGTGCCTCAACGATACAGGTAGCCGTACCGTAGGTGCAACCACAACAGAGGGGTATCTGTTGAGAGGCCAGACAAACGTGTGGTTCTTGAAGAGGGGCAACAGCATTTTCAGTAGTTGCAGGGGCAACAGTCTGGATGATTGACTGATCTGGCCTTGTAATATTAACCAAAACGGCCTTGCTGTGCTGGTACTGCGAACGGCTGAAAGCAAGGGGAAACTACAGCCGTAATTTTTCCCGAGGGCATGCAGCTTTACTGTATGGTTAAATGATGATGGCGTCCTCTTGGGTAAAATGTTCCGGAAGTAAAATAGTCCCCCATTTGGATCTCCGGGCGGGGACTACTCAAGAGGACGTCGTTATCAGGAGAAAGAAAACTGGCATTCTACGGATCGGAGCGTGGAATGTCACATCCCTTAATCGGGCAAGTAGGTAAGAAAATTTAAAAAGGGAAATGGATAGGTTAAAGTTAGATATAGTGGGAATTAATGAAATTTTGGTGGCAGGAGGAACAAGACTTTTGGTCAGGTGAATAGAGAGTTATAAACACAAAATCAAATAGGGGTAATGCAGCAGTAGATTTAATAATGAATAAAAAAATAGGAGTGGGGGTAAGCTACTACAAACAGCATAGTGAACGATTATAGCGGCCAAGATAAACACGAAGCCCATGCCTACTACAGTAGTAGAAGTTTATATGCCAACTAGCACTGCAGATGACGAAGAAATTGATGAAATGTATGATGAGATAAAAGAAATTGTTCAGGTAGTGAGGGAGACCAAATTTTAATAGTCATGGGTGACTGTAATTCGACAGTAGGAAAAGGGAGAGAAGGAAAAATAGTAGGTGAATATCGATTGGGGCTAAGAAATGAAAGAGGAAGCCGCCTGGTAGAATTTTGCACAGAGCATAACTTAATCATAGCTAACACTTAGTTCAAGAATCATAAAAGAAGGTTGTATACATGGAAGAATCCTGGAGATACTAAAAGATATCAGACAGATTATATAATGGTAAGACAGAGATTTAGAAACCAGTTTTTAAATTTTAAGACATTTCCAGGGCAGACGTGGACTCTGACCACAATCCATTGGTTATGAACTGTAGATTAAAACTGAAGAAATTGCAAAATGGTGGGAATTTAAGGAGATGGGACCTCGACAAACTGACTAAGCCAGAGGTTGTACAGAGTTTCAGGGAGAGCATAAGGGAGCAATTGACAGGAATGGGGGAAAGAAATACAGTAGAAGAAGAATGGGTAGCTTTGAGGGCTGAAGTAGTGAAGGCAGCAGAGGATCAAGTAGGTATAAAGACGAGGGCTAGTAGAAATCCTTGGGTAACAGAATAAATATTGAATTTAATTGATGAAGGAGAAAATATAAAAATGCAGTAAATGAAGCAGGCAAAAAGGAATACAAACGTCTCAAAAATGAAATCGACAGGAAGTGCAAAATGGCTAAGCAGGCATGGCTAGAGGACAAAGGTAAGGATGTAGAGGCTTATCTCACTAGGGGTAAGATAGATACAGCCTACAGGAAAATTAAAGAGACCTTAAAGAGACCTTTGGAGAAAAGAGAGCCACTTGTATGAATATCAAGAGCTCAGACGGAAACGCAGTTCTAAGCAAAGAGGGGAAAGCAGGAAGGTGGAAGGAGTAAATAGAGGGTCTATACAAGGGCGATGTACTTGAGGACAATATTATGGAAATGGAAGAGGATGTAGATAAAGATGAAATGGGAGATACGATACTGCGTGAAGAGTTTGACAGAGCACTGAAAGATCTGAATCGAAACAAGGCCCCGGGAGTAGACAACATTCCATTAGAACTACTAACGGCCTTGGGAGAGCCAGTCCTGAGAAAACTCTAAGAGTCGAGGGACATGAAAGGGAAGCAGTGATTGGGAAAGGAGTGAGACAGGGTTCTAGCCTCTCCCCTATGTAATTCAATCTGTATATTCAGCAAGCAGTAAAGGAAACAAAAGAAAAATTTGGAGTAGGTATTAAAATCCAGGGAGAAGAAATAAAAAGTTTGGGGTTCGCCTATGACATTGTAATTCTGTCAGAGACAGCAAAGGACTTGGAAGAGCAGTTGAACGGAATGGACAAAGATGAACATCAACAAAAGCAAAACGAGGATAATGGAATGTAGTCGAATTAAGTCGGGTGATGCTGAGGGAATTAGATTAAGAAATGAGACACTTAAAGTAGTAAAGGAGTTTTGCTATTTGGGGAGAAAAATAACTGATGATGGTGGAAGTAAAGAGGATATAAAATGTAGACTGTCAATGGCAAGGAAAGCGTTTCTGAAGAAGAGAAATTTGTTAACATCGAGTATAGATTTAAGTGACAGGAAGTCGTTTCTAGAAGTATTTGTATCTAGTCTAGCCATGTATGGAAGTGAAACATGGACAATAAATAGTTTGGACAAGAAGAGAATAGAAGCTTTCGAAATGTGGTGCTACAGAAGAATGTGGAAGATTAGGTGGGTAGATCACGTAACTAATGAGGAGGTATTTAATAGGATTGTGGAGAAGAGACGTTTGTGGCACAACTTGACTAGAAGAAGGGATCGGTTGGTAGGACATGTCCTAAGGCATCAAGGGATCACAAATTTAGCATTGGTGGGCAGCGTGAAGGGTAAGAATCGTAGAGGGAGACCAAGAGATGACTACACTAAGCAGATTCAGAAGGATGTAGGTTGCAGTAGGTACTGGGAGATGAAGCAGCTTGCACAGGATAGATTAGCATGGAGAGCTGCATCAAACCAGTCTCCGGACTGAAGACCACAACAACAACAACATGTACATATGGAGGTAAAACATGGATAAAAGCAGGATCGGTTTCAGCCAAACTTGGTACACACATTACTTAATAACTGTCTGAGTGAAAATAAGCAACATCCTTTTGGGTTGGTAGTGATAGCGTGGGCAGAGGATGAGGGCAGTGGGGGAGGGAAGAGATGGACAGAGAGATGGGGAAAGCATAGGTCAATCAGATATGGGGGAGGAGGAGAAGATAGTCAGAGAGAGGGGAATGGGTAAATGGACAGAAAAAGGGAAGAGGGAGAGATGGACAGAGAAGCATAGAGGAGGAAATGGACAGAAGGGAGAAGGAAATAGACTGAGAGAGGGTAAGGAAGAGGAGGACAGGGGAAGTGAAAGAACAGATGAACAGAGGGAGAGGAGCAGGTGGAGAAAGAGAATGGGGAAGAATGGGGAGGAACGGATGGACAGAGAGAGTGGGTGTAACAAATGGCAACAGAGGGGCAGGAGGAGATGGACGGAGAGGGAAGTGGAGGAGATAGGCTAACTAAATTTGAAAAATGCGTGCACTGCCAACGCCGAGTACTCAGCTATTAAGTATATAAAATATTTAAAAAAATGATGTAATACACAGTAAAATGAATGCATAAATGAACAGTTTATTCATTCTAGAAATACGTAAAAAATCAAATAAAATCTCCATTACACTATTTTTCTATTCCCAAACGCAGACTTTCTTTCTACGTTATAGATTGATAACCACTAGTAGTTATATCTTGATGCCATAACGAGTTACTGCGATTTGTGAGCTAACACTTTAGACTCAACCTACAAAGTGACTCCGCTGTGTTAGAAGATGGGATTAGCGTTCCCGACTTTTTCAAATTTCGCAGCAGCAGACACGCTTTTTGACAGTTCCTTAATCATCATACTGTGTCCTCCTTCGAATGACAAAAGCCGTCCAAGACTGTCAAGATATATTAGAAACTTAAATACACAGTATTAATATTCCCGGTTGGTCCCGGCGGAGGTTAGAGTCCTCCCTCGTGCATGGGTGTGTGTGTGTGTTTGTCCTTAGGATAATTTAGGTTAAGTAGTGTGTAAGCTTAGGGACTGATGACCTTGGCTGTTAAGTCCCATAAGATTTCACACACATTTGAACATTAATATTCCACAATAAAGTTTATGTAACTATTCATGATGAGTCGGCTTTCGGCTTCCTTGGCCATCATGAAATAACTTATTACTGAATAGACAGACCACATAACTTAAGCGAGAGATCGTAGGTGAAGTTGTATGGGCTATCTGTTTACTATTGAGATATCCGATGACGACCTAGAAAGCTGAATGCCGGTTCATAACGAACTGTGAAACATACATTACTCTTGAACAATAATACTATGTATTCAGCTTTTTGATATGTCTGTATCTCCGAGAACCGATGGAATATATCTTTAACCCTTTCAGATCCTCTGGCTACAATTGTGTACATTAACTTTCATTGTGCCATAGCAGCAAAAGAAGTACTTTTCCCCAATGGAAACCTGAGGTACACATTTATGAATGTTCAGCCTTTTCATCATCCGCAAGTGCTGCCATCTGCTGGGCATCACTTCGAAAATATCAGCAAGTCAACGTAGCAGTGAGCAGCAGCTCGTGCCCACCAGAATACACGGATGTTGTCGATTCACTGTATTCCACTGTATAACTGAATATTGTTAATGTTATTTTGCATTGTAATTATTGAATGATCATTTTAATATTTATTACAATACAGAATATTCCGTAATTAGTAATTTTAGTCCATAAAATGAAGTCAAGTGTATAGAGTATGTTTTGAAAAAGAGTGCATATTTTTGTATAAATCTTGCAGCTAAAATCGTTTAAGAAATCACCTAAGAGCATTTCCACATTTTTCTTTCCCCAGAAAAACTCAGGTCTGAAAGGGTTAAAACAAAATTACGACACATCTAAAATCCTCGTACGTAATCCATACGCAATGATGAAAACGATTTTCTAAAAGATGGCCATGCCCGAAATATTATTAGAGACATATTCGGGACAATTGCAGCAGATATTATGTGGTTATTTCACCTTGGCATAGAGAAAACTTAGACATGAGTTCCTGGCACACGAACACAACTGACATGAGCGGCGCCGCGTAACGGACCGAAGAGGGCCGATGTCAGGAGGAAATCATGTGGAGTCCATAAGACCACCTTTATTTGTGATGAGTTTGCCTCAGCCACAGACTACGTGTGTTTGTGAGATAACTGACAGGTGAAAATGTTCTTAATTGTATTCTGATGCCATAGATATGATCGGCTGAAATTTGGAAAAAATTATTGAACCTTATACTAAGACTTCACACTGCGGAAGCGATATTCTTAGCATCTGTTTCTGTTTCAGGCGAGTTGTATTTATGTTTAGTAGTCGTATTGCTGTCTGTGCCATTTTATTTTCGCGTGTCTACCATAATCGTAATTTCCATGTTCACGAATTTCATTCCTGAGAAATGATGGATGTAGACACATGTAACTAAACACCACTGTAGAAGAGATAAGTCAAACTTTCAAGCCTTAGAAGACTTATCGATACGTGATAGCATTTTAGCACAATATATCGCAAACAAACTTAAAAAAAATTGATAAGACGCGTCTGGAGAGAGAAAAGTAAGTCACACCAGTTAATAATGTGGACTAAGTTACTAAAGGGTAGAGAAAACGATAAACCCCATATCTGATAAATAAAATTACGTGCACGTTCAATACTAAGCAAAGTTTACTCTGGATACAGAGGAAAAACACGAAACATTTGGTCTACGCCTTTTTTCTATTCCAACTTTACAACAGCGAATAAAGTCAAATTACAGTGCACTCTAATATCATTGACAAGAAATGCCTAACCAAAGAGAAAACTTGTTTTATAAGTATTAACTATAGTTTACTTCAGGGGTTTCATGATCTGTTTCAGTACCAATACATAATAAGCAAATTGATTCACTGCTTCCACGTTTGTTTTTCTGAAGAAAGAAAAAGCGGTCGTAGACGCCACAACATGCGCAGAAGAGGTCAGAGCTTGCAGTGCTGACTTGCATTATTATTAATTATCCATTTACTGAACCTATGAGAAGTAACACGTGCTCCTAAGTATTTTAGTGACGCGAAAATGAGCTGTAATTCTGATTTGTAAGAGAAATGGAAGTCAAAATCTAAAAACGACACTTACTTTCAAAATTTGGCCTTTGAACCTTCCATATATCGAAAAACCGAAGGCAGATATACACATGAAATACTGTGAGAAGAAACTTAACAAAACCCTTCCTGATTAAAAATCAGTAGCTTCATCCTGTATCCGTTAGTCATCTTGTCTCTCGTAGGAACGAAACGTGCGAGTAACGGCAAGATTATCAGGGCGGGTAGTAACTTCAGCTTGGCAGCAAAAGCGACAGACGAGTTTCCGAGAGCAGACAGCTCCCGCAGGCATCTCCGGACTGGCGACAAAGGCGGAGCAGTGACGGATTACTACTAGCGAAGGCGCCACACAGGCGGAACACGCGGGCCTACATGTTGCTCAATTTGTCAGCCAAGGTGCTGCTTTCATTCCTCATTTTGCTTCACCTTACTGGTGCACATTCATCTTTCGTACGGAGTAAAGCCAGATATACAGACGACACTTCTTTTGTTACCACCCATCCTACCCTGTTCTCAAATTTACTAACCTGCAAGAACATTGATTGGGATATATACTTATAATAGGTAGATTACGTGTATAATTCTATAGTACTTGCGAGTGTCACCGTTAGAGGTGGTGTCGGCTAGGAAAATGTCACCCCCTTTGACATCGTGATAACTAAATCGAGACCTAACCGTGACTCAGTCGAAAAATTTTCCAAGAAGGATACATGTAGTGTGACAAAAAGTAACGGAGCTCAACACTAAATCTTTGTCAGTCGGTGCTACGTGTAGGGTAACTACGACAATATTGAGAGGGTAAGTGAGTGATATTCACTAATTCTCAAACGCTTAACTTTTTGACTAAACACAAGAGTTCTTATCAAGTCATTGAGATGAGTTCTCTTGTGAACGTAAAGCGCAGCTTCCGACTAAAATGTCTATTCCTCATGTTAGTAAAGTTAAACATTTTAATTGAATGGTGGATGCATTACACAAATTCCAGTAAATGACTTCTTGTGCAGGAAAACGACTGAGAAAGACAAAAAGCGTGTACCAGTTGATATGCACGACGCATTCAGTTCACACAACAAGTGTTCATATTCCGGTTTACTTACTTTATTTCTAAGAGCTATTTAATGAGTAAGTCATATTTATTCTTGTTAGAATATATTTAGATTTTATATTCATATTAGTTACCATAGGTGGTCGTTACAGTTGCGTTGGATACACGTTACTTCATGCTTGGTTTTATATACGTGGTTTCGAACGAAGGAGGGGATGACGGAAGTTCCATTGCTCAGAGGCGGATCACCACGGACAACTGAACGGGTTGGCATTTTCCTAATGTTGTTGCATGTCATCGAAGTGGAGCGATACATATAGTTCGCATTCAGGGAGTCGACGATGTTGTTTTCCAAACAACAGGATATGATGTTTACCAGTCTTCTACGTACGCCAAGGTTTACTGTTGATTTGTGGGAAATAAGAAACGAAGTTCGCAGGTTGCAGCATGCATTCGTAGAATGAGAGCGAAGCGCAAACGCACAAAATAGTCACCGAAGTACGGGCGAATACCAGGAGATGAGGCTATTATAAGGCAGGGTGTGTGTTCTACTGATGGAAATGACTGACATTGGCACCATGAGCGCAGGTTCGTAGGAAAAGATGGTGGTTACATGCAAGCGGAAAACGAGTAAAGACAGTGATTCGAACGGCAGATAATGAGGACGAATGACACGACTGGGAAGTGCAACTGATTGCAGGCACCATCAAAACCCTTGTAGAGTGCCGTACTACGCAACTGTCGAATTTAGAAGGCGGCGTTCTCAATAACACGTAATTATTTGAGTTAACCACGGAGCTAGCGCAGTACATCCGGGTTACAATGAAAACAGTAAACAGTGATATGGGATAAATATAGAAACTACTGAGATCACTAAACAGCAAAATAGCAGTAGTCAGACTATTTCGAGCACTACAATATAGACTCAACGATTCGAGAATGGGAGTAGTCATTACAAAAAGCAGTTCACCATGTGGCAATCAGACAACTGATTTCGGTAATATTAGCGCCAAAACAATACTTGGCAGGGTTGCTTCTACCGGAAAAACAATTTACTCCGAAACTGTAACACGTGACGTAGATGGTGGAAAAAATGGTTCAAATGGCTTTGAGCACTATGGGACTTAAATCTGAGGTCATCAGTCCCCTAGAACCTAGAACTACTTAAACATAAGTAACCTAAGGACATCACACACATCCATGCCCGAGGCAGGATTCCAACCCTCGACCGTAGCGGTAGCGCGGTTCCAAACTGTAGCGCCTAGAACCGCTCGGCCACCCCGGCCGGTGCCAGCATACCACTGGGCCAGGTACTAAAAGCTATTCTAGCTCTTATCATGTATTATAACTGCCTGTACGCTAACTTCCACTTCTCTACTCACACCATTTTTGAATGTAGCCACAGCATCCAACATTAAGCTTGCTGATTCCTTTGATTTTATGTTCCATTTCATTACCTGTGGGATGACTAGGAGGATTCTTTAGAACCATGAAACAAAATTTCAGGAAACATCGAAAAAAGATTTACACTACCCAATCAAAGTTTACGGCTACTCATTAGTGGATATTAATATGGGTTGTGCCCACCCAGCGCCTTTGTATTGACTTGAGCTCTGCCGGGGACACTTTCAGTTAGGTATCTGAATGTCTGTAAATGAATGGCAGCCGAATCTTCCTCAAGTAAATCTGCTGGAGGAGAGGAGTCGACATTTTCAGTGCAGAGGTATCCATTTGGTTCAGGTCGGGAATCTGGGCGGGAAGTCCACTTTAGGAATGGTATTGTCCACAACCATTGTGTGGATCATTTGCCTCTCAGATGCTACTTTAACAAGGTGCATTATCATGCTGATACAATAATCATCTCCGTAATGTTCCTCTACTGCACGCAGCGTACAAAGCTATCAAATGTGTTCATATCCTTCCAAACTGTAACACCCTCTCATCTGTATTTCACTCTTGGCGTTACACATGGTAGCAGCTAATGTTCTCCGGGCATTCACCAAATACAAACTTTTCCATTGAGTGCCACAGGGTACAGCGTGAGTCATCACACCAAATCACTCGTTTTCACACGTGCACTGTCGAACGGAGGGCGCTCTTTACACCACTCAAGCGTCGGTTAGAGTTTACTGCAGACATGTGGGGCTTACCAGCAGCTGCTCGACTATTTTACTTCATTCGTTTTTACTCCCTCTGCACAGTCATTATGCAAACTGAATTGTTGGTAGCACTTTGGAACTCACGAGTGATTACTTCCGCTGATATCATGGGATTTTGTACAACGCTCGGTGGTCGCTGTCCGTCAGTGCATGATGTCCGCCTGTTGTAGGTTTGGCTCTGGTTATTCCTTTTACTACACGGTCACATCAGCAGAGGAGTAAGGAGGATTAAAATGTGCCTGATGGGTTTGATACTCAGGTGACATCCAATGTCGAGTCCACGTTCGAAGTCACTGAACTCCCAGTCCGACCCACTGTGGTGTTGATGCTCCTCTACTGACAACACAGTACTCCTCACCTCGTTTTACACTGGCGGGTCCGCACCTCGTGACACCTAGTGGTCACATCCGCGCATTACACAGGGGTACCCGAATACTACTGATCAGATATTGTATAATGAAGAAACCAATCGCCTTCAAGATACACGAAGTAGGAATGGTCGTTAATCAGGTTCCAAAGAGTGTCATCGGGATTCACCCGTTACTGGACAAGGCACAACATTTGCGACTGCCTAATTTAAAGATGCCTGTTGAATGCTATCATATGTAACACACCCGGTAACAATTTCGGGCCGCGCGGGATTAGCCGAGCGGTTTCGGCCGCTGCAGTCATGGACTGTGCGGCTGGTCCAGGCGGAGGTTCGAGTCCTCCTTCTGGCATGGGTGTGTGTGTTTCTCCTTAGGATACTTTAGGTTAAGTAGTATGTAAGCTGAGGGACTGATGACCTTAGCAGTTAAGTCCCATAAGATTTCACACACACAACAATTTCGGGATAATCGTATGTGCGAAAGAAAGGCACTGAACGTATTCAGTATCTTATTTGTACAAAAACGCAGTACATCCATTTAATTTTACTGCACAGCTTCTGCATTTTCCCTGTATTCTAAAGTAAAATATCTATTGATGATGACAAAACGATGCTGTAACTCGTTTGGGCTAAGTAGGTAAAGTGCTTTTCATCAGAAAAGACACGTAAGCTCTACAGGACTTGATTAATACGGCAGAGAGAAGGAGCACACGAAATAATTTTCTTAAGAACATCGCAGAACAGTTACCTGTGCGAAGGATGACCTGTCAGTAAAGGATACAGGGCTATACGAGCTGAGCTGAATAAACCCGAAAGGGAGAATGTCAACTTCTGTTTGTTTATATGGTTGACTGGCTGTGTGAATAATAAGGGTTATTATAATTACTAGCGAAATCCATAGATTGACTACTAGAGTGTAAATAAACGACTGACGGGAATAACAGGCAAGGCAGATAACGTATTACCTTCTCGGTACATGAAAGAAAATTATGACAGAAAATTTTTGTCAGATCGCTACACTACTAAAGGCCAGTTGCACAGTCCTCGATTACCAGCCGCTGAAGTTCTGTTTCCGGAATAGCGCGGAAAACGCGTTTTACGAACATGTAATAATGCTTAACAGTAGAATAAATGCAGGAGAACTGAACCGGTGATTCTGGCAGGGTAAGAGAAGGTAACCAGAGAGTAAGTTCTGACAATGGCAGGAACAGTTACAGAATTAGTGATGACAAGATTGTTTTTTAGAACGATGAATGAGAAGAAACGGGGATATCACAGAAGTTGTATGGAAAAATATAAGATTCCAAACACATATAAAAATTTCGTACTACTACTACTTTTCGATCTCACGCTTGAGAAACTGGAGCATATGGATGAAATGTAAAACCATTTCATACGATAAAATATTATGCTTGTAGTGGGCCTACTAGGCATTTGATATTGGTCTTCGTGACTTATAATCTGTCGTGTAATTCATGTAAATCAGGTATATAAAAATGACTATTTGTGCCAAAACTGTCTTTTATTTGGCATGTGTTACAACTGCTGCACAATTAGAAAGGCCTATTTCGTTTTATCTAGCAGACAGCGACAAAATAGACGCAATCAAATTCGTATTAACTGATTTTTTGGTATTAGATAACGTCATTTTGATTGCTCATATTTAGCAAAACGTTTGACGGAGCTTTGATGTAATAAATTCTCCCACAGAGAGAAAAGCACGCAGTGTAAAATGTATCAAGATTAGAAAAAATGGTGGGACCTAAGAATTCAAGAAATTTGTACTGTCTTGCTTGTACCTTGTCTTTACTGGTTTTATGTTTCCTATATTTAATTTTATGTCACACAAAAGAGAAAGTTTTCTGAAGAGTTCTTATTCTCTTGGTCACCAATAATCCCATCCACTATTAATTGTGAGTTTTTCTAAATGGGGGATTGGATGTCAAAAGGGCCGACTGGGAGCAGGAAAGGCACCAAAGGACAATTTAATTTCCAATGTCCTGATTATAAGTTTGATTGCTTCGGTTACAAAATACGTACATTATAATTCCACAAAGCAAACTACAATGGCGTGCGACAGAAGAATGTTTTCCGAAGAGGCGTGGCAGTGCACTTTGGCACACTTAAGACCAAATAACATATGTTTTATGTATCAAGTTCTTCAGAAAGATATGCGCTACAAAATTAACATATTTCTGAAAAATCGATTTTTTGAAAGTTTTTGACGTCGTGTCTCAAACATTCGAGGGGTAAGGGCGGAGAGGGGGGCCGGGAAGAGGTAGGCGCCACTATCAATTTTTTGTCTCGCTCCAGATATACCGTTGATCCAGGGCTGCGTTAGGTAGAACAGCATACGCTTTGTGGTCTCGAAAGATAATTGTGCAGCTCGTAAGAGCGGTACCTGTTCCCCGACCGACGAATGTTGCCGTAAGACAGGACAAAGGTTTCTTGCGCCCGAAAGGACCGCTGTCCCTGCAGCCTGGCTGCGCCTGCATCGTTCATAAAACGAGGTAATCAAGACGATGGGACCACAGGTCCGGGACCCTTGAGCACGTCGATGAAGTGTGTGATTAGAGAGCGTAAACGGAGAAACGGCGTAGTGTTATGGCGTGCGAATGACTGTGCTAAGCGGTGGCCAAATAGTCACCGTGTGCTCAACGTAACTGTGGGAAACAGCGAGATAACTGTACCGGAGGTATAATATACAAAGAATGTGCTTTAGAAATTACATGACAAAACGGTTCGAATTCCTCTTTTAATGTACAACTATAATTTTTAACAAGGAAGTTGAAATAATTAAAAAATAGATAACATCCGTGCATATGACCTTACGTGCCTCTAACAACGGTAGAAGAGATGTCCTCTGGATCAAATAGTTTCTAAACTTTGTGGTCCTACTGACATCTCTCATTTGACAAAAAAGTGTTTAAGTGACGGGCTTTGAAGAGATGGAAGTAGCCTAAATTCATTTGTATTTGGAAGTTCATAACTTTGTGTTCCGTGGGCCAGCTAAAGGAGGGATTCTCAAGGAACGTCTGCCGTACGCGTCTGCCGCGTTGCACTGCTACAGATGATATTAAATGGGACCATGTCCCACGATGCTTTAGCTACCAGCGGCTGACGCTGGGGCAGCGTGCGGCTGCGGCCGAGCCGGTTGGAGAGCACTATAACGCACCCGCAACGAGGAATAAGTGGACATGTCCCAGAGACAATAAGTATTTACGGAGGTGGAGGATGAAAAAGTGGTGAAAAAGGTTTCGGAATTATCTTGCATCTACGATGTATCCTTACCATTATGCAAGGACGAAATTATGAAAGATAATGATGGACAGAAATAGCAGAATTCGTGGAGAGAACAAGCAAGAAACGCGCTATATATTTTCAGTTTATTCATATTGTTTATCGGTTAATTTTAAGGCAAATAATTCATATTATAATAAACAAACACAAGTTTATTTTTAACGTTGTTCCACTTACTTGTTAGTAAATAATGAGGATTTTGCATACTAAAGAAAAACAAAGTGTATAACACATGTGTGATCTTCAACATACATGTTAATAGTATTATGAAGTGTGCCACGGTAACTTACTTACAATATGTGCGTTGTGGTGAAATTCAAGAACAGACACACCGAACTAGAAAACCGCACAGACCACAACAAAACGAACCGCCGTCTATTGGAACATATTGTGGAGCAGGCGACATGCCGTTAACCAAAAGATCAATGTAACGAAAAATATTAGCCATCTTAAGATGGGCATGGTATCCCGCAACCGCATATGGCAGTAAAATAAATTCAAAAATATTTGTTTGCTGGTTGCGTCATTCACGAACTATCATTAACGGCCGCGGAGTGCACAGGATCAAACATGGATACAATAAAATGTACGAAATATTTGACTTAACAAGGGAAGGCATTTTCAGAAACTCTTAGAGCTCTTTAAAGTAGGTAGTTAAAAATAGCTTCCTGTCACTTCTAGCAACTCGAAGAGAGAAATGTTTCATCTTATTTGAATGTAATCTAAATGGCTCGTCGTCTTGAGGAACATGTGGCACTATGTCCTAATTCGGCAGTTTAGTAGGCGGAGGCAACATCTTCCCACTTGCAAATAACTTCCCTATATTACTTTTGTAAAAAATTCCACTGTCGCTTTCCTTCCTGTACGACTCGACATCAATGAAAATGAATTTGTAATTCGAGTTAACCACAGCAAGAAGGGCGGTAGAAAAAATTGTAACACATTGAGTATGACAGCACAGGGAAACAAATACGGAAATGTTTTCCGTCGATGGCACCAACACAGTTAATAAATTGCCATTTTTCTTCAAATTCCTTACATTTTCATTTCAACTGATCAGGTGAGATAAATAGGAAAAGGATAGGCAGTAATTTCTTACATAGAATGGAAAGACACCTTGTACGATTTTGTCAATGAAAGATACAGACTTCCTGAATGGAAACGCTAATGATCTGAACTTTTCCCCTATTGCCATAAACCTACAAACAAAATAAAAATAAGGTATGTGTAATATAGAAAATTACTGCATTTTACTACATATAATAATACATAACACAATTATTTGATTGCACTGTGTTTTAGTTGAAGACGGCAAGAAAGGTGGGGGGACATCAAGCACACACATCAAAAAATGCGAAGGAAAGGAAAAAGTACTGCAAGTTCTGCTTCCAGTAAAGGGTTTAAATCGGCTGTGGCTGATATGTTGACATTTTAAACAAAGTGGATCACAAGCGAAAGTAAGTTACCACCGGATCTGCCTATTGACATTATTTTTTTATTCTCTTAACCTTTTATTATTTATATTACATGATTTTTGTAATTTACTTCACAGAAAAATGTCTAACGTTGAGGGCAATGAAGCACGAAAGTCCACATGCTAATGGAAAGCGAATAACAGACAGGTGTGACAGACTTGACAACCTTTGTCTGATTGCACCAGGATAGTCGAGGATTCAGCAAATGCTTATTAGCATTTATGAATCAGAGCTGTTAAATCTAAATGTCATAATGTCATTCTCTGAAATGTCATTTCACAACTGGTACAGATACATGAAATGTTACACTATTTTAGTCAGTATCTCGCTTACATAAATTCGGAATGGAGAAAGGAAGTTCTCGTAAGCATCAGAAATAAGCACACATCCAATAACATAGACATAAATGTTTAGAACAGCGTCTGGAAGCAGGTACTGGCAGAAGTAAAGCTGTGAGGAGGGGGCGTCAGTCGTGCTTGGGTAGCTCAGTTGGTAGAGGCAAAAGGTCCCGAGTTCGAATCTCGGTCCGGCACACAATTTTAATCTTCCAGGAAGTTTCAGCGTCTGGAAGCATTTGCAACAGAAACAGAATTTCATAGTGAATTCTTTGTAATGGTAAGTGTGTACCGAATACACAGGAAAGTCTTATCGGTTTGCAAGATAAGGGGAGGCACTATTGGCCTAACTAACAGCAAAGAAATGTGGCTGCTCGTTAATTTAACAAACATTTTCTTAAATTCTTCCATTAAGAATTTATTGCAGTCAATAGCATTATTGGTTGGTTGGGGGAGGAGACCAAACTGCGAGGTCATCGGTCTCAGAGGATTAGGGAAGGAAGTCGGCCGCGCCCTTTCCAAAGGATCCATCCCGGCATGTGCCTGAGGAGATTTAGGGAAATCGCGGAAAACCTAAATCAGGATGGCAGGACGCGGGATTGAACCGTCGTCCTTCCGAATGCGAGTCCAGTGTGCTAACCACTGCGCCACCTCGCTCGGTCAATAGCATTATTATTCACTTAAATTCCCTCCGTAAACTTCCAAACCATGAAAGCTAATTGCTCAAAACTAGCCACATAAAAACTCTTGATAGGCAGATGCGAAAAAGTGCAGAAAAGTAAAATGCAGAATATGTAATGTCAAGTGATGAAAGATCGTTGATGTTCCCCATTATTTTATAGCTGGTAATATATACCTATAAAGTAAGTATTATCGTTCTTAATTTGCAGTGAATAAAATTACATTACAGATCAACAATAAACTGCCTTTCAGAGCATGACATGCAATTCCTTATACAAAATGTTAATCTTGACAACGCAATCAAAGCCACTAAATCAAAGTCCTGGAGTGCTGTTAATAAGCTAAAAATTGATTATTTCACGAAGCCACACCAAGATATGAACTGGGCGGATACATACAGTGCTCATGAGGTGAATGAAAAGTACCACACATGTATTAAAGTTTTGATCTTCTTTTCAAAATTGTCCCCAAACGTTAACTCAGATTAGAAAAAAGTCAAAAGTAGGACATGGATTATTCAAGGAATAAGACAGGACTAAAAGGAAACTGACAGCTAGGAACATGACTAATGTCTCAAAACTCTGGTAAAATTAAGCCAGACATGAAAGCAAATGCATTATGATAATAGGATAGTCACATTAGGCAACAAAGTAAAGACAGTATTGGATATCCTATAGAGAAGACTGGTACAACAAAAGATGAGGGGCAGAAGATAGCTTTATTAGTGACATATGTATACAGGGTTGCAACACTTATGGAGATGCACTTCATTTCTGTTTCTGAAAGCGCTTCAGTCTGGAACCGCGTGTCCGCTACGGTCGCAGATTCGAATTCTGCCTCGGGCATGGATGTGTGTGATGTCCTTAGGTTAGTTAGGTTTAAGTAGTTCTAAGTTCTAGGTGACTGATGACCACAGATGTTAAGTCCCATAGTGCTCAGAGCCATTTGAACCATTTTTTTGTTTCTGAAAAGGTGGGATTCTCCGACTCAGTAACTGCTGCAGTGGAATAGTTGACACCAGCCATTACAAATAATTTCAGTTATAACTGTCCAGTCACATTAACGTTACCACCTGTCAAAAGCCTTCGGAAACACATTTTTGCAAATGATCAAATTGGTGTGAATTCCTAAGGGACCAAACTGCTAAGGTCATTGGTCCCTAGACTTGCACAGTACTTAAACCAACTTAAACTAACTTATGGTAAGAACACACACACACACACACACACACACACACACACACACACACACACACACACACACACATGCACGAGGAAAGACTTGAACCTCCGGCGGGAGGGGCCGCGCAGTCCGTACCATGGCGCCTCAAACCGCGGGGGCACCTTTTGCAAAAATGGTTCAAATGGCTCTAAGCACTATGGGACTTAACATTTGAGGTCATCAGTCCTCTAGACTTAAACCTAACTAACCTAAGGACATCACACACATCCATGCCCGAGGCAGGATTCGAACCTCCGACCGTATCAGAAGCGTAATTCCCGCCTGAAGCGCCTAGAAGCGCTAGGTCACAGCGGCCGCCCCACCTTTTGCAGCGCGGACCACTGCGAGACGTGAGGGAAGAGTCAGTGACTTTCCGAACGGTACCAACAGGGTTGTGGAGCCATGCCAACTTCAGTGAGATAGGCAGCTGCGTTAGGTTTCGCGGCTGATTATCCATGGCGCGAACAGCGCGAGCGAGGTGGTCCCACAGATCCTCGACTGGCTTTAAATCCGGTGAGTTAGGTCGTCAGGGGTGTACGGTAAACTCATCCTGGTGCTCTTCGAACCATGCACATTCACAAAGTTGTGTGACACGTTGCATTGTCCTGCATCGTACCGCTGGCCGGAGTGGCCGAGCGGTTATAGGCGCTACAGTATGGTACCGCGCGACCGCTACGGTCGCAGGTTCTAATTCTGCCTCGGGCATGGATGTCTGTGATGTCCTTAGGTTAGTTAGGTTTAAGTAGTTCTACGTCTAGGGGACTGATGATCTCAGTCGATAAATCCCATAGTGCTCGGAACCATTTGAGAAGAAAACGTGATTCATCTGAAACGGCCACCAGTCGTCACTCACCAGACGTTTAGATGCGGTATACTCGTGAAAACTGCAGCCTTTGTCGCCGATGAACAGCAGTCGGCATGAGGGCATGAACTAGGCGTTTTCCCCATACGTAATAAGGTTCACAGAGCACTTGTTGGGTAGACGTTGCTGGTAGCCCCTCAAATCATCTGGACGGTCAGTTGCTCAACAGGTGCAGCACATCTTTTCGACTGCACACATCTCCGCAGCCGTCGTTTACCCACGTCATCTGTGGCCCGTGGTGCACCGCAGTTGCCTCGGTACCAGTTTTGGACACAGCCGTTTTGCTTTGCACGGTACACTTCAACCACGGCGACATGTGAACTGTTAACAAACATAGATTTTTCGGAAATGTTTCCACCCTTGGTCCGAAAGCCAATGATCATGCCTATTCTGGACGTTACGTAAATCGCTCCGTAAGCGCAATGCGAAGACGACTGCACTGTTTTCAGAGTCACTCCGACAAGCTTTATATATCCTCCTCTAGTAGTGCTGTCACCTGCCGTCTGAGTGGTGATTACACGTTGAATTCGAACACTGACGGTGATCACAATTGTTCTCCTTCCATATCCGCTGGACTGAACACCGGACAAACGAAAACGTGGATCTGAACTACACAGGATCTAACAGTTGGTGAAAAATGTGCATAAAACTAGAGTGCAGACTGTGTAACGTTAAGTGGTATAACGCTGTTGAGGTTTTAGTAACGATTAAGTAGAGCCGACACTATATAGAGAGTTGTCACATAAAAATGGAACATATACGAAAAAAGTAAACTGTTAATTATTTCAGAAGTAATCGTTATAACAGTTAATACATTTGCCCCACTGTGAGGCAAAGTCTATGCTTTTATGGAAAAATGTTTGCGGTTACCGTTGGAACCCCGATTGTATCCAAGCGAACACCTTTTCTTCCGAAGCAAATCGACGGCCTCGAATTTCGTTCAGGGCTCCAAAACGATGGAAATAGCTTGGGGAGATATTACAACGGGAGCATGGTCACTGCCAGTGAGGTGAAGGACATCCGCAGTGATGCGCCCAAGGTGGCTGGGAGAGGGTAGGATCACGTCGGGAGTGGTGTTGGATTCGGGTCGGGTGTGCGGGGGGAGGGCAACCAAGACTTGTATAAAGCAGACATGGCTTATAGCCAAAACAGGTAAGTAAACATGGTTACATAGCCGCACTTTTCATTTTGTGTAATCGGCCGAATGTCAAAATATACAACGATTTATCTCTGATGGTCGCCATCCCCGCCCTGCTCCTCGCCCTGACATCCTTCCTAACCTTGTCCACGATTACTCCTGCGTCAACTGGGATTCCTACCCGGACTCCATACACACCCAAGTCGAACGCCACGACCTTACCCTCCAATCCTGATAACTTCTCCCGCACCGCTACCTTCCTGCACCAGACCTTGTCTGACGCCGTGCCACCCATATCCCTACCAAAGCCATCCACCCTCACCGCCCAGCCCTGGCCCCACAGGCCGTTCTTGTTCTTCGTGAATCCCAGCGCCTCCACCTGTCTTTTCGCCACTCTTGTGACTGGGACACACTCACCCATCACCGGCAATTACGACGACACATCCTCAACATGCTTACTGCGAAGAAATGCCGTGCTTGGTGACAGACATGTACACAGCTCAACGCCACACTTCCGATCAACTTTTCCAAGTATAGGTCTGCTTTCCACTGCTTTACTTGGAACCGCCCCACCTCACGATTCCGTCTCCTCCTTGATGACCATCTCTTTCCTGACAACCTCAGTAAAGCCAACCACTTTGCCTCTCACCTTTGATTATTCCCTCTTTCCTGACGTCATCGACTGTACAGATACCTCTATTCCTCCCTTTGCTCCTAGCTTCCAGTACTTCGGCCATACACCATCATCTGAACTTAACACTCCCATCACTACACAACACATTAGCCTCACACTCCGCACTAAACGCAACACCACTCCTGGCCACGACCGCATTATGTACCGCCATCTCAAACACTGCCCTCCCTCCTTCTTAAAGCCCTTCACCCCCTAAAATGTAATCCTTGCCACCGGCTTGTACCCCGACCTGTGGAAAACCTTCTGTATCCTGAATTTCTCCAAACCTAACAAGCCTCCATCTGATGCTTCTTCCCATTCCCCTATATGTCTCACCTTGGTGGTTGAGCAAGCTCTTGGAATACATCCTTATCCAGTGCATCCATCATCACCTCCGCCGACACCGCCTCCTCCCCAACACCTTATGTGGCTTTCGACCTTCCTTCTCTGCCGATGACCAACTCCTATGCCTCACTCATCTCCTCTCCCTCCAGCTTAACTCCTGTCGCTCCACCATTTTTGTCTCCCTTGCCCTTGAAAAGGCTTATGACCATGTATGGCATCTGGGTCTCCTCCCCCCCCCTCCAGTACATCTCCTGTAGTATGCCAGTGACACTACCTTCCTTGCCCTCGCTCCTATCCTTCAATAGTCCCAACGCCTTCTCCAGAAACACCTTCACCTTTTTGACACATGGTACAACCAGTGGCTCATGAAAATCAGTCCTTCCAAGACCCAGGCTATCGTCATAGGTCAGACCACTCGATGCTTCTGGCTCCTTGATTTTACCCTTACCATCTGCACCTGTCCTGTCTGCCACTCCCCCACCCTCCTCTACCTTGGCCTCACCATTGATCGTCACCTCACCTGGATCCTTCATCTCTGCTCTATCCAATCCAAAGCCCACAACTGCCTCTACATCCTCGAACACCTCTCTGGCCAGACAAGGAGGTTGCACCCCTCTACCATCCTCCACACCTACAAATCCTTAATATGTCCCATCCTCTTTTATGCCAGTCCTGCCTGGATATCTGCCCCCCCCCCCCAAATTCTGTAAGTCCCACCACATCCTCGAGCGCTATGCACTCCGTCTCGCTTTCAGCATATGCGTCCTGTCCCCCACACAGATCCTCTACGACCTGATTCCTGTCCCCTATCTGCTCCTTTTCCTCAAACATATCTGCATCCTCTATACATCCTGTCATGCTCATCCCCCTCATCCCCTGGTTGCTCCTCTCCTCTCCAATCCCAACCCTTTGCCGCGCCTTCACCGTTGTGTCCCCCCTACCCTCCACCTCTACACCCTTCATCTCCTTCTACAAGGTGGCTTCTGTTGACTCCCCCTCCTAGATGATGCCCTCTCTCCCTCCATTTATCCCTCGTATCAACTGTGATCCTCTCCTTCCCCCCTTTCCTCTGTCTTTTTCCCTGGCTCCGTCTCCCTCACTTCCATTCTTTTTTTTCCCCACCTACCCGCTCTCTGACACCCATCTCTCCCCCAAGCCCTTTTACTCTCCCCTCCGGTGCCTTTCCCACTCCTTCTTGCGTCCGCCCAGCCCCCCACTTTTCTATGTCCAGTCCCTCCATTTGGCTCCCCCTTTTTCTCTTTTCCTCTCCTCCCCCCCCCCCTTTTCCTTCTCATAGGTCTGGGTCCTCCCCCCTCCCCCCATCTGCCGCCATGTCGCTTCTGTAGTGTTGTTTTAAGTGAGTGTTCAGTGTTGTGCGTCCCCTGTCAGTGTTGTGAACAGCCACCATACTGTTGCTAGTTGTGTTTTTTATCTCGTGATCTGTTTTTTAACTTTTCTGTAGGCTGCAGAGCGGCGTATTGTGCTGCTTCCAGCACCCCGCCCCCACTCTGTGTGTGTGTGTGTGTGTGTGTGTGTGTGTGTGTGTGTGTAAGTGTGTGTGTGTGTGTGTGTGTGTGTGTGTGTGTGTGTGTGGAGGGGGGGGGGGGGAGTAATCGAAATCCAATAAAGAAGAAAAAGGGACATATAAATGTGCTTGTATAAAGTAGACATGGCTCAAAGCCAAAACATTTATGTAAACATGGTTACATAGTTGCGTTTTTCATTCTGTGTAATCGGCCGAATGTCAAAATACACAATAATTTTTGTAAAATATTTTATAAAGATTTTGTATTTCAGCTCCACTTGATAACGGCCTAAGGCCGAAATTGCAATAGCGCAAATAAAATGTTTAACAGTCACTGGCGTAAACATGATGTCTTTCAAGCTCTTCCAAATAACATTTCGCACGTGCTCGTCTGTTTCCAAATAACATTTCGTATGTGTTCGTCTGTTTTCTGTGCCGGAAGGGGTGTAAACGTTGACAATATGGATCCCATGAACTGTTATCGACAGTCCCGGTGCCGATAGTATATAAGCAAGTCACAAACTGGGATCCCCTCTTGGACCAATATCGCTGTACCACTGCCGTTGTCTGAGAGCGGCGCCGTGTAAGAAATGTAACGATGTACTGCCTGGAACGCAGTAGCACAGATTTCCTGCCCCATATGTATATCCACGACTGAGGCATACAACATGTCCCAGAGAAGCTATTGTTTCACAGGCAATCTAATAGTATTAACGTTAACTGCCTTATTTTGTGTGCCTGGGTCCGCATATTGATCATCAGCACATAGTGCTGAACTGGCGAGAACCTACAAACTCGGTGGTCTCAGTACACGTCCTCAGGATGTTGTCCGTCCGACGTCCTCTGGTGACAGTAGTTGCACTCAGTTGTGGAAAAGGAATGCGAGTCTCCACCAAAGGGAGGAGTCACGTCAGCGACATCGTTGTCCTGCTCAGCCCAGTCGGTCACTACTACGTTGGGGACTGTACTGGTATGTGGCCTTCGTGCACTTTGCTCAGCATCACCCTCCGCTTCTGAAGGGTCGATGGACGCCTCAGGGGACGGATCGTCGGAACGACACAACATCCTTTCACTGTCCGAGTGCACTTGTTCAGTAACATCCGGAGGCTGAGGGTTCGTGTCAGACAGGTCCATAATGCCAGCGTTTGTGGTCCTCTCCACTTCATTTTCCATATTTTTTGTTGTGTGGTCGTCCTCATGATCTGTCACCTGCAACGTCTGGGGCATCATTGTGGCCTGATGGCCACTCCGTAATCTGCAGTGTTGTTTCGAATATACGATCCGACCTCGGCCTCACCTCCTCGCGGAGCGCAGTTGCATATGTCAGTGGTAGTGATGTAGGGGTGGCCTGTCTCGGTTAAGTCCCCACTGGGTAGTTGCGTGAGTCTCCTCTTCATGCACTGTAATCGCAGATGTCTTTCACCACAACATCCCGAACACGTCCGGTGTTGGCGACGATAGATGATAATAGCTCTACACTTGTCAATATTTAAATAGGAGGGCACCTGATGAACGCCGTTGAGCACTGGATATTTGATAAAACTTGCCCAGCGTTCGGTCTTATGACTAATTACTCTACCATATGACTGGAGTGATTCAGTTATCAGTGATTCAAGTAGTTCGATGGGAGGCTCGAAGATTCGAATCGTGTGCACACCGAGGCCTGCATCAGCCCCTAACAATTCGCTAATACTACCATCGAAGTGTCAAAACCTGAATCTTCGATTGGCAGCTTCTAAAATCGTTTCACATGCTGCATCGTCGACCGTCTTGAGATAAACAATGATGCTCACGATAGACAGATGAATTCCAACGAGCTCCGTACAATTAATATGCATGTCATCTTTCAAGAAACGTTCAATTTAGAACGCTTTCGATCTTGCCTATTCATTAAAGAACGTATACTGAGCCGTAGTTTTTCGAAGTGTATGTGCCATTGCTTTGGTTCAACAAGTAACCCACTCGAGTACGCTGGTGTAAACACCACCTCTTCCTCGAGCGCTTCGCAGAGGGACGCAAACGTGTCCGAGCTGATGCGCTGCTAAAGACAGACTGTCCCACTAGACCATCACTACCACGTAAGCCGTACAGTAGTTCACAGAAATTATATTTACACAAATAACATTATCAAGTGAGTATGTGACGTTCACAAATTCCAGTGAAAAACCACCTGCTAAAATAAGAGTCCCAAACGAAATAGCATAATTAGGAAAAAAATCCTTAAATTCGTAATGGAAAGTTGTTGCAGTTAAGTGGTATGTTATTCAGTCAAAATTACATATCAGTGTGTTATTTAAAGAAGACCCTTTAAAGATTCTATCCAAGAAACGGTTTTCACTATGTTTAACAAGTCATTAATGAAAGGGTAAGTATTTACAGAACACAGCAACAAAATGGAAACGACAGAAGTAATACTGAATTTTACCTGCAGCTACAAGTAACTTGCAACAAGCAAGAAATCAATTACAAAGAGTCAGTGTTGTTCACCAGTGCAAACAAAATTTCTCAAATCTCTTTCTCCTCAAATGCGGTCGCGCGGTTCCAGACTGTAGCGCCTAGAAAAGCTCGGCCACCTCGGCCGGCCTTTCTCCTCACTAAAGACGCCAATGAGAATATAAAACTGCGAGAATTCAATAGCATAAAATATTAATACAATTTTTCTCGCACACTCTGAGTACCCAAAAAACTGAAAGACGCAATTGGGTACAACTAGGCGAGTGTAATACAGTTCTCGGATATAAAGTAACAGAGTATGGGATTTATTAAACATTACATTGCACCTAATGTACAGAGAAAAATGTTGTGCATAACATGAATGAAAAATAACAGCACACAAAACACTACAAAAGCGCCCACCAATTACAGTCGCCTAAACCCAAAAGCTGTTCCCTATGGGATGATGTATCACCCCTAGACTTTTGATGTAAAGGCTTTGGAACACCTTGTGTAAGCACTTGTATATACCTTTTATGAAATGAAATGGTCGTCGAAGTAATAATAAAACAGCGTAAGTTGGCCAATCAAGCTTCAAACCATTAGTAATGTTTATATGGACATATTACAAGGAGATATATCTGTCACCGCGGTAAGTGAGAGCCGAGAGCTCCTTGAAAGCTGCACAAACTCCTCAAGGAGAATAAAAAAGCAGAAGGAGACGCACTCTTGGTGATATTAGGTGTCTGTCAGCGAGAGAGTGCACTGAGGGAAAGATATGCATCATATTAACTCAGAGCGGAGGCACTTAACACCACACTTGCATTTAAGAAGAAAATCTGGAAGAGAAGAGAGAGGAAAACTTATCATATACTAATTTAAAGTAAAAGTGACTTTCTGGAAGCCGATAAAGGCATCATTCAATGCAAAGCGGCCGTGGTCCATATGCCTCGTATCCGCTAAGATGATGAAATGGTGCACAGATGTTTATCAATGCGAAAATGTTGACAAATTCAACCACATAATCTAGTAACGGGAGTACTGGTATATAACGCGCTGCAACCAATATGCAAATTTCTTACGTAATATCTCAGTTGACCACATAATAATGATCGGTAGCTTTGGTACGATCTCAAAATGATGGCACATACAGTATAAAGAATGAAATACTCCTCTATCAGGCGCTGAGGGAAGCTGGGAGAAGCGACGTGTCACAACACGATGTCGATATCAGTGGCGTAGCTGCGGGCGTGGGTCCCCGGGGAACAGAAGAAATGACTTCCTGAAGCTTTGACAGCCACTCCCCAGGCAGTCGCCTCTGTTGCGTGAGAAGAGAAAAATAGATGTCATTTTGTGGGAAGACGAACACATATCTCAGGATCTCTGTTCTTGGGGGATGACAGTGCGACAGGCGTCGTTAAATCAGCAAAACGAAGATAAGAAATTTAATGTAAATGGTAGTATTTGAAAGTGATGGACATTCTATTTTAGGTTAGTAATTCTAATACAAAGAAGGCGGACGCGGTTAATAGCGAAATGTCTGTATATGAGCAGTTTCGTAATATTTTACTGAACCTTATTTTTTAAAATCATTAACACCTTACACTTTCGGTGCATTTAATAAATCATGGCGGGATGAAGAGCGAACAGCTGAATGTGTCCTAGTCAGTCACACTTTCACGTATTTCTGCAACTGTCTCCGTTTTGTAACTGGTTTATTCGCATATATGTAGAACAAGTACTTGATCGAGCGAGGTGGCGCAGTAGTTAACACACTGGACCCGCATTAGGGAGAACGACGGTTCCAACCCGATTCCGCCCCTCCTGACTTAGTTTTTCGGTGATTTCCCTAAATCGTTTCAGGCAAATTCCGGGATAGTTGGATAGTTCCTTTGAAAGGGCACGGCCGTTTTCCTTCTCCATTCTTCCCTATTCCGATGGGACCAATGACCTCGATGTTTGGTCCTTTCCCTCAGACCAACCAACCAACCAGTCATTAAGTACTTTTGTTTCCTCTGTCTTTCACAACCTTGTTTATGATGTTTCAGCTTTGTATTCCTTTGTTTCTTTCCCATTCTTCCCCTTTTTGAATGACAGAGTGAGTGAGTATTTCTATGTACTGTGTTTTCAAAGCGTTTGGCTGTGGGTGTAGCTACGGCGTCTGCTGCGACAGTCAAGCCAACTATTGTGCAGACTTAGTGGGAAGAAAATAGAATTGGCCCCCTACGGTTGAAGCGGTATTGTGTGTAAGTTGGCACGATGAGGAAAGGTTATCTCTGGCCACTTCTGCTACCTGTGTAGAGCGCGACTTCGTTAGCATGCTACGCACTCGTTCCCCGGAACCTAAGGAGTTAGGCTTCTAGTGACAGCTCGTCTACAGTAGCCTTAGTATGGTGACTGAGAGCGCGCAAGTATCAGCCGTGCTGAAATATTGATCCGTTTCTTTTACGGTCTTAGGTCTTGGAAATCATGTGGTATTAATTATTCAACAAAGAGTATGCTAGGATTTTTGCTATTATTCAATTTTTATAGGTAGCTGCTTTGTCCAGCCAACTTAAAAGTGTGGAAGTGTGACGAACGAACTATGATTTTTTCGCTAGTACTCTTGTTTTCTCAGTGTGGATGTGCGTGTGTTTGTGTTCCTTGCGTTATAATTATTCCTTTTTCATTAGTTTAATTTTAGTCTGCAATTTCTGCGTGTTTTGTACCTGAGACTGTTTCGGATTTACATGTCGGTGTAATATATGTTTTAATTTGTCATCACTTTGCAGAATGTTTTTGTGTGGATAAGCTTTCTCTAGAATAAGCAATTTTCATATTATCTCATGGTCATGCTTTGTGTAACTTGGACCACGTGCGTATGGAAAAGGAATGAGCTTTCAGCTCGTCGTCCTTCAGTTGCTTTATTTACACGTAAGCTCTGCATTAAATTGCAGTCACAACTTTCGGTGATTTTTTCATTGTGTGGATCCTCTTTGTAATTGTACCACCGGATATGGCTAGTCTATGCTTGAAGTTGTTATTTGAGTATTGCAGTTTTCTTTTACATTGGCGATCTCTAGTCTGTTCTTTACATTACTTCTTAAATTGTGGAATTTTCTCGGATTATCCTACATGTCAACCTGTTCAGTCACATGGTTCTTCTCCTTAGGTTTGTATAAATCTCTACTTACGCGTTAAGCCGGTGGGAACATCCCTTTTTGTAGACTATATGTGATTATGGTGTACGTTTTAGCTCTTTTCGTTTCTTTTGTCTTCTCTATGTGGTACTAGTGCGAGTGTGAAAGTAGACGCGTGATACCTGTCCACGGAACTAGCCCTGTGTTATTCGTTATCAATTGTTACTTTGTCAATATTTGCTCTCACTTGCTTAGTAAATCAGGCGGCAGTTAGTTACGTGTTCCACTGATCAATAGCACGGAAAAACCATTACGTTCTGATGTACATATTTCGTGCTTTCTTCGTGAAATTCTGTAATCAATCAATGTTCAGACCAATTTGAACAGAGTATCAGCCTTTTTGCCCGTAAAGTGTCCCACAGATGCCACTCTGTTTCCCAGAATACAGAGTATGCCGTTTTCCTCTGCGTAAATGACTATAGGTCCATTCATTTTCTTCATTAACTAGAAGACTAATTTTTTACACTGATATTAGAGGGCGGTTGGTTGAGTGATCACTTATGTGATTAACCTATTAGTCATCTAATTTCAGCCTTCCATACATCCCAAATAAACAGTTATTTTGAATGTGCGCTGTGTTTTGCTGACAGAGGCTTATCCTCTGCTCGTTGATAACGATCTGTTATCTGTTAAACTAAGGGAGTCAGGTGGTTTGGCCGGCCGCGATGGCTGAGCGGTTCTAGGCGCTTCAGTCCGGAACCGCGCGACTGCTACGGTCGCAGGTTAAAATCCTCCCTCGGGCATGGATGTGTGTGATGTCCTTAGGTTAGTTAGGTTTAAGTAGTTCTAAGTTCTAGGGGACTGATGACCTCAGATGTTAAGTCCCATAGTGCTCAGAGACATTTGAACCATTTGAATCAGGTGGTTTGAAGATTTTTCAGCGAATCCTTAAACTTTATTGAGTAATTCTACAACTCGCTCAGTTTATTTACCATTTTTGGTTAATTTAAGTGATCAGTCAGCTTTTATGCGATATAAATTCCTTGCAACGCTTGTATGCAGCAACTCCGCTGAGTATAAATAAAACGTTAATCGAAACAATATACCAACATCTATATTTCAATAGCAGTTAATAGAAAAATGTGCAGGATCGTATAGGTTAGCGTGGTTTTTGATGACTTATACAGAAGTGAATCAGTACTTCGAATGAATAATGCTAATTTCACAACTAAAAGCGGATGTTATATGTCGTTTTGATAACAAATGCAGGGTTATGCTGTAGTTTATACATTAGTTCAGTATATATAGAGAAACCTACCTAGCCGTTAGTTCTAAATAGACATATCTTTCAAAAAAGGTGCTAGCATTGTTACTATCAGGTTACGAGATACAACTTTGAGTAAACAAATCATTATGATACATATATACAGTATGTATATAGAGATATTAATTCTATCACTTCTGAAAATTAATGCGCTGTTGTTCTGATGATGAATTAACAAAGGTTAATTGTCAGGTACAGAGAAACATTTTTCTAATGCAAATGCAAAATACAGTCTCTTTTAGAATCTAGGAAACAAACTACACTGAACTGATTATATCAATAAATATTTTGTACCTAATGTTGTTGCTAGAATGCTTTAAACTTCTCTGATTTACCTGCAAGCTCCACTACTACAGTCTTCACGTCAATGAACAGGCCCTAATATCCAGGGGAATTATTAGGGTCATTAAAAAAGAAAAGAACCGGAGGTCTCCAAACTCGCCGCTAGAGGGACGCTGGTGCACACCCACGCAACGACAGTCCGAGCACGTGCTTTGTTCGATCGTCCACTGCAGCCAGTAACGCTAGCAACAGAGAAATGACGACTTCAAAAGAAGAGCAGAGGGGTGTAGTCAGTTTCCTTACGGCGGAAGGAGTGCTGAGGACGAAAATTCATATTAAAATGGCACAAATGTACTAAGAGCTCACAATGTCCGTTGCAGTTCCGACGCTCAGTCAGAGCTCTGCGTCAATGCTTGCCTCCTTAATTGGCCAGTCTTCGCCAGTGAGGACATCGACCTACTGGACAGTTACATCGGTAATGCGGTGTTGCGTTGCATACCGTGCGTCATCAGCCAACGACCTCCGTCCTGCTCCGAATCGCACGTGCCACGCTTTGTCCCTTACAACGGACATGCTGTGCTCTTAGTACGCTTGTGCCATTGATTGATGAATTCACGGTGTCCACACTCTTTCCGTCGCCGGGAAACGGACTACACGCATTTGCTCTTATTTTGAAGTTCCCAGCCCTCTGTTTCCAGCGCGACCGAGTGCTGTGGACGGTCGATGCGTGCACGTGCTCGCTGTGTCGTCACGTGGGTGTGCGCCCAAGCTGCACTAGCGGCGAGTTTGGGACCTCTGCGCTCGCATAGCGGCCACACTTTCTTCTACAGGCAATGCCATTAAGATCCCGTCAGCGTTTTACATTTTATAGCCTCCGAATCGTTTGCCATTAAGAAACCCTTGCTTTTTCTTATGGCACTGAACGATGTGTTTTCGAATTCGATATACCATTCAAAACTCATACAAATAAGTACCTGTTTTTAGCCCTAAGCGTAAGTAAAAGACGTTTCTTTGTTTCTACCTGCCTCACATGAACGTAACATGATATTCCAAGTGGTAATCACTTGCTATCATGTTCTTAGACATCTTCTGAAAAACTGTAGATGATCCCGTGAAAAACAAGTTACGGGTATTACCAGAAGTCGGATTTTTATGCAAAATGGATACAGTTTTTTAACCGTCTAAATGTATGAATTAGCAGTATTCATTACTATGAAGTACCCACCTTTCGCGTAAAAGGATCGGTAACCCCTCAGACACTAAAGCATCACGGGTTTGCAACGGTACAATACGTAACCTCCCCGGAATTTGTCGATAACAATAAGGACGATAGACGGGAGGACAAGTGTCACCAAAAGTCCTCCGTGCCAGGGGCCTATTTCCTCCCCCGTGTCACGTGTGCCGAACTGGATCGGCCCGAATTCCTCCTCGCCCTGGCGCAAGCCAACACGTCGACAGTTCGCTTCAGTGGACATCGGGGCCATTTCGTGAGGAGGCTCTTAGAAGCCCATCAGTCAGAGCCCGGTCGCAAGCCACCGCAGCGGCACCTACTACTTCCTAGCAATATCCCAAGACACACCTGTCGGCCAACTACACTAAACCTCCGTCGTTAGGGATCGTTAGTGGCATAGTTTTCACGTCCCACAACGTTTATTCACTGTCGGTTGCAGACGTATGCCTGTTAGTGAGTGAGAAGTTGTATTATTTTTTACTGAGAAGAGTTTGCCTTTGTTATTAAATCTCTCTACTTTGTTCATAGCAAACTCTTGTTTTCGTATACCTCTGTCTTACTGTTTGTCAAGTATCTCCCCGTGGGAGATAGAGCAGTTACCATTCTCGCGTTTACGTGGCCCTTCGTGTAGTTTTACAGTGCATATATTGGGGAAAATTTATTTTGCATTTATTAAAATTTACTAGTAATGGCGTATTATTTTGTTCTATTCAAAATAAAATCTCCTGTTTATAATTAAATAATATTTTGTCAGGAAATTAGGTCTTCAGTATTCTATTTCAGGATAGGCCAAGATTTCGGCCCACGGGCCGTACCCCCTTGACTTAGGTTTAAGTAGCTCTAACTAACCTAAGGACATCACACACATGCATGCCCGTGGCAGAATTCGAACCTGCGACCGTAGCACCAGCGCGGTTCCGGGCGGAAGCGCCTAGAACCGCTCGGCCACAGCGGCCGGCCCATTTGTAGCCAACGGGATACAGAGCTATACGGAACTGATGGGTAGTCTGCACGACGTCACGAATAGTGTCGAGCCACGGCCTAATCCCTTAGGCTTCCGGAACGGGCTTAGAGTGTTCAGCAAGTGTCACATCTATCGCCTGCATTTGTGCTTTTTCTGTTTTTGAGCTGTATTTGTTTCAAGATTTGTGTATTTTCATGTTAGGAAACAGCCTACAGATTAACGGAGATACCTGGTAGGAAAAATAGCTTTTGCTTAATTGTGTGTAGAATGTTTTCCTCGCCGCCGAAAAGAATTTAGCAGTCTGTTCAAAACGGAGAGTGCCTGCTGTGTACCAGGTTGCGCTTTTTATATCAGAATGAACATTATGGAAAGAAATATTTTAACATTTTCATTTCAAAGAGACGCAAATATTCGGGCTAAGTTGTTGTGAGCAGTTCATTGCACGAAACTCACATCTGGACAGATTGCTGTAGCTTAGAAGCACGTAGCTACTGGAGACAAAAGGATTAGTGCAGACAACTATGTGATGGTGGTTCATACGACAGTTGCCAAGTTGACACCAGTCGCTGTTCCTGTTTTTTGTTTTCTAGACAATCGTTCCAAACGACTTTTCGTCCTTTTTGCTGAAATAAAATCTCCAGAGGAAAGATAAAACGAGGTTTTTAGTCAAGAGGAACTAAATTCTAGTGTAAGGTAGGACAAGATTAGAAACTATGATTATTTCACAAATAGTGTAAAAGTATTGCGTTTAAGTGACTTTTTGTATCAGATAGTTTTGTGGCAGCTTTTCCCCAAAACTGCTATGCAGCTAATTTCATGATACTATTTCTTCATCCCCTTTGGTCAGTATAGTTGCTGCGTCATAACTGCGGACAGTAGACGGTACTACCTGTGAGTGCCCAGCTAAATGCTTCTTCTCTTCCCTCCTTTTATTTAGGTAAGGGCTTGTTACTTTTCTGCAGAGCTGTAAGCTTCCAAGCTGGCTGCGACGATACAGGAGTATACTTAAAGGAACAGGGAGAGCCACCATTAACGTGTTAGAGCAGAAGGCTACCCTCGGTGCAGGTACCCGAGAATAAAATATTCTTCGTACTCCCTCACTCCACGTGGTACACAGCCGCACTTATCTGTCAAAAAACAGTACTGTTCAAAGAATCGCTTTATAAAGATAAAAATCTAAACAACCCTTTCAGAGACGCTGAAGTATAACACCGTTTGCTTCAGCAGCCATGCTATGGAAGGACATTCGGTTCAGACTTTCGGAACAGGCTTCCTCATTGGCACATAGTATCATTTTCTGTAGAACACACGGTTTCTCATGCATGTCTACATGTAAGTCTTCCTGTTTGTCAACTTGAGAACTGTACCATGGAGTGGGGTGGTTATCTAGCCTCCTCCCCACCCCAAGCATTATAGGTTAATAATAACAAAAACCACAAGGGTAGGAGTTTGTTTACCCTATTACAAAATTATTACTTGACGGAACTTGCAGTACCTGCCACAGTTGGCCAACGAAGTGTGGCAGAAGCAGCTAAGTTTGAGTGTTAGGATAGAGGACACTTGCCACTGGGAGACCGAAGACTAAAGACTTGCTGCTAGACGAGTCTTCCTGTCGTGTAGAATAATGTCTCCACTTTCATACTGAATACAAAGCGCTACTTGATTCACACTGCACGAGTGTCAGTCAGTTTTAAAGTTTCACAGCTACCTAGTTGGTTTCATCATGCACTTTGGTGACCTTACTGGTGTTTGTACGTATTTTTCCTTATCTTCCGTAAAACTTGTCCATTTATCAAATGATTATTTGTTTATCTCATTTGGTAGTTCAGACGTTGCTTCTCTACGTTAATAAACCTGTGTGATACAGTCACCTTTTGCTTCTGTTACAGATAGATGACCAGTTCTCATAAATATAACTATGTAAGGTGTGGTGCACATATTATCATGCTTTATTGGGCCATCCTATTGATTATCATTTCAATAAGAAGTTTTTGTTGCGCGACATTATCATTTCTTTAAAAATTTACATTATCTTATGGGCTGCTGTCTTTATGTGTAGGTCGTCCGAGATCGGACTTACAGCATCTTGAATTTATGCTAAAGAGCACATCCGAAACCTCACAGTTACCACGGATTCCGTATTATTTTACAGACTTTCTTTCAAATACATCTCATTTGTTTTGTGTTACACAAAGCATTTGAAAGATTTCACTATAGAAGTATGTCTGAATAGCTGTATGGTGCCTTCCAGCAATTATACAAGTGGATATTAAGTGATACGCTACGTTGCACCAGTTATTATTATTATTATTATTATTATTATTATTATTATTAGAGAGCTTGCTTGGCCGTATGAGTAGCTTTCAGAATGGCGACTGTGAAGATATCAAGGTACCGACTGTGTGGATATTAAGGTGGAACTGTACAATATTTGTTCCACAATGTGTCACTGCAACAGTGATTTAAAAGTGGTACTGATCATTTAGTTTTTACTACCAAGCTACGCTGTCTGGAGGATAAATTTGAAAATAGTTTACTTAATCGACAAGTTGTTCAGTGAGTTACCTTAGTGTTTTTTTCCCATTTCTTGGTACTTACAATCACATTATAAATGTTAGATGAAATACATGTTTTCCAAAAGTTACGTACCGAGAACGGCGTTTATTGGAAATCTCTGAAAACAATTAAGTTGCTAGCTAAATTTGGGAATATGGACAGACTTATTTAATTTCTGATAATGATAATATGAGTGGACTATTTTCTTTAAAGACATTTTATGCAGACATGCTCAAAGATCTTGTTCTTAAGCTCATCAAAGCACTAATGGATCTGGGGTACATTTGCTCACTGATTTTAACAGAACCAACCGCAATTTATTTGAACTACCTTGTGGTGACACTACCATCCGACAGAGAAAATAGTTTTGCTTTTTCACCCTGTTCATCTATTGAAAAGTACACGTCATAACTTAAATCAATGTAATGAGGAGCAGGATTCATCCAAAGTATTAACTGTTATAGTGAAAGATTTGAAGACTCTTCAGCATTCAGAAGATGGTGAATTAATTCATTTAGCGCCATCACTGCATCCTTCAAATGCTCAAGGTTATAGTGTTTTGTTGGCAGTGCGTATTTCTGATAAAATAAGCTTGTTAGCTAAACACTCGTTTTTCGAAGAATGATGTTCTCTAGGTAGTGCATATTTTGTTCACATTATTTTTTCACGATGGAAGATTTTGAACGTTCATTCCCCTAAGACTGGAAGCAAAAACCAAAACGCAGTGTTGATGATTCAGATATTCAGAACTTAAGAAACTTTGCCAAGTTCCCAACGCTCTGGCAAAACTTACCACCACTCATACCTCCCTCTAAACGTAGTAGAAAATTAACTGCCGATACATTTACGTATGACAACCACAATCATTCACTTAACCGAAAAAGTTTTCTACAGTGTTGTGGGCTGTAAATATTCGTTACTGAGTAAGTTTCAGATGGATCCTCTGGAAAATCTATTTGGTCACTATAGAGATAATTTTGATTCATGTTACCTAACGTCAGTTTTGCAGGTCTTAGACTCTGAATATAAACTGGAAGTAATGAATTTATTTCAAGAAGTTAGATATGCATTGTTTGGGAACTTCTGGCTAAAAGGGCTGTTACCCAGTTTTGCAGAAACAATTGACAAACAATTCTCTCTTAGGAATTTACAACACGTTCATAAACTTTCAAATAAAACAAAAACCTCTCAAAAATACATGATGTGCTGTACTACATAAGCGGTTCCGTCTAGCACTGCTTATTGAAATTCGTAAGTGGATTCGATAAATGTAAAGCACTTATCGTTAGTGCTTTGAGCCCAATAAATAGGGATAAATATTGAGATGAATTCACATTTTCTCAGGGTGTGCACAGGAGCCTTCCAACAGCCATCTGATTTCATACTTCAAAGTCTCAATGAAGAATAAATTGTTTCAAACACTTACATTTGACGACTTCAAATGTTTATTCCTAAACAGCACAAATCACGAAGAAGATCCAAATAGTTTCTGGAAACGGTTACTGCTCTCGTTTTTCAGACGTGAAGTTACGGTAAAGTTGTAAAAAATTATTTCAAAAACATGTCACATTTTGGGAATTATTTTGACAAATATGTGATTTCATGCTTTTTAGGTGTATTTTAATGATTAATTTTCTCTGGTGATTAGCCGAGTGATGACATCGTCTTGTAGCACCTTTCCAGTGAATCGCTGAGCGACGTCACCATTCGGCCGATCACTCGAGAAGATTTTATCGTTTTCACAAATAGTTATTCCAAATTAAGAAACAATCGCTTTGTTACTAGCAGTAGACGAAAGTTACTTAAATTTTCCAGACAAAAGGCAGATTTATGTGTAGTGGTATGTTTTCTATTTCTTTTTTATTTTTGAATATTTGTTTCCCAGTACCACATAGAAATAAAAGTCACATTTTCTACGTTTTGCAGCGCTCTAGTAGTGCATATTTAACGAAGTCTCGAAAACTTTTTTTAAGCAATTACCTTGGAGCTGCCTATGAAAGATTTTACAATTTTTATTCTCCTTTCTCAGTTCCTCTACAGCTGTTCTGTAATCTGTATGAAACGCACAGTATACGATGGTTAAGACGTTGGCACGAAACCTGTATGCTAAAAACCGCACCGCGAATTGCTAGTCCCACTGCGCCTGCCCTTATGCGTTGCAGTCAGCCAGAGACGTCAGTAAAGGAGCTAGTCGCAGAGGCTTCACGTAAGCTTCACTCCAGTTTCACTCAGCCTGCTGTTCAAACTATTACAGGGGATGTCTCCAGGGGTAAATGGCGGCAGGGGGTGTGGTGCCTGCTATCCCTCACCCGCAGCGAGTCGAAAGAGTGCACTCTATAAAACCTGGGTCATAACAAAGTGGTTCACAGACGCGGAAAGCGTCGACGTCGTCGGTTGGGTGTTACGCGCACCCAGTATGGCTGCAGCTGTGCTGTTCAATACCGGATTCTTTCGTACATTTTCCATTAATCTGGAATACGCGGTTCGTCTTTTGGCATAGTAATAATCCAACCACTTTGCTGCTCTCCATCACTATTAGCTACTGACATTCTTTTGCGTATTATAAAAGAGAATCAGCACAAGGAAAGAAAAGCGTAGTAATGAAATCAAATGACCAAAGTAATGTCAGCGGACGTAATTGTCGTTCGCTGAGTGATATGGCAACGTTGAACAAAACAGGAGGCGCGACTAAGCTCGTACTCTGGTTGGGTACTGCTACGGTAGCCCGTCTGTAAACAACTAGCTGTTACTATGTTATTTTGATCCGGGTATACCTAGAGACACGACAATAGCCCGGTCGCGAGCTTGCGCCACAGATTTTACCCTTCTACTTTTACTGTACAGCATGTTGATGGGATGAACCCTTAGCTTCTACATTAGCCTCGAGTTGGCACAGTACGGTAAGATATATCTTTGGTGCCAATAGTGTGTGTTTCCTCAACACTGTTTTCCGCTCCCTTCGTGAGGATGACGGTTCACACCCGCGTCCGGCCATTCTTATTTAGGTTTTCCGTGATTTCTCTAAATCGCTTCAGGCAAATACCGGGATAGTTCCTTTGAAAGGGCATGGCCGATTTCCTTCCCCATCCTTCCCAAATTCGATCTTCTGGTCCGTAGAGACGTTGGCGACGGGAAGTTAAACGCTAAACTCCCTCTCTTCCTTTCCGTTGCTAAGCGCTTCACACACTCTGTCTCTCGCTTTCTCTTTTCATTGCTGATTAGCCGCCGCATCAGGAGGTCGTATATCGGCCATGTACAGCCACTTTATTCTCAATTTGTTAATAGTGCATAAAGTGTCTAACGTCGAATTTTAATTTGAACTAATCACCGATTGTGATACGGAGCTCATCTGAGATCCATAGTTATCAAATATATCTCACATTCTGTAGTAAAATCAAAAGTATAATATTACGTTAATAGTTGCATGTGGGTCCAGCTCTACAATGGCATACATACAATGATGCATCGTGCTTGGCAAAACACGGTGGTGGAGGCATTCTAGTGTAGAGAATGTCTACATGGGATAAAATGGGTTCTCTCATACATCAGTCAGCGTCTAATACAAACTATCGGTATAGTAGCCCACTGTCTGACGATGTGGAATCGTTTACTCGCATGTACCAATTCGCAGCCAAAATTGAACCTTCAACAAGAAACACAAGACAACACACTACCCCATCGCTCTCACATTGTGCGAAAGCAATTCAAGACACACCTCATGGGTTTCACAATTTCATTGCAGTAGCTACTGCTATTTGAAACACCCGCTCAGATCGTATGTAATGCTCTCCAGACCATGATTCAAAACATATGTCCTGCATGACCGATAGTGTAGTCAGAGTAATAGACACCACTTCTATATCACATCACAGCAGTCCTAATTAAATCGAGACTAATCAAAACAGGCAATCTGTCCCAAGGGTCCTTCTCTATACGCCCAGTGTATATGCAGCCTATTTCGGTTTCGCGAGACATGTTGATGCTCGAGATATGCAGAATTGGGCCCTTCGCAAAACGCTACTCGATGAAACAAGTGCTGTGCCTCTCCAATTCAGATCGTTTAAACCACTGTGTCAATTTTCTGTAAAAACTTCATCACCTGTATGCTTTTTTCAGTATGTTGCCATTTCTACAAACACTAATCAACGTTACAGGTTAACAGGTATATACACTCCTGGAAATTGAAATAAGAACACCGTGAATTCATTGTCCCAGGAAGGGGAAACTTTATTGACACATTCCTGGGGTCAGATACATCACATGATCACACTGACAGAACCACAGGCACATAGACACAGGCAACAGAGCATGCACAATGTCGGCACTAGTACAGTGTATATCCACCTTTCGCAGCAATGCAGGCTGCTATTCTCCCATGGAGACGATCGTAGAGATGCTGGATGTAGTCCTGTGGAACGGCTTGCCATGCCATTTCCACCTGGCGCCTCAGTTGGACCAGCGTTCGTGCTGGACGTGCAGACCGCGTGAGACGACGCTTCATCCAGTCCCAAACATCCGCAATGGGGGACAGATCCGGAGATCTTGCTGGCCAGGGTAGTTGACTTACACCTTCTAGAGCACGTTGGGTGGCACGGGATACATGCGGACATGCATTGTCCTGTTGGAACAGCAAGTTGCCTTGCCGGTCTAGGAATGGTAGAACGATGGGTTCGATGACGGTTTGGATGTACCGTGCACTATTCAGTGTCCCCTCGACGATCACCAGAGGTGTACGGCCAGTGTAGGAGATCGCTCCCCACACCATGATGCCGGGTGGTGGCCCTGTGTGCCTCGGTCGTATGCAGTCCTGATTGTGGCACTCACCTGCACGGCGCCAAACACGAATACGACCATCATTGGCACCAAGGCAGAAGCGACTCTCATCGCTGAAGACGACACGTCTCCATTCGTCCCTCCATTCACGCCTGTCGCGACACCACTGGAGGCGGGCTGCACGATGTTGGGGCGTGAGCGGAAGACGGCCTAACGGTGTGCGGGACCGTAGCTCAGCTTCATGGAGACGGTTGCGAATGGTCCTCGCCGATACCCCAGGAGCAACAGTGTCCCTAATTTGCTGGGAAGTGGCGGCGCGGTCCCCTACGGCACTGCGTAGGATTCTACGGTCTTGGCGTGCATCCGTGCGTCGCTGCTGCCGGTCCCAGGTCGACGGGCACGTGCACCTTCCGCTGACCACTGGCGACAACATCGATGTACTGTGGAGACCTCACGCTCCACGTGTTGAGCAATTCGGCGGTACGTCCACCCGGCCTCCCGCATGCCCACTATACGCCCTCGCTCAAAGTCCGTCAACTGCACATACGGTTCACGTCCACGTTGTCGCGGCATGCTACCAGTGTTAAAGACTGCGGTGGAGCTCCGTATGCCACGGCAAACTGGCTGACACTGACGGCGGCGGTGCACAAATGCTGCGCAGCTAGCGCCATTCGACGGCCAACACCGCGGTTCCTGGTGTGTCCGCTGTGCGGTGCGTGTGATCATTGCTTGTACAGCCCTCTCGCAGTGTCCGGAGCAAGTATGGTGGGTCTGACACACCCGTGTCAATGTGTTCTTTTTTCCATTTCCAGGAGTGTACATGGTTAACAGCTCTTACAAAATCATTGTATTGTACCATATTCCCATCTACCCAACCTGATTTATATTTTCCTTGACTTCCTTAACTTATTTGAGGTGAATACCGAGATGCTACGTTAAATAAGATACGACCGATTTCCCTCTCCATACTTTTTCAGCCACAGCTTGCGATTCGTCTCTAAAGCCCTCGCGTCCCCAGTGACTGTTTAGTTAGACTCATCTCTAAAACTCCTCTGTTAAAACTTTTCTTTGGACAGTTTGTATGTGCAGTACGTTTACCGTTTCCCTTCTATGGACGCTGGGCATTTCTTTTTGGTGTCTATTCAAGTTCCATCGTTAACTGATGACCCCTTCCTCTATGAATTTGATTTTTTCTTTTTAGACAGTAACTTTGCTTAACATAAACGTATTCTATCTACAAACAGGCTCATTATCCTTTCGATGCAGTGCTGAGCATTTGGGATCACACGGCGCGCTGTGACGCAGTTCTCGAGGCACTGGAACTACATTCGGAAGGGGCGGAGTTATCTACTTATTTATTAAGTTTTGTATCATCATATGTCTGTATAAATGACAAAATGATAGAACACTTCGTAAAACAGCCACATTGAAAAAAGGAAAACCATAATAATGAAAAAAGTACGATATTACGCTGTAATATGTAATTTCTTGATTACTTTTCATTCATTATAGTGTATTCGTACAACACACTTAAACAATCCTAAACGATTTCTGCAGAAAAAAGGGAAATTTTCAGCAAAAGGCCATTTGCTAACGTAATTTTCCCATACCACTTTACATCTTGCTTCGTTTTATTGAAGCACTTTAGTGAAACATTTGGCATCATTTTTTAATCAAGGCGAGCCGATTCATTCCATATTTTAAGACCAATTCGATCTAATTCTCTGTCTGCAATGACCTTATCGTTGTCGGGATTTTAAAATCCTCTGTCTACGCGATGCTATCGCTAAAGTTCTTCTCATACTGCAGTCTTAGTCGACTAACATTAGCATGTGTGGGTTTCGCCTCCTTAGGTCACTGCGTAGAATGACGGTTTCTACAACGCTTTACGAGCCCTTTCCCATGTCTCCCCCATAAGCCCCAACACACCCCCCATGGCTCCCAAAAAGATATATTATTTTGTATTTTTGTTTTTTCTTTCCTTATTTCGAGCTGAAGCTGCCATGGTGCAATTTGAGCACGATGTGTGTTCTTAACAAGCAAGGCCTCTTTGGTTGCTTCCAGCACTGAATTTGTAGATTTTCTTAATAGTCAATCGAGACGCGTGAGATCCACTACGTATGACAGGGCTACGTGTTCTCCTGCAAAAAGAATGGGCTCGAGAGCTCCGATTTGGTTTCTTGACCTGGAGCAGAACGTCGCTTTCTGCGACCGTTTTCTCCATGCTCGCCTGGGTCGGGCGTCTTGTTCAGGTTGTAAAGGGCCTGGAGATCGAAAGAACGCGGGATAGAATCAGTCAGGCGTCGGGATTTTTACTATCTGTTTAACCTAGTTTTCAGCCCTGAACAATTACAAAATTCGCCGTTAACGGCTCGTATTTCTGATCCCACGTGAAACTGTAGCTCCCTTTCTCTGATACGATTACTGAAATAGGTTAGGGACACACAAGTCGCCGAAATGGTGTCTAGTTGAAAGACTTGCACCAGCCGTCGAGACGAACGATATTATTATTCACATACGCAAAGACAGACTTTGTTTTTCTTCACTAACTAAACTTCAGGTAATGTCGAACAGCTGTCCTCTTCCTCATGGGACTGCTACCGTATTCACCCTGTTAATTCTGACTCACGACTCCCAACTTGATGTAGCCCCTTTCGTCAGTAAATCGAATTTTCATTCCGGTTAATTATTTACTCCAAAGTCACTGTGTAATAGTTACTCACTACCTATCCGCTCGTCTGCCCTCTGAACATCCCTGCATCATAGGAGGAAAGCGTGGCGACCCAGGTAGACCTTCAGCTATGTAGTGTTAATCAATTTTCCATAAATTTTCATTTGACCCTCCAGCTGAACAGGAAATCAATATGGCATGTTTAGGTCGGACACATGCAAGTGGTGCACTAGTCAACAGCTAAATTACTCAAAAGGAGGTCACGGTGACAAAGGACGTACACGGCGACCCGCTACGGATTTATTCATGTGACCTTGGTTACATAAGCTGTATCGACCGGTGGGTGCTGAGGCGGAAGGCGGAGTGATAGCGTCTGCAGCAGACGTGCGCCTTCTTTATTGATGAGGAGAGAGCTGCGACTGTCAGGTGGCCACTGCGGCCGCAGCCGCGACCTCCACCACCGACGTAGCGCGTGTCCTCCCTCCCTCATTCCTTGTGCCGGGACACCTCGCCGAGTGCCACCTCACCCGCCGAAAGATACCGATTCGCTCTTAATGATATTTCTGCAGGCTTCCTTCATCCATACTGAACAATGTACCTCTCGATAAAGTGCGAATTTGCTATCAGTGGGTTCGGGAGATCCACACTCAACGGCATAAAAGATGTCAACGGAACTATGCGACTAGCGACTACACCGGACGCAGGAGACCACCACCACATCGCGTTTTCAGATGAGTTCTGATTCTACTAATAGCAACAATATGACTTATCCTTGAATGAGGCTCCGAGGAGCGTGATGATAGTTGAAAGTGCTCTATTATTGGGTATCTTTTTAAATTTATTTTTAAATCTTGATTACATGTTATGCCATTATGAGCGGTATTTAAATGCGATACTTGCAAAAAATCTTCCGAATGCTTTTTTCGTTCTGTAATAACTGGACAAACAATTAAAACGTGTAATTTTTGGAAAATGTGGTTCCTAATTTCGGGTTTGCGGGTTTCCTAATACCAGGCTGAAAATAAACACTAAAATCCAATGAATTAGTGACATAGTCTTTATTCCTGCCATATGTTTATTTCAGAAACAAAGAGTATTACATAATTGTCGGTTACTTTGTAGACGTTTCAGCCATAACATGAGAAATGTTCAATCATTGTGTCTTTTGATACAGGAATAACATTTTAAATATTTCTAAGTATCATCGTCAACGCCTGCACGAAACACGTAACACCAGAGAAAGCAATCGATACACTTAATCGGATCTCTTTAGAAAATTTCACTTGACCTCGGATGGTCGCAGTAAATACACTCCTCTCTTCTTCATCTTCAGCTGATGAGTCCTTCAACATGGCTTCATCGACGCTTGGATCGGTCTCTCCCTCGCCTGCTTCGCGACTCTCTGGTTATTTCTTACTAAGAGCTTCCTTTCGGTTGCCCCAGACGTTCAACGTCTTATAGATATATCACATGAAGCTCGTTGAGTAGGTTTTGTTGCAGGTGGTGTCTTTCCTGTAGTCTTTTTCCCTCTAGTCAGGGACTGCCCAAAGCCTTTTTAAAAGTAGACAACTTCAACACTGCTGCTTTACCTGCTCTTGGTGTTGGGTCTGACGGTGGAAGCAGAGGAGGTGAGCTAATTTCGAAAGCAGAAACCACTGTTTCTTCCAGTCCACGAACTGCAGTCGACAATGACCTTTCTGAAGCTTCTGAGGTCATATCAGCATATGCTGCAGGCAACTGAGGAGGAAAATCTATAGATGAAAAAATTATGGGGGTCACAAGGCTAGACTCACATTTTTTGAAACCATTTGCTGCCACTTTTATTATTGCGACTCTGCAATGATCGTATAAACTGACGCCATATTTTCCGTAGCCGGTATAGTGCATCTTATATCTACCTGCTATTAGAAACCATCTCTTCCTTCTATTTAGGCACAACATAACCCTTAAGTGAGCGGTGGACGACACTTTTATGAATTAGATAACAAGGAGCATGGCTCACCTATTCTCTCGTATGAAATACTTTCAAAGTACGTCTTACCCGGCTTGAGGAAGAAATTACAACTAAATCCAGTAGAATCTTGTCCACAATGCAAAAGTAACTGTGCAGAACATTAAGAGCATCGGCACCAAACTACATATGGCGAATCAAAATGACCTTCGCTACTGGTTGGAGAGAGTTACGGCGTGCAGCACCAAGCAAGGGAAGTATTCGGATACCCGGAATTAGGCAACCATCCGAATTATGGGCACTTTAACCCTTGGGTTGCCTTTGAGTACACAACTCGATCCCCACTGATTCACATAGTTGACAATTTGGGCAGCAGCGGTTATATTTGTGACGTGATGAAGTCAGTGGCTCTATTCTATCTTCGAGGTTTTCGTAACAACCCTTCCCAAGATAACGTAAGACCTACATCGATACAGAGATTTTTCGAATGTTGTCCCGGCCAATACTTGCTTCTGATATCTCACCCACTGGTTTGCACGCCATCACTCGACAGCCACTACCATTGATGAACACTAGCACAAGGTTGAGGAAGCAGGAAACGATGTACCGTATTTCTCATTCAGGCTCAGTTCGATTCGGTGCCTAGCGGGGTTAGAGGAGTTGTTGTTGACAAAGGTGGCAACTCTCTATACTAAATTTCGCACACCGTATACCCCTCTAATCGACTACAAATTTAGGCATTTATTCACCCAACTATTCTTTATACGTATAAGAAATAAAATTGAGTCTTCCTAGTGCCTTCCTAGTGCCTGTTTTGGAGACCAACTGTGTATATGTATGATGACTATTTTAAAGTACGAACTAATCCGCTGTAGATGTCAACAAGACTTGTGCAAACACTGATGGAGCGAAACCCAGTTTCCTCAGTTTGTCCAGAAGGATGTAGATATCGGAGCTCAGACGCATGTCTGTGTTTCCTGCTGCCAGCTCACAATCTGTATTTAACTTAGTTGCCATGCGTTACCTTTTTAATTTCTTATCTGTGCTAAAATTTTATCACCGTTCATACCATTAAAGACGTTGTGTGTTTTTCTTGGCGCACATCCTATCTTCAGATAGACACTCCTTAAGGGGTAACACCACAGTAGAACTTTCAAAAATCCATTTTTATTATTGGCTTAAAAGATGCTTTGGATATTCTAGAAGATGAGGCAAGAAGTCTAATTTGTTCTATGGAATTCTAAACTCTTCCTCTAGTGCCTAGAATGACCCTAAACGGCCAACTCGATACCCCTGTATTGTCTGGGTACAGTTAGAATCATTAGAGAGCAATAATACGTTAGCTTGGCGTCAGCAACCGTCATTACGTGTAGGAAAAAGGCAATTCCTTAGCTTCGGATCTTTATTTTTGAGCGCAGTATTTATTTCTCTTAGATTTAGTCTTAGAGTATACAATTTGGCCTTTCAAGTAAGAATGAGTGATTCGGAAGTATACTCGGGTAGAAAAGATACGAAAATATCTGATCCAACGTGACGTCGAAGCAGTATGTCATCAAGCGTCCAAAGAACAGATGTGAGGCTGAGAGCAGTTCGAAAGGAGTCAGTGCCTCTTTCAATAAATTGAAAGCCCGTGACAAAGATGGTGTTGTGAATTACGCATTGACATATAGGACTAGAAATTTTCTTGCCGTTTTCTCTGTTATTTCTCAACTAATGAAATGTAAATTGTGCAATGCAAACACCACGTTGCAAAAACGATGTTCTCGAGGCATAGGCTTCACAAAAAGTATTGATTTTCCCAACTGCCCAGGCATGGTTGTACCAAGTAGTAATTTATGCGGAACGCGTATGAAATCAGCCATCGAATCGTTCTAGCAATGCGCCTGCTTGGTGGAGAATTAAACAAAATTGTAAAGTTTTGCCCGTTCATGGAATTTCTACGCCCGTAGTTTCAATCGTTCTCTGATAATCTAGTGCATATGATTTCGATCGCAATGCCAACAGCGCGACAGGCCAGTACTGGGATAGAAAATTAATGATAAGAGTTTTCCAAAAGCAAGTTTTCTTTTTAATTTGTTCATGTCTATAACACATTTCAAAACATCAATCACGTTTTTCTCGAAATATAATTTTTCGAAAAGGCATGCTCCCTAACTATAACCCTTTTCAATCTTTTAATGTGAAAATTCGACTACAACATTGAAATGACTCTTAAAAGTGAACCACGTACAAGTTTTTTGTTGGTTAGATTTATCAACACATGACTGTCCTTTTTGGTGAAAATTGAACGACTTTACTCAAACACTCACCAATTACGCAAAAATCAACATTTCTAAATTCCCCTACGCATTTCACTGGCTACATTCATGTAGGTTGTATTCCGGTTGAATCTAGAACCAATTATAGCGCGAGCCGCAAATAGCTTCAAATTCAGCATGCCTCGGTAGAATTGCTGCAGTGTCGCCATTTTGTAATATTTTCTGACAAAAGTTTTTCTGTAGTACGTGCTCAATAGCTACCCCAAGTATTACGAATATTTCTCTATCATCTTCACTCTTACTAAAAAATTTTCAGGAAAAAGCTTTTCTTAGGCCGTTACAGTGATGTTATCCCTCAGCACCGTTTTCCACTGGCTTCACAAGGTTGTCATGGTGAGCTGTCTAGCAGTATTTCTGTTTAGTCGGGGGCTCTAGTTGGAAAGAATATGCCTGTAAACAGAGGGGTTGCAGGATAGACTCTCTCTGCCTGTAATCTAGCTTTAACCTCTCAATAACGTGAGGAATCGTCAGGAACGACACGTGGGTCGGACTTCACGTTGGGCTGTAAGTCCCCTTTTCACGAAGGGATAACTGGATAACTGGAGTCCAATTAAAACACTAGTACCCGGTTATTGAGTCACACGAGATAGTTGTAATGATGAGTCTTTTTCGAGATGAAGCGACAGACTCCGAAAGAGATTTCAGAGTTCTTCCTAGGGAGATACTATTAATTTTCTGCCACTGTTTCGTGTATGTGAGCAGGCTTTTGCGTTTAAGGATGACAAGGGCATAACACTGCCACAGACATGATCATGCCTAGTAAGTTATTGTGGTCGATAAGCTTCTGATAGATGATGACTTTCTTTACACAACCTTAAAAAGCGATAAAAGGGATGTACACTGTTTTAGGTGGATCGCATGTATCATATAACAGAATGATGTGAATGTGTTTCTTCACGTAGAGCGGAACCTTTTTGGTCAATATTAGGAATTACCTACTGTTTGGCAACAGCGTATGCAGTATGTCGCTCTGTTTCCAAGGTGCCAACATAGGATTTAAATTCACTTGCCTGCCCTTTCCTATTTAGTACAGCAGGATTAGGTTTCAACGTGCCATCGATAAGACAGAGGCAGAGCGCAAACTCCGTTTGAATGAAGATTGGAGTGGAAATCGGCAGTGACCTTTCCGAAGGAAACATCTCATATCCTCTCTAAGTAATTTAGGATAAACACAGGAAACTTAAATTTAGAAAACCGCACAGGGATTTAAACTCTACTGTGTCTTAATACGAATCAACTGCTCAAACTAGCGAATCATTTAGTTGGATATTTTTTTTATGTAAGCGACATAACTGTAATCAAGCGAAAGCGCAATTAGAACTCCCCTTTGTGGCGTTAATAGGCTGTTACTTCAAACGGCATACGTAAACGCAACGCAAGCCACCTTTCGCTGAGTACGGAGTCGCAAGTCGATTTCGGCGTGCTCTTGTTTCCAAGACTTTTATTCAAAGGCAGTATCTAGCTAAAACATTATTTAACTAGTTCTGTTAGTAACCAGTGTTAAAAGACCTCGTCACTCAGTGAGGAACACGCTCTCTAGATCAGAGGAAACGGCGACAGACGATGCGCCACGCGAACAGTGGCGTCTGTGTTGCTGTGTGCGTGACCATGACTCCGGCGGACATTTAGCGGGCCTTGGAAGGTCCAGGTCCGCAGTGACGTAAGCGCGCACGTGCGTATCGGCTGAGCAACAGTCGTGACGAATATCGACTTCTTCGGCCTAGGGATGTCCGCTTCGTTGTGTAACGTCATGCCTCCGAACAGCAGCAGCTGTTCCCTCACCATGAAATTACAAATAACAAAGGCCATGACAGTGGATTTTCTTGTGTGTACAGGTGTATGAGAAAACCGATAACGAAGAGATCTGTGTACACACATCAATTGATTATTTTTTAAGAAATTTTTGTTATAGTCATAGCTCCTGATACTATGTTACAGAGCCGATATGTATTCAAATTACCGTATATGCATAAACTATTGTGAATTAAGTCGCGATGTTTACGTAAGGGTTTATGTGGTACCACGTATCGTTTCTAACTCTATTGTCGTATTCTTCCACTCACGTTAGTTTTCGTTACTAATTTCTTAAACATGTTGTATGTATGATACGAGGCTAACAGCACATAGCAAGTAAACAAATTTGCTATGAATGTACAGAGCTACTAACGTTATATCAATAACAAATACGAGAGATTATGTATTGTTTTAGACTGCCAGGTACACGCTCAGGTGGGGGCGTATATCTTTAAGTAAGTTAAACGTAAATACGCAGTAGCTCTGTGCATCAGATGGTAATCGTGTGATAACAATAAATGCAAATAATTTTAACAGAGAAGTATGAATTATGAATTTACCCTAATTGTGCGACCGACAAGTGATTAGTCTGCACATACTGATTTAAATTAAGTTTAAATTTCTACACACTTAAATTTATACTAGCACATTCGCATGTATTGCAATGGAATCTATGACCGCTCATCTGTATCTACAGAAAAAGCACTTGTGCAACATATTGATCTGGGATACCATGTTCTTAATTAAGTTTCAACCACACTTTCACTACCACAGAAGAGGCGAGTTTTTATAAGTAAGTGTCGTTCTAAAATATGAATGTTCAAGCACTGCGATTTTCGCCAGTTTACTGAATCGTATAATCGTAGGAGTAATTTCTGTGACTGAATGTCCATCTACTTAGGAGACAAGGAACAGGTATATTTAATAGTGTGGGACTTTCCTGTCAGTCCAGAGCCTGCATGTATACTGATTTAGAGCAGTGTTTATCTGTAGATTAGATTTATACACGACAGCCATTCCCCCGTTTAATGCAAATTTCCAAACCATTAGATATATCATAGTGTACACACAATATAAATCATACTACTACTACTACTACTACTACTACTACTACTACTACCACCTAAGATGTGAGAGTGATAACGTGTGGTCAATGTTTCAGTTTCCCTAAGGATCAACGAAGATTAAAAATATGGTAGCAAAGTTCAAAAATGGTATTGCTAGAGAGAGCGCGCGCGCGCGCTTGTGTGTGTGTGTGTGTGTGTGTGTGTGTGTGTGTGTGTGTGTGTGTGTGTGTGTCAGTAAGAAAGTAACGTACTGAATGCGAATCATAATAATGAGAAACAGAAATCAGATAAAGACGACACAGATTATTGTCGCTTCCATTTTATTAAAATCAATAAAAAGTTAGTGTAAAAGATGGCGTTCAGCTCCTTCATAAGTGCCCTTCTGTACACTCTTCTTTGCTGCTGTCACATTGGCCGTTCACTTAAAAGGTGAAATTGGACAACTGCAATAAATTTTGCAAGCTAAAACGTCATTGTGAGAGTTGGGAGCAAATTTAGTTCCTATGTGAAAGTGTCTGAAGAGGGAAAAGATATTTTTAATGATATACTGCTGGCCATTAACAGTTAGCTTTAGGAAGGATAGCGATGAAGGCAAAAGTAGGTCAGCACAGCGCAGGCTGCATGGGTTGTTACGTTGTCTTGTTGAAAGATAACGTCCCAGATACCTCGAAGGTAGAGGACAGCTACGTACCTTAATACGACAGAAATATCACAGATGCTACACAAACCTGATGTTATTTATTGTGTTGTAAACAAAGCGACAGCCCGAACAATCACGCCATGTACTGGGTCCATATGGTGAAGCTGAATTCAGTCTGGCACCACTCCTTCTCCTCGGACGCTCCACATACGGATACCCATGCTGATTCTCATCACTGATCCGAAACTCGTCTCAAAAGCCGATGTGGTGCCATAACGGCAGTCCTCCACTGAGGTTCTACGTGGTGGTCAGTGGAGCCCTCCTGAACACATCGATCCTGTATTGCCATGACAGTCTTGGAAACTACATCAATGTAAATAGCAATATCGCTGAACGATAAACTACAGTCTCGATATATGCTGCCGCTTCAAATTTCGACACATGCTGGTAAACCTTTCTCCTTCTTATGCGAAGAGTAACTCGATTTTCTCACAAACATATAACATTCAAATACGTTTTCCGAATGAGAAACGCATGGCGTCATCTTTGCTAACATAACGAATACGCGTGGTATTACTCGTACACACTGCGCAACACAAGTAGAGAATCACTTTTTCGAAACGCCGCGATTTTCTCTTATTGCGACTCAGAAGTTTGAAATTCGGTTCAGAGGTACCTACAATCTTCCTCTGTAATGGTGAAAAAGCGTGGCACCCTGCAACGGCACCTTTGTGCTCGGCGATTCTTCAAACAGAAAGGTGTAGAAACTGGCGAAGAAGAGGCCAAAGCTTACAAATTCACGTGAGGCCTAACATGGATTAATAATGTCACATCGGCACCAAATTTCATCACAGTTCTACCCAATGGCACCGTAGACGTGTCACACGGTGGGAAAGTAGTCAAACCCCCTCCTGCCCACATTTCACCCCCTCTTTTGAAGCCTCGGTGATGGACGTCAAAACTGCAAAATATACCGCTGAAAAACCGCGCATTACTTGTGGGTGTCAAAGGAAATCATTTCAGAACCCCCCACAATCAGAATCGACACGAAAGTGTCTCAGCAGGTGGCATAAAGATCGTCAGTGAAACCTCTCTTTCTTGGATCGTTGTTCCCATACATATCGTGGTCGAAAACGCTATACTGTTTGATGTAGGGCATATAGAGTGCTACATGGCGTTACCAACATAAAAACCTAAACAGCCTACCTACAAACTGTGGAACAGAAACCCCACTGAACGTGATAGCAATGCAGTGCGATTGCAGTGTTTTTCTCTGCTGTGCAGGATGGACCCACTAGGGCCTGTTCTAAACCATTCGACGACAATCGAATATGATCCAAAGCAACAAAGAGTGCTCATGCTTCTCCGGACCTCCTGCTTCGCGCCCTCCTGTGGGGAATGGTCACGATGGGATGCGATTTTGATACATGCGTGATTAAAACTACAAAGGCTCCCTCTGAGTCATCCTGTCTGGCTACACCCTCATGCTAAGCGTAAACTGAGATGCGTATAGTACGCTTAACGTGACACGATACTACAGCGCGACGTGCGACGTGCACGTTCCCCACGTGTCTCGCTGGTCCAACGCATATTGAGACGCGTAAACATACTTTGCACGAGCCGGTTGACGACGCTCTGCGCTGGCAGAAACGAAGTGCGCGCCCCCTGTAATCTTTCTCAAACGATTTTACAGAAACTACACTGTAAAAATATTTGATTTTTGTCTAGCTTGCAGCGTTATATGTTAGCTTTGTGATGAAGTGACCATCGTCTCGCTAATGGTATACTTATTGTGATATACACATTTCAGTAAGACGCTAAACACAATTCGAAAAGTTTGCAATGAAAAATAGAGGTCGCTATGGTTTTGCGTGTGTTGTGTATTACACTGTATGTTGCTGCGTGTGAAATTTAGCTAACATGTTGAATGTTTCTATATCCTTCCGATCTCGAGAAAATGGATCCTGTGTAGATCGCTCACTCCTGATCTCACGCCCACGAGAATGAAGTATTCACAATATCCCTCGTATCTCCTTAACTGCTCGAGACATCAAAACGAGGTTTTGGCGAACGGTAACGCACAAGGTGGAGACTATTTTGCCAGTTCATAAACACAGGGAACTTTCTTATCTATGGTGACGTATCAGTAGCTATATTTTCTTTTTTTCACTCCAGTGAGTGTAATTTTTTTAAGAGATATTGACAGCCGGTGAAACAAGAGTTTCCTAGTATAAAATAAACATGAACTTTCTTCTCTTATGTTACTACAAACTGACACATTGAGGTTTTTCGTAAGCTATTCAGTTCTTCGGTTGCCAGTTAATTGTTTAATGAGACACTCTGTTTCAGAATTCTGTCGCAATAGGTACTCTAAGATGAGTTTGTGCAAATTATACTGTGTTTTGGCAAAGGAAGTACAGTTGAACCTGTCAAAAAGATAAATGTGGTCGTTACGCAAAAATTGCGATGCTTCTTCAAATGAGAAAAGGTTAACAATTCACACACAAAAAAATAGCCAATTTTGTTGAAATTTTGTTTGAATCACCGTAACCCATCGTATTTTTAAAACTGAAATGGAAACTTGCCAAAGGATTTTATTCCTTTTCTTGATCTGAACAGTATTAAAATAATGACAAGCGTTCCCTTCAGGTGGAATGACAGGCACTTGCCAGAAACTAATTACTCACCTACGGCTTGCCAAAATGACAGTGTATGATTCGTGAATAAAATAGTTGTTATTGAGAAAAATAAACAATTGATCTGCCTCACAACACAATGGTCAATGTGTTGTCAGTAGCTGAGAATAATGTGTGCGACAGGAATGTAGAAGATAACCATGTATGCCTTGAGAGCGGGAGTTCACGTCGCTCGAAAAACAGTGTCATGAAAGTAGATATGTCTTTATCAGCAATACATTTAAACAAACTAAATATATCAAATCACCATACTCTTTCAGGACATTCATACTTTCGTAATAATACCTACCATTTTTTTTCATTTGGGTTGCCTGTTATATAATTAGTTTATTATTGCTGGTAATGTGTATGCAACCACAGATATGTTTTTTTCTCGTCACGGCGAGCCAATGAAAACAATGTTATTCGTGATGTCAAATGGTTCAAACGGCTCTGAGCACTGTGGGACTTGACATCTGAGGTCACCAGTCCCCTAGACTTAGATCAACTTAAACCTAACTAACCTACGGACAGCACACACATCCTTGCCCGAGGCAGGATTCGAACCTGCGTTCGTAGTAGCAGTGCGGTTCCGGACTAAATCGCCTAGAACTGCTCGGCCACAACGGCCGGCTTCGTGAGGGCTTCTCGACTGTTTCTAGCTTGCATTGGATGTGAGATGTCTACATGTACATAGTATAATGTCTCTTGTTACATACATATCGAAGTAATGATGGTGCAACTTATATACAGTATTTCATATCTTGGACGCTTCTCACCAGAAGCACAAAGGGGTCATACCTGTAGAAATAATACCTTTTCGCCTTTTTGTAACAGACAGTAGAGATACGTCAGCATAACAGACAGCAGGTAGATAACTTTGTTTTACTTTCCTGTCTTGCTTCTAGATCACATGATTTTATAATATTCCTTACATCCTTATTCACTACCCTCACGATGAATCATCTATCCCTTCTTATGATGTGAAAAGATTGTGGAGGCAGAAGATATATTCCCTCTGGCTAATGGCTCACCAGTTATTGAATTAGGCACTTTTCTTGACATAAGAATAAACAAAAGAACTGTTCACATATATTTAACTGAAAACTATTATGTACTAACGAAAAGAGATGAAGCACTTTAACGGCGAAAAACGAAACGCTTCTCAGTGACAATAAAATTCAGTAAACTGTAAGGCTAGGCGCAAACTGAGACGCGCATAGCCCGTGTGCCGTGACACGGCACTACAGCGCGACACGCACGGGTCGCGCTGGTCCAGCGCATATTGCGACGCGTACGCCATACTTCGCACGCGCCGACTGGCGACGCTCTGCGCTGACTGAACCGAAGCGCGCGCAACCTCTTATCTTTCTTAAACGATTTCACAGAAACTGTTCTCTGAAAATATATGATTTTTGCCTTACTTGTAGCGTTATGTCAGCTTCGTGACAAAATGCCTATTACCTCGCTAATGACCATTCTTATCGTGATGTACACATTTTAGTAAAACACTACGCAAAACTCAAAAAGTTTGCAACGAAAATTAGGGGTCGCTTTGATTTTGCGTTTGGTGCGTATTACACCATATGTTGCTGGGTATGAAATTTAGCTAACATGCTGAATTTTTGTTTAAATTTGGGAGGAGATCTCTATCTGCCTCCGATCTCGAGAAAATGGATCCCATGTAGCGCGCTCACTTCCGATCTCACGCCCGCAAGAATGAAATACTCGCAACATCTTTTGTATTCTCCTAAACCGCTCGAGACATCGAAACGAAAGTTTGGCGAATTATAGCACACAAGGGGGAGAGTGTTTTGCCAATTATTAAAATCACGGAACTTTCTTATCTACGGCGATATACCACTACTTATATTTCTTTTTTATTTATTTCACTCCAGTGACTGTAATTTTTTAAGAGTTATCGACAGCTAGCGAAACAAGACTTCCTAGTATGAAAATAAACATGAAATTTCTTCTTCTATGTTACTGCAAACCGATACTATGAGGTTTCTCGTAAGTGATTGCCAATTACTTGTTTAATTAGGCCCTACATTTCGGAATTCTGTCTCAATAGCTGCTGTGAGATGAGTTTGGCAAATTACATTGTGACAATGAAGTACAATTAAACCAGTAACCAAGAGAAATGTGGCCTTTACTCATAAATAGTGGTGCTTCTTCGAATGAGAAAAGGTTAACAACTCACACAAAAACTGATTGGCAATTCTGTTCGGATTTTGGTGGAATCCCCGTAACCCATCGTGTTTTTAACACAGAGCGACGGCAATGGAAACGTAGCAAAGGATTTTATTCATTCTCTTGATCTGAGCAGTATTAAAATAATGACGAGCGTTCCTTCAGGCGGAATGATAGCACATGCCAGATACTGTTTACTCACCTACGGCTTGCCAAAATGACAGTGTATGATTCGTGAATAATATAGTTGTTATTGAGAAAAATAAACAATTGATCTGTCGCTCAACACAACGGTCAGTGTACTGTCAGCAGCGAAGGATAATGCGCGCGACAGGAATGCACAAACTAGCCATGTGTGCCTTGTGAGATGGAGTTCGAAAAACATTGTCATGAAAGTAGATCTGCCTTTGTCAGCAGCACATTTCAACAAATTAAATATATCTAATCACAACACTCTTTTAGGATATTCCTACTTTCGTAATAATACCGACCATTTTCTTCATTTGTGTAGCCTGTTGTTGTATAATCAGTTTATTAATGCTGATAATGTCCATGCAACAATTGAAATGCTTTTTCTCATCACGGCGAACCAATTAAAACATTGTTATTTGTGACTGCTTTTCGACTGTTTCTAGCTTGCAGTGGAAATGTGATGTTCACATGCATGTAGTACAGTGTGTTGTATTACATTATTACATCCATATCCAAGTAATCACAGTGAGACTTCTATACTTCAGATCTTGGACGCTTTTTACCAGGAGCACAATGGGATCACACCTGTGGAGATTATCCCTTTCTAAATGTTTTAGCAGATCGTACAGATACGCCAGCATACTAGGCAGCGAGAAGATAAACTTGTTTTACTTGCCTGCCTTGCTTCTTAATCACATGATTTTATAATATTCCTTGCTTCCTTATGCACTACCCTCTGTCCCTTATTGCGATCTGAAAACATCGCGGAGGCGTATCATACAGTTCCAGCGGCCAATGGCTCATCAGTTACTGAAGTATGCATTTTTCTTGACAGAAGAAAAACAAAACAAAACTATACAGATATAAATAACAAGAAAGTATAATGTACTAACGAAGGAAGCTGGAGAGTTTAAATGACGAAAAACGAAACACTACCCAAAGGCAATGAAATTTAGTACACAGTAAGACAAAATTTATCGTATGGGCAATACTACCACTGCTGATATGTGCCGTTCCGATGCGAGCATATGGCCGGGCTACTTTCCCGTTCCCCGCCTCAAATTTCCCACGGTGCTAGTAAGGCACGCGCGACGCGAGAAACTGTGGCTCAACCACAACGCCGCGCGACCTGGCGCAGGCGCGTGTCGCGTCCCAGTCGCGTCGCGTCGCAATTTGCGCGGTCCCATTTGAACCTGTGATGAACAAAAACGCGCGCTGCGCTGCGTCGCGCCACACGCGCTATATGCGTCTGAATTTGCGCCTTGCCTAAGGCCGTATTTTTCTTATGGGCAATACAGTCAGCTGTTGGCGTCAAATGCCATCTGTCGCGGTGTGCGGACCGTGAGAACTGCTCTGGGTGGAGCGTACTAAGATCACTTATTCATCTCACCTAAGAAACTAAATAACTGTGATAAATATGATATGTTTGTTTTCAAATTCGGTATAGGAACTTTTATAATTTAGAAGAACAGTGGTTAAATTTTCATGCACATAACTTTAATAGTTTTCAAAATATAAAAAACCTATTAAAAAGTACTTAACCAACTCTTAGTAAAGTAAATTCAGATAGGAATCACGACACTTTAAGTTTCTTTGTCATTCGAAAATACTAACAGCACTCTCAGTGTGCAGAAGTTATTTTTAAAGAATTTTAGTTTTAAACTTTTAATAATTTTGCTTTCGTAAGGAAAATAATAGTTTAAAAGTTGATATTTATATCTTGTGTTAGAGTGGGAGTAGATGAGAGTGAATGTGAGCGTGTATGTGGGGACATACGCCAAATTTCAATTTTATAGTGTACTACACCATGTGTAACTAGCAAGTGTTACGTAACCAGGATGTCCTGAAAACGGCGAATCCCCCTAACTGGTGGATGTCTAGGTGCGTTTCCTTTTGTAATAAGGCAGCCAGAAAGATAGTAAGAGGATATTTAGTTCTAAAGTATATTTCAAGCATGATTTTCTTTTGATTTTCGTTTTGTGGAATATTTTTTGAAATTTTCCAATATGAAATAGTGTAGATGCATCTGCGAATGTTGATTGGAGTATAGCGGTTTGCTCCCGAAATTGATCATGAAAAGTTAATCTGATTGGATGACCATTTTGATCAACCAATGAGAAAGAAGTCTTTCCCGTGTAATTGAATGAGTTATATGCCCTGTGAGCGACGGCATTCAGTTAGTCGTGGAGCCGCTGTCTGACAAGGTCATGTTAAATGTGTCCGAAAAAATTATCTGTAAGATGTAGAAATGACGGTTAAATCGTGCTCGGCTTATATCGCCGTGTTAGCAGATGCAATTACGGACATTTCTGTGAAGTTTTCAGAAGTTTTAGAATGCTAGTTGCGAAATAAATCGCGTGTGAAACTGTCTGCCTTTGTAAATATTGTGCGTGGCGTGTTCCGTATGCATGTACAAAACATTTTGGCGAGCATCTTCTTTCGAAGAATCCACTGAAAAGACCGAATTTGAACACGTTTTGTACGAGAGTATTGCCTGTGTGAATCTCGTAATATTTCGGACTGGACTTAGCACATTTCTTGCTGTCTTACATGTGATATAAGCTGCACGAACTAGTAGTAGATGTGCTACCAACATAAATGTGGGCTTGGTGACATCATAAATGAAAAGGACCAAAATAAAACATCAGTATCTACAAACAAACATTTTCAATGAAGGAAGGAAGCACCCACTTCACCCGTTATTAATAGAGATTTAAAAGTTTATCTTGTCACTTGAGTTACGAGGACTTTGTAATCGTAAATATGGACGGTGGTTTTCTTCAACGCTGCTTTTCTTGTCGTCTACATAGTACTTAAGAATGCAGAGCAACGTGTGGTGAATGGACGCTGTACTGAGGTAGGTGGACGTCAATAGTTAAATCGTTAAACGCAGCGCACCAACCCTGCCCCGCTGCAGCAGTACAAAACCTAAAAAGTGGCGACAGCTACCCCTGCTTTCCACATGACAAAAAAATTAAATTATCTAACCTGTTGCAAATATTGAATGTAAGTGAAATGCCCTTGAATTAAACTCATCCAAGCGTTAAGTTCATTCCCAATACCGAATTACGGTTGTTGAGGTGCATATGAAATTCGTGCAAACTATCCAAGGCATTTTTCAATAGGAACTGCCTGTACTGGCAATATACTCATATTCGAACTCAAAATAGAGCACATGGCCAAACTTCACACCACATCAAAACCAGGAAGACAATGTATATTCATGTCAAGAATCGTGCTGTGTTCATATGAACGCTCACTCCAGAAACAGCCCTACGCTTTGTGTGTACGTTCACTACTTGCACCTATTGGTAACTCACAGGAGCCATAAGAGAAACATTCATTCGTGTTAACGTTTGTCTGTACTTACTTAAAATGCCATAGTTAACTGAAGAGTGGAAGTGAAATATGCACTTTTGCGTAAAAAAATTGAAAACAGCACGTGAAGTCGGCAACCATCTGTCATTACTGTAGACTTGTTGCAGGAAATTGATGCAGAAACTCAAGAAAACGGACACTTTATGATATGGCCCACATCTAATGAGTTCATTTCGTATTTCAAGGAGTGTTCACTATGACGGCCTTACAGAACGTTAAAACTACCAGAAGTTGCGCTCACTGCAGGTACCGAAAATGATGACTGAAGTGTGCAATAACAGTTGACTAGCCAATGTCTTAAACTTCCTTGATTTGAACACTTATGAAAGAGGAGAATTTTTGAGCTTAATTGTCATTGGAGATGAAACATGTGTGGCTCGTGTTATAACAGAATTGAAACAACACTCCACTGAATATCTGCATACGATATCCGCAAAGAACATAAAGTTCATAGGAAAAATTTTGATCCGAAAACCTGTATGTACAGTGTTTTGGGATAGACAGGTGAAGTCACCTGCAGTTTTTTAAGCCACAAGATAACACAATAAATACTGACAGGTGTTGTCAGAGCTTAACAATACTTAATCGAGCAATGAATACTAAAATACGTGATCAAGAGAGGGGTTATTTTACTTCTTGACAATATCCGTTCACAAACGCGTTAGGACATACAAAATCTTATTATCTCAAATAGCTGGGAGCAACCTGCTCTCTTTGAATTAACCCAGAGTTCCTCCTGCACTAGAAGAAATACTTAGGTCATTGCCAAAAAAACGCCAAATATATCAAAACAACCGTTCTGCTGTACTAGGCAGATCTCATGGTAAATTTTGACGATATTTCACTGAAGCCATTTTAGGCCAATAACCACACATTCGCAAATACCTCAGATGTCTCATTCAGACCCATATTTACTGGGATGTTTTTACTTCTGTTATCCTATACTTCCCCTACTGTCACTTTTCGCTATTAAGTATATATACACTGTGTATATATACCAATTTCTTAGTTAAATCTTTGTGTTGTCAGGCGCCAACGTTATGATTGTAGCTCAGAACTATACCCATAAACTAGTTCTTCGAAATACGGGAGTAGGAGCAGGGTGGACGTATGGGGTAATGTGCCTAACTTTTCCCCCCAAACTATTCTTGATAAGTGTATTTGTAATCCAATTTTACATACTCGAATACTGACTAGCCCCTAATAAAAAAAAAGTCCATCGCGTCTTCGCAACTTCATTGCTCACCAAGATAGAATTGACGATATTTTTTATAACAAATATGGTAACATTTGCGAGGAGATAGCAGATCTACGTGAGACACAATCGATGATAAAGGTTTTAGTTGTTCTGACAAGAAATTATGGAGAAAAATGTAACATGTGGGTTTGATACTGTAGCTGCTGTTGTTTCAATGGCCCACCGTCCGGACGTTTACGTTGTCAAGTGCCTTAATATTGGTGGAACCTGAGTATTTTCTTTATTCATTGCGTCTGACACACCTGAAGAGAATACTGATCCTACCCGTCAGATCGCAGTACCGGCCGAAGACTGCATTGCTATTCGGTGCTAAAATCGTGTTGGCATACACAGGCCAATTAATCTGTAATACCATCTACGATGCAACGTGTAAATAGTGTAGTTTGTTTACAAACCGTTCTTTTGCAACTGTTTCATATCGTATCTCTTGTTAAAAATATTTGTCAGATGTGGGGTTCGAACCCACGCTCCCTCTCGGGAACCAGAACTTAAGTCTGGCGCCTTAGACCGCTCGGCCAATCTGACGATGCTACAAGTGTGGCCACTGCACTGTATTTGTCAAGCATTATCGCTCTTGGCTAAAATTTATCTTATAATTCCAATGAAGTATTTAACCATTTTCCCAGTATAATTCATTCTTAAAACTGATACTTAGCGACAACCCTTTACTCCACGTCCCAAACAGCAAGACCAATTTCCTAGTATTACGATGAAGTGATGGAAAGTTCATGCGCATTGTCGGAAGAGACTGACAAAAAGTTTGTAAATTAAAACTAAGATGATACAGAACAGTAATCAAATATACATGCGTTTTAGGAACTCAATAGCAACATTTTCTAAGCGAAGAATAAAGCACTTTTTCAGACACATTGCATTGCAAAGGCGGAATTTTTCTCCAACTTAAAAAATATCGGTATGTTTACATTGCTGAATATAGAAACCATAGTACCAAGCGCTGGGGTGAAAGCTACATGGGCGAACAGGCAACAAGCCGTGTAGTTCCTTCCACAACACTAGAGGCGCTAGGGGTCAAACGAAGCTGGAATTGACCAATGAGAGCTGTCCAATGGCGGTTGTTGATATTCTGTCGTCTTGCTCTGTACTGAAGTGTATGTTTACAGTCGTCTTTGTGTTTTATATTTACATATTACTGATCTTCATTATAAACAGATTTTTTTGCTTTAAATTTCACGAAGTTCACAGTGGAATAGAAGAGATTTCCTGATGAAAAAATGTTCACAATTAATCCTAAGGTAAGACATTTGATTTTCAGTATATAATCTCATAGCCCATAAATGAAATGTATTCTAATCTATCGTGAATTAAGCTGTGTAGTTTCCATTTGATTATTTAAATAACTTTGATATGTCATAGCAGTTTTATTTAATGAAGAATTTCATGTTTTTTTCAGAATTTTCAACATAACAAATTTACATTGAAATACTCCTGCCAATTCTTCAGCTGTTTATCTGCATATTACATGGGTTCAACGGAGAAAGTTAGCAACGAGCATTTCTACATCTTTCAAAAACTACCTCAAGAGTTGCTTCTGAAGTGGGAAAGTGTTTGTGAACTATCACCAGATATGAACTGTGCTACTTATTTTGTTTGCGAAAATCATTTTTTCGAAGAAGATTTTATGAATAAAACTAGGCAGTGGCTAAACAGAGGTGTGTTTCGAAAACATGTAGCAATTGTTTCTAGTGAAGTTGCTAGTATCAGCAGTAAATCAGGTGAAACTGTTGTTAATTGTGAATTAGGGCTACGAAGCACTAGTGGTTCTATGGCAAGTGCTCATTATGCAGCTGCTAATACCATAAGTGAAACTGGTGTTAATGAGCTACAAAGCTTTAGTGGTGCTGTGGCAAGTAGTTTTCATGCAGCTGTTAGTACCAGAAGTGGATCTGGTGAAACTAGTGTTAACAGTGAATTAGGCCTACCAAGCATTAGTGGTGCCATGGAATATCTTTATTATAGAGATGCCAATACCAGAAATGAAACTGGTGTTAGTGAATTACCTAGCACTAGTTGTGCTGAGGAGAGTAATTCATTGAGTGATGCCTCTCTTAAATTTTTTATCTCCCCTCAAAATGTATCTGCAGACGGCGAGTACACATTCTTATCTGAAACATTTTGTAGTGAGGAAAGTGGAGTTTTAGGTACACAGGTTTCAGAATCAGACTTAACTCCAAGAAAATCAAAAATGTAAAAGACTCATGAGAATACTCTAACAAGGCTATCAAAACTGAAAACAGAGCTACATCATGGAAAATCAGAACTAAAAACACAATGAGATTTATATGACAGTAATACTTTCTGTTTCACAGAAACTAATTTAAATTCTGTAGCCAAACATTTCATAAACACTCAATTAAGTAATGATCATCGATCAGGAAATGCAAGGTGATGAGCATTTGCTTTATCCTTATACGAGTGAAGTCTCCACCTACACAGATATTTGTCAGTTCATGTTTATCTTCCTTCTATGAGGCATCTGAAACCTATTGTCTTCTATACCTTTTGAACGACAATTGAATACTTCTGTGATGAATGTAATAAAAGCAGAAGTCAGAAGTTGAGACAATGATCAATAGTGATAAATATTGTGCTTTGTTGTTTTATGAAATGTCTTTGAAGAGAGGGTTGCAGTGTGATGTAGGCAAACTAGAAATTTTAGGATTTCAAAATTTAGGTCATTTGGGAAGGTCAAATGTGCAAGCAAACCATGCATTAGTTTTCATGATTAGAAGCTTACATGAAAACTGGAAGCATGTTGTTGCTTATTACTTCACTCAGAACTCAGTTTCAAGTATCACTTTAAAAAGTCTTATTCAAAATGGTTCAAATGGCTCTGAGCACTATGGGACTTAACATCTATGGTCATCAGTCCCCTAGAACGTAGAACTACTTAAACCTAACTACCCTAAGGGCAACACACAACACCCAGCCATCATGAGGCAGGGAAAATACCTGACCCCACCGGGAATCGAACCCGGGCGTGGGAAGCGAGAACGCTACCACACTACCATGAGATGCGGGCAAAAGTCTTATTACCTGTGTCATAAGGCAGTTGCTATAAATAGGGCAAAATGTTGTTAGGACAGTTTATGACCAGGGTGCAACCATCCAGAGAGCACTGAATGATCTCCACTGTGAGAAATTTACTGCGTCCAGTTCATTTCTTAGTCAGTGATGAACCTATTGCAGTAATTTATTATGTCTATTAGAGAGTGCTAGAAATGCTTTGCTAGGAAATAAAATACAGTCTGGATCTAAGAAAGAGGCCAGTTTTAAATTTATTCTGAGGACTTTTCCTCTGGATCAGCAGAAGATGTTTGAGATGTTGCCAAAATTACAGAGGAATTACTTTGAATTTAAGGATTCTTTTAATAAAATTAAAGTTAGAGTAGCTGCAGCCCAGCTTGGTCATACAGTTGCCACAGTTATTGAAACTTATGATGCATTTAATATTTTACCTGCTGATTCAATATACACTGCAGAATTTGTTGGAAAGATGGAGTACTTTTTCGATCCACTGAACAGTTCCCATTATTATAAACAAGATGGCAAATCTTATAAATGTGCCCTCTCTGTTGACTTCTCATGTCTTGAAATGTAGTATAGTCTGTTAAAGGAAATGGAAAACAGGAAAGTGTTGGAGCAAGGCACAAGGAGAGACAGAACAAAAATTTCTGGCAGACAACAATAGAATCACTGAGGTTCATTTGAAATAGATTTAAAAATTGGCTTTAATTTTTTAAGCATGAGAGCTTTCAGTCAAAACCCACTGCAGAATGTATTTTGTTGTGTGAGACAGCATGGTGTTGCGAACACCAACCCAACTTGCTTTCATTTCAAAGCAGCATTGAAAACAGTTGTTGTCAATAACATGTCCTTACTGGTAAATTCACTAGGTAATTGTAAGGATGATAGATGCATGCCATTAAGCAATTTAAGGCAATTTTTGGGAGCAGGTACTGATAGCTTTCTTGATTCCACAACAGACCCATTCCATTATTGATCAAAGTCCTTTATACAGTGCCTTTGCTGATAATGAAGTTGCTACTACTACTACTACTACTGCTACTGCTGCTGCTGCTGCTGCTGGTGGTGGTGGTGGTGAAGGATATGATGTAATAAATGATAGACAAGCACTAGCATATGTAGCTGGTTACATTCTACAAAACACTTGAAAGCAAATGTAGTGTCTGTAAAACAAGTCAGTTGGCACCAACACCCACAGAATATCATTTGTTCACATGTTTCAAGGAATATGATGCTTTAAACCCATAATTATTGTTTGTTAGTAAAAGCTTAATATCCTTTATGGCAAAAGTTCATAGTCAGTTGCATGCATTTTTAGACAAATGTGAACAGCAGGAAAAATTGGAGAATACATTCTATTTGGTGTTTAAGTTTATAGAAAAAATTTAATTTTTCTTAACAGTATATTTTAAGAAAATGTGTACCTCTTTTGATTTATAAGTATGTGAGAGGTTGGAAACACGCCATTGATAATAAGATTAATGTTGTTAAAAATAAAACTAGTAAAAGGTTTAAAGCTGTATAACAGTTAAGAGAAAAATTTTATTTTGTGCTTGAGAAATAAAAAGTAAGTTTTGTTTTCATTTCACTGCTTTTATCCACCTTTCCTATTTTTGGTACTTAATACTGATGTCTTCTTTTTTGTGTTGAAGCATTTACAATCGGAAGGTGCAGGGACTTTTTTATGAAATTAATAGTCAATAATGCAAGCTTCCTGGGCAATTACTCAGAAATTACGGTCCTGAAACATAGTTGTGAGAAATTTTAGAATTCTTCATTAATTAACACTGTAATTTAGATTTCTTAATTGAATCTCTTTAACTGCTGACTAGCCTCTTAATAATAGCTTTTTTTTTTCTCCATTGACCTAACAGCTCGTAAGACGGAAAAGTATGACATTATTCAGGAATATTTGTAGTCCAATTTAGCTACAACAGTTTTATTTAGCCTCAGTTATTTACACTAGAAGCTTGTTTCGACTTACAGTCAGCATCAAGTGTTGTATCTACACTCCTGGAAATTGAAATAAGAACACCGTGAATTCATTGTCCCAGGAATGGGAAACTTTATTGACACATTCCTGGGGTCAGATACATCACATGATCACACTGACAGAACCACAGGCACATAGACACAGGCAACAGAGCATGCACAATGTCGGCACTAGTACAGTGTATATCCACCTTTCGCAGCAATGCAGGCTGCTATTCTCCCATGGAGACGATCGTAGAGATGGTGGATGCAGTCCTGTGGAACGGCTTGCCATGCCATTTCCACCTGGCGCCTCAGTTGGACCAGCGTTCGTGCTGGACGTGCAGACCGCGTGAGACGACGCTTCATCCAGTCCCAAACATGCGCAATGGGGGACAGATCCGGAGATCTTGCTGGCTAGGGTAGTTGACTTACACCTTCTAGAGCACGTTGGGTGGCACGGGATACATGCGGACATGCATTGTCCTGTTGGAACAGCAAGTTGCCTTGCCGGTCTAGGAATGGTAGAACGATGGGTTCGATGACGGTTTGGATGTACCGTGCACTATTCAGTGTCCCCTCGACGATCACCAGAGGTGTACGGCCAGTGTAGGAGATCGCTCCCCACACCATGATGCCGGGTGTTGGCCCTGTGTGCCTCGGTCGTATGCAGTCCTGATCGTGGCGCTCACCTGCCCGGCGCCAAACACGCATACGACCATCATTGGCACCAAGGCAGAAGCGACTCTCATCGCTGAAGACGACACGTCTCCATTCGTCCCTCCATTCACGCCTGTCGCGACACCACTGGAGGCGGGCTGCATGATGTTGGGGCGTGAGCGGAAGACGTCCTAACGGTATGCGGGACAAGACCCAGCTTCATGGAGACGGTTGCGAATGGTCCTCGCCGATACCCCAGGAGCAACAGTGTCCCTAATTTGCTGGGAAGTGGCGGTACAGTCCCCTACGGCACTACGTAGGATTCTACGGTCTTGACGTGCATCGCTGCGGTCCGGTCCCAGGTCGACGGGCATATGCACCTTCCGCCGACCACTGGCGACAACATCGATGTACTGTGGAGACCTCACGCCCCACGTGTTGAGCAATTCGGCGGTACGTCCACCGGCCTCCCGCATGCCCACTATACGCCCTCGCTCAAAGTCCGTCAACTGCACATACGGTTCACGTCCACACTGTCGCGGCATGCTACCAGTGTTAAAGACTGCGATGGAGCTCCGTATGCCACGGCAAACTGGCTGACACTGACGGCGGAGGTGCACAAATGCTGCGCAGCTAGCGCCATTCGACGGCCAACACCGCGGTTCCTGGTGTGTCCGCTGTGCGGTGCGTGTGATCATTGCTTGTACAGCCCTCTCGCGGTGTCCGGAGCAAGTATGGTGGGTCTGACACACCGGTGTCAATGTGTTCTTTTTTCCATTTCCAGGAGTGTAGTTCTTATGACACACAAGACGCCTTGAAGCTTTTACATATTGATAGAAGTGAGTATAAATGTGTCAGCTTGCATGTCTATTTTTTGACATTTACGTCTGACAGTCGATGCTCAAGAAAACATCACAGCAGTCACTGCTCCTATGATGTTTTCTTGAGCAGCGATTGGTCTATCTTCTCCTCTCTCATTATTCCTGTTATCATTATCTCTCCTATGACTGTCGAATACTGCCATGGTTCGTATGTCCATTACCCCCATCTCTGTCTCTGTAATTTGGTGGAACATTAAATTGACTTTCATGGTAATTATTTCCACATTGGTTCTGATCACACATCTGGTTATTTTCCTGTGCACAAATAGTTTCTAATTGCTCCAATACTTCCATTACAGTATCTTTATCTTTAATCAGGCTTCCGGATAAGTTTTCTTGCATTCTGCGACTTAACCTCGTTTTAATTGCTGATATCATTATGTCATCATTCAATGGCTGCTCTAGTGCCTCATTCAATTCCCATAGATGCTCAGCAAATTCTCTCAAGGTACCTGTCCATATATTAAGGGACTTGCTATGCGGTAATTCTTCAAGTGTTGCACACTGGTGACTTTTGGACCAGTATTTCTTTAAAAAATCTTCCTCAAATTGACTGTAGCTGGTAACTTCTTCTTTGTTCCTAACTCCCCAGGTGAAAGCTTCACCCTCCATTCTGTCTATTGCAAACTGAATTTTATCTGTATCTCGTAAATGTGCTGGGAAAACTCCCTGAACGACTTAGTAAATATCATTGGATGCAACACCCCTTTGGGTTTATATTTTTACCCCATGTGAATCTGGGTGTACCTGTTGTCAGCGTTCACTAAGGTAACGCCATTGCCCTCCCCTAATCTTAAGGTGGCACTACTTATCTTCCTATCAATCCCTTAAGTTTTAGTTTCTTAGTGTTGGACTCCCTCCTGCCACTGTTCGATCTCATTTGTGACTATACGTTCCACAACCTCTCCAATTTCACTTGACTACTTCCCAATTTACCAATATTAACTTGGCATTGCTGTTGTATTTGTACCACGTCTTTAATCTGTTGGTGTTAATGTGTTTCAATTTTTTGCATTCTCCCTTCCAATTCAATTTCGATATCCTTGACATCTCCCTCAGCTTTTCCAATTATCTCTGCCTTCATATCGTTCATCTCTTCTTGAAGTCGATCTACCTTCACCTGCAGCTTGTCATCTCTCTCCTTAAGTCATTCTTATCTGTTCCTGGAATTTCTGCAGTCCTTTCCTTAAGTTTTCTTGGTTTTCTTTGGACATCTCTTCTAGATGCTTATTGATTTCTTCATTCCTTTCTTGATTTCATCGTTTACTTTGGACATCTCTTCTATATGCTTGTTGATTCCTTGGAACATCTTCAATATTATTGACAGCGATTCTCCATTCTCTAGACTCAGTTCCTTTCTAACTGGTTTTACCGGTGTCTCAGGGTAACCTGTTGAATGACCCATTGGGCTGTCCATTGACATTCCACTACCACCGATTCCTGACCCATACTTGTCCTCCTGTCCTATCTCCATTTTTCTAACTATCTCCTCCACAACCTTTTCTTTCAGTTCAGGACCCATTCTCAACTATTCACTATGCACAGACAAGGAAAATAACACAACCTCCTAGTAACCCAGACACTCACTAATCAGCTAATAATTAAATAATCCTTCGCTGTATTAGGTTAACCAGATTGACAAAACAGACCTGTCCATTGAACACCATAAATTACATAAGCCTACCCAGATCAAAACATCGATGACCGCATTTATACACAAACTCTAGAAGTAATACACACGAAACAACTTAGAAGACATATAAACATGTAATTTACGATAACTAATGTAAATGAGGCACTATTCTGTGCAGTACAGCATGAAAACACACGTATGTTGGCATACTATGTTTCAGAGCAAATTCACAAAAAAATGTTAAAAAGTATTGTTTTTATATTTTCTGCAATTGCCAAATGTAATTTGAAGTTCCTTCCGTGCTCTGAAGAAAGTGCAATATTGTTTAATATCACGCCAGCAAATCGTCTTCACTCGCCCCTCGATGCACGTCCAAGTCACAATGTCCTGACGTTTGAAGTCGCGCTGCTAGTCGTGTTGGCGTTGGCTCCGACGGCGGGCGGCTGTCAGGCGATGCGCTGCTGTAGCGCGGAGAATCGCGCTGATGCAGTCTCTGTGCGGCGGTTGGTGACAGATTGGAGGTGCTGTCACGTATTTCGCTGATCGGCGTGTAGGTGGCGCAGGCGTTGTAAACTTTGGAGGTTTGCCACTAGATGTCGAACTCAGCGTCGTCGTCGTATCTAATTTAGTCTCTTGGCTCCGTTGTAGTCAACGTCCATTGTGGTACGCCTGCGTTATCGAAATCCTTGCTGTCGCGGCGTGTGGAACTGCTTCACTGCTTTAAATGCTTTGGCTAGCCGCTCACAGAGTCTGGGTGACGTCGTCCTACAATTACGCCACAGTCAACACTCGCAAATGCGGTAACAGTTAACAGGTCCACATCAAATTGAGCGATTCACATCGTTCAAAAGATAATTTCGGATACAAAGTCACTTGAGAACATACTCCTGATACTTTCGTAACGGAATTTTAGCTGGTTCACTCGCGATTATGCACAAACGCTCCTTTTCCTAGAGTATGAATTTTACAGTAATCCATGTGGGTGTTCGTGTCCATACCTCAATACATTGTTTATTAACACTGCTCTTGTCACTTAAACTTGTAAAAACAAATTGTTCACTGTATCTCAGTCACTTTTCACTGTACTGTCCAAATAATGTGCTTCGTTCCCGCGATTTCTAATTTCACCATAAATACCTTATATTACACTCTAATTTTAGTCACGGTAACGACAATACCGATTTATTCTTGCACTAAAATCGTCCGATAATTGCAAATGTCTTCTCACTGAACCCAAAAATGGTGCTTAATAAACCATTGTTCGTATCCGAAGATTGCAACTGTCCTTGACACGAGAGGCAAGGTGAAACACCCCCGTTATGCTCTTTATTGGATTTTGTGTGATTTACCAAAGCCGCCAAACAGTTAATTATTATGATTATATGACCATGTGCTTAATGGATGAAAGGCCATCGGTTTTTCTGCTGTGGTTTCGGGGGTATTTTAGCAGAGTACGGCTGTTCTGAGACGGAATAGTTGATGATTGAAAGTTTTTTTATTATTAAAGACCACAAAGGTTTCGATATACAAACTGATATGTATTTTCTATTAACACACAAATTCTGAGGGAGTTGCTACCTTCGCCTTACACATTTAACTACGGTTTTATCTGTTATTGTTGCTGATTTTAAGTACTTCGTCACACGCAATAATGCTGGCTAATATTCACAACAATCCATGGCTGTTGCTGGCCGACGCAAAACATGTAATTCGGCACTTGTCACCTTTTGTTTCATATCACTCGTGAATCGGTATTGATGTGGGTCAACCCCACGACGATAAGGGAGACACACTCATTTGTCACACTCCAGTGAATTTAGAATTTACTCCTCAGTCGGCAAATCCGCCATTGACACCTTCCTCAGCGCGACCACCATTCTTGCCCGTCTTCCCAGTACTACTTCCACTCTGCACTAATCTCACTGCCAGCAGGAGCACTTGAGAATCGACTACTGTCTGCTATCGACCTGGGTGTCAGATACTAATATCTATGTTCGTGGTATCACAGACAGAGGCAGGCAGAGATTTTGATAAACCAAGATCACCAAAACAACACGAGAGGAGGGTTGATTGACGAGTTTCAGTCTTAAGCAGTTTTTATCAGTGGGCCTCCAGAGGGATTTATGGCAATTGCTGCCGCATTTTCTGCTCTGGTGGTTTCCGGTTCCCGTCCGGGGAGTGCAGGGTCTCTTTTGTCATCACCAAGTGCGAGCCGTCTTGACAGCCCACTTCGTGCTCTTGAGGGCTGTTTCTCCTGCCTATGGCTATCTTTCCTGTGTGTAGCCTACAGCGTGACCATGCTCGTCTCGGTCACCCACTTCCAGAGCTGCTAGCCTCCAAGGACGGCGTGGGCGACACCACGTGCTCGCTGTGTGGCGACAGCGACTACGTAAAGCCTCTTGAGCCGACACGACTGGCGCAGCTAAGAGCCTCGTCTTGGACGGCACATACCGGTTGGAAAGCCTCCTGCCGGTAGACCTGCCAATGCTAGCTGCCTGCAGCGTCAATACTTCTTCGCAGATTTTAAGAACAATAAATTTTTGGTGGTATGATGTCGTTTTAGTAGCATTCAGTGCCGAGCGTCAAGGAGGCATCAACCCACGCAGCACGGCAACACAGCACCACTGCAACCCACAACAGTGCAGTTCACAATCCTGGACCTCCACATTTGATGTCGGAACGGTCTGTCCCCTCTCAATTGTGATGACAAAGGAACCACGCCTCCTACTGTCCTCCAAGAAGATCGCTCGACTACTACAGCCTTGCAGTTCCGTCAGTTTGGTGATTTTCAGTAGTGGCTCTTTCTTTTCTGCAAAGGATGATGTTCAATCGAGAGGCTTTTTTCCTGGTATCTAGTTGCATTTGTGCGTATAAGATGAAGGGAGTGAAGTCAGTTGACATTCAAAGATTGTTTGTGCCAATTTGGGCAATTTGTACCGTTTGTAATGAGCACTGAATTTAGTCGTGAACAAAGCGTATGCTTCGTTCTATTTATGTATGGGGTAGTGATATTCATGACTCATTTGTAGCCAGTCAAGTGGATCGTTAGGTTGTAATAAGTGTGCAGTGTATTAAAGTGACTGTAGTGTCGTTTTTGTTTTTTCTCGTTTGTTGAGTTTTGTGTAAGTATTAGAATGTCAACCGTGTCTGAATCGGATATGCAGGAAGCGTTGCAATATTTGACAGTGCAAATAGCTAAGCTCCGGATATATTTCAGAGGGCTGCTGAAGTGAACAGGTTTGTGGCGAGCTTACCTCGTCTTGCAGTATATCCAACTACCACTGACCTAGTTAAATCTGTCGACCCCTTAATTAGTAAGAAAGTACGGGACAAGTGGTGGTTCGATTTCATTACGTGGTTGGATGAGAATGGGAGAGTTGTACCAGCTGCAACAACCTGTGAAAATGCGCTGTCTGAGGTAATTATAGTGCCAATTGGAGTAAATGTGACCTGTACTAAAGTAAATGAGTATATGAATACCAACATAGATCATATGGTGTCATCGGAAGAGTCAAGTCCCATAGAAAAGTTGGCACCTCACAATGGAACCACAAGCGATGCTAGTCTTAGCCATGAATGAGAGACATTGTCGAAGACACTCCCTCAGGAGGTTCCGTGCGTCACTGCTGCTGGAAGTCGACTTACATCAGAGCACAGTGCTGTTTACCCCACTCTTTGATAGCCCAGTCTGATAGCAGCAGCATCGTAGCTCAGATCCGGCAGCGAGCTAGCGTCATTAGTCATAACTGTGTACTAACGTCAATTATTAAACGTACCGTGATATCTGACTGTCAGTCAGTGCTGTTCATAGTACTGAACAGCTATCACTGTGTTATGTGACATTACTACAAAAAATGGCTCTGAGCACTATGGGACTCAACCGCTGTGGTCATTAGTCCCCTAGAACTTAGAACTACTTAAACCTAACTAACCTAAGGACATCACACACATCCATGCCCGAGGCAGGATTCGAACCTGCGACCGTAGCAGTCGCACGGTTCCGGACTGCGCGCCTAGAACCACGAGACCATGGCCGGCGACAGTACTACATATATTTCCTCTGTATCCGAAACATTTATCTGATTCCTGATATACATTGTCATTCACGTGGACATGGATTCCATTCAAGTTAATCATTCTTCATTAAGGAGTTTTACTAAACTGAACTAATATACTTTATATGTGCTATAGTAGCTGACCGACCTCCTTCGGAAGTAAAACTAATGTACTGTCATCTGTGCTTGCTACAAAATAAACAAAAAATTGAGTCCTAAAATATTGTGGACAGAAGTGAAGTTGATTTTGAGGCTCCATCTGTTTCTCTTGTTAACAGTGCACAGGGCCCTCAGTTCACAGTTAATATTAAAGTGAATAAAAACAGGGCTCACAATAACAGTAAAAGTAAATGTAAAACCTTTTGGTCATGTCGTACATTAGGTGTACCTTAGACTAAGGTGTTGAAGTCTTATCCTCAGAGTTTTCTCATCATAAATAGAAAAGCTTGTCCTTATCTGCTCCACATAAACCTTCTGCTTCAGTCCACAAATATAAGAACGAACTTTTTGTCCAGTTAAGAGTGGCCATAAGCCAAAAAAGTTTATATGAACACAGGTGCGTCTGTTTCTCTGATCTGTAAAAACATCTGTGATATAATTCCTAGCCCACAGCTACTACAGCCCACTTCTGTTTTGTCTGCTTATAGCGGTCACAAAATACCAGTATCTGGAGTGTGCGGTTTGCCAGCAACCTTCTGCGACAATAAATAGTGTATTTCATCCATGAACTACGTTATAGAAACAGAGCACACATTTTTGGCTTATACTTGTTTGACTCATTCAGCCTGTGCATCTAATAAATCTGTTACATATCATTGTTTCAGGGCCTCATGTTCACTTTTCTGACTTGTGTAATGAGTACAGTGATCTTTTTGAACCTAAGGATTTTGAGGCTCACATAACTGTTAAACATAACTCAAAACCACGATTTCATGATGCTAGGCCTGTCCCCCATGCTATGTGTGAGCAGGTTGCAGAGGAACTGACACGACGGAAGTCAATGTTGTGATACAACCCATTTTTGCAAGCCGGTAGGCTCCCTCCTTGGTCATTGTTAAAAAGCCATTAGGATGTTTATGTCTGTGTGCTGATTTCAAAACCACAGTAAACCCATGAACTATCGTGGACTCATGGCTGAAAGAACTGATGGATGGATTGGGACAGGGAAGGTTCTTTTCGAAGACTGAACGCTCAACATAGCGCTTAGTAATTACAGTCAACTTGAAAAAGAGGCCTTTGTCTTTGCTATAGCGGTACCAAGTTCAAACAATATTTGTATGGTCAGAAGCTGAATTTGGTTACAGATCATCGGCCTTTAAGGAATTTGTTGTATACTTTCAAGCCTGTCCCACTACCAACAGTGTAAAAATTGAAACACCGGACTCTGTTGTCTAATTATCAATACGAGTAGTTCTATAAACCCACTGTACAACAATCGAATGCTGATTTTTTGCCTCTAATACTGGCCATACCGACACAGTGTTTGATTTGTCTGAAGCATCGTGTTATGAAACTGACATTCAAGGTTTTTAAATTTTTGTAAATTTTCCTCTTAACTATCAGTGTATTGCTGGTGCAACTGCTTCTGATCCAACTCTTACGGTAGTCTTGCAACACATGCGCCATCGTTGGCCACATAGTTTTAAAGTGGCGTGTAACTACTTTTCGCATTCTCACACTCTATCCGCACAGTCAGGTGATCTGCTTCTGCTGTTGTGATTCTGCTCTTCTTACAACAGGAAGTTTTGTCTATGTTGCACCAGGGTCCGTGGGGTATAATTCGTACAGAGCAACTCTCCCGACGTCATCGCACTTGGCAGCGCATGGACGCCGAAATTCAGCATAAGACCTCCCATTCCACAGTTTGTGTGGACCATCAGTCTGCTTCATCATAAACCTTCTTTCAGGGCCACGTCCATCCAGATCGTGGCTACGTATACATATTGATTTCGTGGGTCCATTCTGGAACAAACGATGGTTGTTGTTCGTAGGGGCATACAGTAAATTTCCATTTGTAGTCCCCATGATATCCATCTGTACTGCTAGTACTATATCTGTTTTGTCCTCTATTTATTACCTCCAAGGTCTTCCTGAGGTTGTTGTCTGGGACAATGGACCACAGTTCACATTAGTCGATCTTCAGGCGTTTTCTGCTGACAATAGCATACACCACGTAACTACTGCTCCTTTTCACCCTCAGTCAAAAATTAAGTTGAATAGTTCATTCGAACGCTCAAAAGCCATACAGAGAAACTCTATTGCTCCAACACATGGCAGCAAGCATTAAAGATATTTCTTTCCTCCTACCGCTCCTTGCCACATGGCGGGAAGTAACGGGCAGAATTATTACTCGGTCATCATCACCAAACCCTGTTGCATGCCCTGCCGCTGCCACAGAAGCAGTTCATTCTATCACGTCAAACAAAGTTTCAACTGCTACACAATGTATTCCTTAAAGTTTTTGGCAAAAAATTGTGTTGAGATCACCGTGTCATCACATAACTTTTGTGTCGCTCGTCTTAAGTCATTCAACGTTCCTCTGGGTTGCATCGTAGTCACTAGAATCATCTGTGACACTTTTATATCAGAGATTCTGCCGCAGAATTTTTTTCACACAGGCCCAGCTCACAGCTGGGATCCGCAAAAGCAATCACTCCGCCTCTCTGACCATCGTGATCGGTGCTATAGAGGCCAGCGCTGATGGAGATCGACGTCGCGCCGCCGCCGCCGCCGCCGCCGCTGCCGTTTCTTCACATTCATCCCCCTCCCTTTTGCCCCTGTCGCCGTCACGTAACTCAGCTCTACACGACAATGGTGCAGAGCTTTTGGGGGGAGGGGAGGAATGTGATGTCGTCTGAAGAGTGAGGTTCAGGAGTAAAGTTGGTTCTTCATGATGGAACCACAAGTTACAGACAGTCGCTGCCAGACGCAGCAACGAATGAGAGATGTCTGCGAAGAAATGCCCTCAAACGATTCTGTACGTTGCTGTTGCTGGAAATCTGCTTACATCAGAGCATATCGCCGCTGGCTCCACTCTTTGATAGCCAATACTGGTAGCAGAATCCTCCTAACTAAATTCCGGCAATGAGCTTGTGTCACTTGTCAGAACTGGGTAGCCGGCCTTAGTGGCTGAGCGGTTCTAGGCGCTACAGTCTCGAACCGCGCGACCGCTACGGTCGCAGGTTCGAATCCTGCCTCGGGCATGGATGTGTGTGATGTCCTTAGGTTAGTTAGGTTTAAGTAGTTCTAAGTTCTAGAGGACTGATGACCTTAGAAGTTAAGTCCCACAGTGCTCAGAGCCATTTGAACCAGAACTGCGTACCAAATTTTATTGTTAAACGTGTAATGATATTTGACTACCATTCAATACTACTCAAAGTAACATGACTAAACGCTCATTGTAATTCATTTGAAGACAGATTTCATCCAAATATTCTTTTTTACGGACTTTTGCTAAACTGAACTAGTATAATCTGATCACACATCATATGTGCCACACTAATAGCTTGGACTGGTCCAGAGATAAAACTATTGAATTGTCATATGGGCTTGCTACGACATGTGTAACAAATGACATTCTTTTAGAGATAGTTTCATACCATTTGGTGATAATGGTTGTTGTTTCGAGGCTGTGGAGTCTGGAACAGATATATAAGGAAGTATGTGTGCCAGTGATTTGTCGGTCATGCAGAGTGCCACAGCAGATGATAATTTTGTTGTAGATACTAATGACTGTGCGCGGTAATGTTTTGATGATATTAGTTGTATGGCACATGTTTCGGACGAGGAAGCAGTACAGTTGCACTTATTTCTAGTCAACGCAGATTCGTCTCTACTTGTTGTGGACCCGACTTCTCTGAATGGGAAAGTAAAAAAGAGAAAAAGAAGGAAAATGGTTTTACAGCTAAAGACGAAGCTGAGAAGACTGAATCGTTTCGGGAATATGTGACTGAGGATCTGGGTGGACTTGATACCGTGTTACAGATAATGAAAGTAAGAAAAATGTGTAATTTTACTCAAACGCAGAATCTAACTTGGGGAGACACTGTTTCAGCCGAGGGAGGGAGCTGTAAGTGTTACTTCCGTGCAGGGATCTATCATCATGGGAGTAGAAGCACCAAAACTTCGTACATCACTAATATTCAATGCACACTGTAATGAGCCGAAGTGCAGGACGAGGTTAATTATGAAAAGGAAACAAATAAGAAAGGTTGGCATTGCAAGGCGTAGTAAGTCTGTCAGTAACTGTAAAATAAGATAGGTAACTAGGGCTACGGACCACTATATTATATGCAGTAGTACGGTAAGTTGATTTTGTGCAAACATAGTTTTAAGGATGTGTGTTCTGAGGAAAAGTAAGGGATACTTTTGGTTTCAAGACGAAGTTCCAAATGATACACCAAACCACCTCATACATGAAGAAATCTGCGAACATAATAAATAAATACCGTAACTAACTGGATGTGGAAGATTTGCTCAGAAGGAAGAATTTTTGAAGTTTCATTTTATAGGTTTTTGGCCTGATGATTAGTGAGGTCATGTCTATTTGTGGAAACAAGAGGGACTGGTTGATCACTAAAAGTAAGAATTACGCCAGAGAGAGCTTTAATAATGGATTACCCGTGAAACGAGAATAAGGAAATGAGATTATGAGTCATAGACTGATTGCGAGCGGAGTGTCGTTACAATTATTGTACTATTGCATAAGAATTGGTTTAGAGGGGAAATTGTTCTGCAAATCATGAATCCAGTGGACGAAATTTGTGAAATTAGACTTAGAATTAGGTGCATAGCTGGTGGACCACGTGGGTGAAACTAGACTAGAGAAAGAAAGAAACCAAGATCATAGTATATAATTTTGGACTATGTCAGGGCTTTTTCAGAGACATCTCGAGCGAAATTCGAGGTGGATTTTTTGAGGGAGAGAGGAGTGTTCAAGTGTGGATCCGCCTCTAAACATCGCTTTGCATATGACTCGCGGCAGTTCCACCTTCAGACCCTATCCCGAATGTGGTCTATTGTGGATCTGCGTCCAGACATCGCTCGGGATATAATGTGTGGCGCATCCACTTCACACCACCCAGGATGTAGCATATTGTGGATCCGTATCCCACCATCGCTCCGGATATAACGCATGGTGGATGCACACTTGAACACTAACTCCGCTCTATTCTGGGTCATAGGAGCCATCCGCCACACATGCGCAGACAGACATGCAGAAAACAGAACACACACTGCAAACGAAGAATATGTGATTGGAAGTGACTGATACATTGAGTACAATGCTATACTATACCGTCCGACCAGAAAAATAGTGCATTTGCGATTGGTGTTGGTGATTGTATTACATCTACAAGAAGTTTTAGAATATAGAAAGAGAAGTATCGTCATGATCGCATGGATAGAAGTGACATACAATCAGTAAAATTACGAAAAATGACAGAAAATACGTATAAATTATGGTAAAATACGCCAAAATGTGTGGATACTGAGGGAGTACTTGCATATCTCCTTGGTGTAAGACTATTCTTGTAAATGTAAAAGAGTATGCAAGAAGAAAACAAGAAAACGTTGACATGGAAACACCGGGAACCAGGGAAACAGTCATTCTTCGTCGACAGCGATAAGACGGTTGGAATTGAATGCTTAACGTTGATGATCGCCAAATGTACAGTAATAAAATTGTATATGTTGGATCACATGCCCAGGTGGGGGCCCCAAGTTATCGGCAATCGCCTTATAAATTTTTGTAAAGTATCAAATTGGCTGTGAGCACAATGTGACTTAACATCTATGATCATCAGTCCCCTAGAACTCACAACTACTTAAAACTAACTGACCTAAGGACATCACACAACACCCAGTCATCAAGAGGCAGAGAAAATCCCTGACACCGCGGGGAATCGAACACGGGAACCCGCGCGTGGGAAGCTAGCACGCTACCGCACGACCACGAGCTGCGGACTGTAAAGTATCCTTAGCTAAAGAGTGTTGTGTTACCGGCTGGGGTGACTGCAGTATACAGCTACAGATACGATCACATGTTTGACCCACTGCAGGATTATTTACAATGTGCTTTTCTGTATTCTCCTCCAATCACAACCTTGCGGCGTCAGCTAATAAACAGTTGCTGTATGGCAACATCCTGCTGTATGTCTATTGAGGCAATAGTGATATAGGCAAGTCGACTGCTGTCTTTGATGTTTTCCTGGACAAAAGAAAGCCATCTACCTCTAAATTTACATGGACCTGCGTTAGAGGACGATAGGAAGTGGATGGAGTGATCGGCTGGGATAGAGTTGTAATGAGGTATGATTCAGTCATAGACTGACGACGGATTCTAGAGAGAGAGGTATGGAAGTACTGCATAGACATCTGTCTACATTTGCAATCTAATACATGGTGCTCGCAAAGTAGTGGAAGGGTGGTTTAGCGACGATACAGAAACAGGGATGTATGCTGCTGTGTCACTGGTTGGCGTTGAAAAACTGGTAAAATTGTTAAAACTGATCACACTACCAACTGTGATGCTTATTACAGTACATCGACGGTGTCTTTTTCACCCCATCTTCCCACTGGTACGGTGTTGATTACCACATAATGATTGACTGATATCACTCGTTTGAGATCGAGTGATCGAGTACATGACCGCAATATGAGGAATCAGTCGAAATTGAACACTGAACCATCTGCTACCCCGTCACTGTGAAACATAACTTTAAATGTGAAGGTCATTTATCACTTTCGAACAGATGCTTGGAAACGCTCCACAATGCTGGAAAACTCTTCCAGTTTCCTTATGTTGTGACTGTCTTTTATTTCAATCATCTGGTGTGTGTGTGTGTATTGTGGGAGCAGCAGTAGCATGATCACACCATGCGATACCCAGTTTTGTGTGAGGGCCAATCGATCGAATCATCTTAATGTCAGTTTAGAACCAGACACATACACTGAAGCAGTGGTGAAAAAAAAATGTATGGCAGTGTTACAACAGGAAAAAAAACGACAAAGCAGGGACTCTCTCTTGTAACCGATAGTCTGTCGGATCTGGTCCTCCTACAGTTCAGGCGATAAAACTTTCCATTGGTCTGTGCAAGCAATCACTGGGCACCTGCTCCAATGAATCAATACCTGCTTATTTAATAGGACCGCCACATATGTTCGATGCCAGCTATATGTATTTGGCAGCTATATATATCTGAAGACAGGGCTGCAGAAGAAGCTTTTCGAGTTCTCTGTCGATGATGTCAGCGGAGCTTTTATAGTAAGCATTTTTCTCTATTGGGTGGTACAAAATAACAACGATCGAATGCTTGTGGGACAGCCGTGAATGCACCCTGAAGCATGCAGATCTCCTTTGGAGTTCAGTACCTGTGAGTAGTTTCGAGATGCACAGGCAATGCAGTAGCAAAACCATCGCCCTTCTTCCAGTCTTTCTTCCATTTCCCGTACTGCTGCTACCTCGTATTGGAGGAAAAGGCTTCATCTTGGCACTGACCTTATACACTCTACACCACTGACGGAGCTACGAAATAACGTCCCCACTTCCCTCTTGCATTAACTCAGCTCAACTTGTTTCTTCACAGGATTCAGAAGGTGGCAGATACAGCACTCTCCGACTTCTGCTCAGTTCCCACTTAAATTGGGCCATCACATTGACTAATTTGAGGGTCTGTCTAAAGCTACGTTGTGGTTTTGCTGTAGCAGATAGATTCGAAAAAGGTGACTTGTTTCGGGATATGGGATTGGCACGAATACGATTACCAGTGTCTGTAATCATTAAGAGACGTCTCCATAGGATCCAACCCAAGTATGTAGTTGAATGGAGAGACTTCATTTCAATTCACAGACAGAATTTGTACCAGAAAGCGTAACGCTGTCAGTGACTCTTGTGTGTGCCTGTAGAACAAAACCGCTTTTCATGCAGGTTGGCGATAACACAGTTGTTGTGATCGTGTTTTTAACAGCGCGGTCATTACGCGAAATGTGTGTTGTTGGCAGTAGAATCCTTATGTGGTCAGTTTCAAATGTCTTCTCAATAATGTTCCTCGAAAGAACACCGTCTTACCTCCAGGGATTCCCATTTGAACTACCTGGTGAGTGTAATCCGACTACTAAGAAAGAAAAATTCCTCGCCAAGAAAAGTGACTCTTATGATCAGTTTAATAATTAGACTATCAATTTGATATCAGTGACATGCCACTTGGTGGGTGGAGCCAATGGCTGGGGCATCACGGTTATGATTTGTTCGTTGGGGCGATAGCTTTTAAAGATATTTGAATCTCTCGCCTACACAGGGAGAGACGACCATCGTAATAAAATCAGATGTATTGCCGAATTTATAAAATTATAGGAAGTATACACGTTATATTTACAACTACTCTGTGTTGTTTCCTTGAGAGAGTCTGAAACTGAGGAGGTGACCTGTGACTTAATATTATAGTCCTGTGATGCTGGACACGACAGATAAGAAAAGATATTTTTTACCTGATGAGAGAATACTTAAAAGGAATATAGCCTATGCCATAGTCCTGTAAGGTATTTTCACAACAAGTAACGATACTTTAGCGATGTGAAAACGGGTGTATGTACCGATTTCTTCTGTCTTCGGAAATAATTTGAATAAAAGAGACAAATTTACATTTTACGTGAGAAATTCGAGGTGTATGGTCAACAGCATTGCTGTCTCGTATTGGGTAAAGCAGATTTTTTAAACTGGTGGGCCTATGTCGAGGTGGAATTGTTTTGAACTACTGTACACGTCCGAGCTGTAGCTGCTTGTTTCGCAGTGCACCACGGCTGGCTGCAGCAGTGGTCCCGAGGAATCGGGAACCGGAAGTAACGGATTAGCTCAGCCTGGGCCAGGTAAAAGGAATACGCTGACCTGTTTGACAGTGCCCATGACAGCTCAAATGGCTCAGAGCACTATGAGACTTAACATCTATGGCCATCAGTCCCCTAGAACTTAGAACTACTTAAACCTAACTAACCTAAGGACGTCACACAACACCCAGCCATCACGAGGCAGAGAAAATCCCTGACCCCGCCCGGAATCGAATCCGGGAACCCGGGCGTGGCAAGCGAGAACGCTACCGCCCATGGCAGCGAGGCCTGGCGAAGTGATCAGTATGTTGGATGAACGCAACAGTGGCGGATGTGTGTATGTTGCATGAGAGAAGATTCACAATGATAAATGTTTGCATGGAAGAACATCCGAATTCCTAACACCCCAATCATCCCCTCCATGGCCAGGGGTGGTACACTCTGGCATACACCCGCGTCCACGACTGCAGCTGCCACCTCAGCTGCAGTTTCCTCCAGTCCCTGAACCTCGGTGCTGGTGTTGTATGAATGAACTGGCATGCTGTGTGTGGATGTCTGGGAGGTGAGTCCACGGGATGTGTGATTGTTTCAGCGATCTCCAACATTTACCTACGACAGCTATTGCTATGGACTGAGTCGTGATTTAAGTATGAAGTGCTTAGCGCTTCTCAACAAATCGCAGAGGACTCTGACTTGTAGTGGTATTTGCTACTGTGTCTGTTCTATCACGCAGTAGAACATTCCCACTACTTCCGGATGTAATGAAGAGAACCATAATAGGAAGTTTACAGTACTTTAAAAACCCAATCGCGACCTCAAATTACCGACTGATCAATTTATTGTTTCCGATAGTTGTATTGCATGTACGCATATGTTCGGTTTGGGTGGGTATAGCCGGCGCGGGTGTGGGTGTCTCTCTCTCCCAATTGGCACTTATGGGGCTGCCCTGCAGTCGGCGGGCGGCGCGCTTCATGATCGAGAGTTTGTGTGTCCGTCAGTATTTTGTTTTCACCAGATATGTTCAGTGAAAACGTTGTTGTGGAGGTGGGTGTTCATGCTCTCAAATATAAGTCCGTACAAGACCTCTGATACATTGAGTGCTCCGATCTGTTTGTGAAGGAAATTTCATTACTTGATTTCCATAATGTTTGTGTGATACTCAAACGTTGAAAATATGTTTTATTATGAAGAAGGACCTTCATAGGACGGAAGGGAATGTTTTAAGTGATCTGCTTGACTCCTTCACATTGTTAAATAATTAATTTGACTGGGTAGTGTAAATGGATTATTTCCCTCTACACTTGATATTGAAATTTAGGTCAGCTTTCCCTTTGTCTGCAGCATCAGCCAACAGGAATAAAGTATTCTGAAGAGAGATGAAAAGCTCCATCTTTGTGTTTGGAGAAGCTGGTTCATACAGACAAACAGGGAGTGGCCTCTTGTGAGCGTCAGAGATAGGAAGCGAGTTTGGAATTTGCCGATCAACAGAATACCGTCACTTGATGCTTTGTTTGCGGGTCGCGAGATCGAAGGAGGCCGATATGTGGTCCGTGGTCGGTTAGTAACGTAATCTGTAATTAGAACATTCGGCTATTTTGACCTCCGTGGCGGCGCCGTGACGATACACACACACGCGGGAGGCCCCAAACGGTGGCTACTATAGCGCACTTCATTCCATCCCTTGGAGATTACAGTTATTATGTCATGGGGACCAGGGGTGGAGGGTACAGTCGTGATGTCTACCCAACTGCGGGGGACCCAGTCTTCTGCAGACCGATTGAATAAAGATCATGTATCAATCAATACTCATCGAAAGAGATTCTGGTCCTTTGTGAAGTATGCTAGCGGCAAGACACAATCAATGCCTTCTCTGCGAGATAGCAGTGGAGATACTATCGAAGACAGTGCTGCCAAAGGAGACTTACTATACACAGCCTTCCAAAATGTCTTCAAAAAAGAAGACGAAGTAAATATCTCAGAATTCGAATGAAGAACAGCTGCCAACATAAGTAACGAAGAAGTAGATATCCTCGGAGTACTGAAGCGACTTAAAACACTTAATAAAAGCAAGTCTTCTGGTGCAGACTGTATACCAATTAGGTTCCTTTCATAGTACAGGTATGCTGATGTAATAGCTCCATACTTAAGTCACATACAGTAGTTCACTCGACGGAAGATCGGTACCCAAACATTGTTCAAAAATGTTCAAATGTGTGTGAAATCTTACGGGACTTAACTGCTAAGGTCATCAGTCCCTAAGCTTACACACTACTTCACCTAAATTATCCTAAGGACAAACACACACACCCATGCCCGAGGGAGGACTCGAACCTCCGCCGGGACCAGCCGCACAGTCCTACGCATTGGAAAGTAGCACAAGTCATACCAATATTCAAGAAGGGTAATAGGAGTAATCCGCTAAATTACAGACCCATATCATTAACGTTGATATGCAACAAGATTTTGAAACGTATATTGTGTTCGATTATTGTGTATTACCTGGAAGAATGCGGTCTATTGACACATAGTCAACACGGATTTAGAAAACATCGTTCTTGTGGAACAAAACTCTTATGAAGTGTTTAGCGCTATCGACACGGGATTTCAAAACGATTCCGTGTTTCTGGATTTCAGGAAGGCTTTTGAAACTGTACCACACAAGCGACGTGTAGTGAAATTGCATGCTTATGTGTCTAGATTCGTGATTTCCTGTCAGAGAGGTCACAGTTCGTAGTAATTGACGGAAAGTCATCTAGTAAAACAGAAGCGATTTCTAGCGCTTCGCAAGGTAGTGTTAGGGCCCTTTGCTGTTCCTTAACTATATAAACGATTTGAGAGACGACCAGAGAAATCGTCGTAGCTTGTTTGCCGATGACGCAGTCATTTATCAACTAGTGAAGTCCTCATAAGAAAATGATTTAGAAAATATATCTGTATACTGCGAAAATTGGCAATTGACGCTAAATAATGAAAAGTGTGAGGTCATCCATATGAGTGCTAAAAGGAATCCATTAAACTTCGGTTACACGATAAGTCAGTCAAATCTAAAGGCCGTAAATTCAACTAAATACCTAGGAATTACAGTTACGAACAACTTAAATTGGAAGAAACACATAGAAAATGTTGTGGAGAAGGCTAACCAAAGACTGCGTTTTATTGGCTGGACACTTCGGAAATGTAACAAATCTACTAAAGTGGTTGCTTAAACTACGCTTGTCCGTCCTCTTTTAGAGTACTGCTCCGCATTATGGGATCCTTACCAGATACGATTGACGGAGTATTTCGAAAAAGTTCAAAGAAGGGCAGCACTTTTTGTATTATCGCGAAGTAGGGGGAGGATGATACTGACATGATACAGGATTTGGAATGAACATCATTAAAACAAAGGCGTTTTTCGTTGCGGAGTAATCTTCTCACGAAATTCTAATCATCACCTTTCTCCTCCGAATGCGAAAGTATTTTGTTGATGCCGACCTACATAGGAAGAAACGATCACCATGATAAAATAAGGGGGTTGGGTTGTCTTGGGGAAGGATACCAGACAGCGAGGTCATCGGATTAGGGAAGGACGGGGAAGGTAGTCGGCCGTGCCCTTTCAAAGAAACCATCCCGGCATTTGCCTGGAGCGATTTAGGGAAATCACGAAAAACCTAAATCAAGATGGTCGGACGCGGTTTGGAAGGTAGGAGACGGATACTGGCCGCGAAAGGCAAAGGTCCCGAGTTCGAGTCTCGGTCGGGCACACAGTTTTAATCTGCCAGGAAGTTTCAATGTCTTCATTGATGGCGATGACACTGTTCTGCAGGATAAATGTCCATGCCACTGGCCAGAATGGTACTACATTGGTTTGAGAAGCATGATAGTGAACTCATGCCTATATCTTGGCAGCAAAAGTCCCTGATCTGAAGTCGATGAAACACCCTTAGGACACTTTCAGCCACCAGCTCGGGAGTCAGGCTCCAGTTCTAGGCTGTGATACGAGTACGTCTACAAAGCGGTATGTTATGTGCTCATCCTTTTCTGTTTTTTGCACATGGTATATTTATTAAATTCCGTGCGTGTCTCTCTGTTTAAGGGGCTTAATCTCGCGTTTTTGTAAGTGTGAATTCACTCAGCCTTTAGCGCAACAGTCGCTCACTGAACAGCCAGCTACGTAGCTCTTTAACGCATCAGCGTCCTCTGGTAGTACATCAGGGGGGTAACAAGTCACATATCTAGGACTGTCTGCTTTTATAGTTCACTTCTTCAGTTAGTCTTGCTATAATGGATAGGAAGTGTGCATGCTGTGCGCGGACGCAGGAGGAGCTTGCCGCAGTTCGCGAACAGCTGAACATGTTGTTGGCTAAGGTCAGTCATCTTCAGGCAACTGTCTTGAGCTGCAGCGATGGCGAAGAATCTGGCGAGACGCATGGGACACCTCAGCTGTCACTTGTTTTGCCCACAGGCTCTAATTCTGAGGCACCTCGAAGCGCACGTGATGTAGTGGATACGCCTTCACAGCAGGGTGAGTGGCAGTTGATAGCGCGTTCATGTCGCTCGAGGGGGAGGGAAATGTGGAGACTGGCCGCCTGGCGTCGCCCATTCACCCTGTGAGTGGACAGATGGCCGCTCCTTCAACAGGGTCCGAGCAAGCACATGGGGGAAGGAGTTAACTTGTTATTGGGAGCTCCGATGTTAGGCGCGTTGTTGAAGCCCCTTAAGCAGATAGCGTTCAGTGCTGGAAAGAAAGCCAACGTCACTCGGTATGTCCTAGGGGGGGGGGGGGGGGGAGGGTGAAGCGGCATTACCTGTGGCTATCGAGAGAGCAAGGTGCAGTTGTCTGCAGGTTGTGGCTCACGTCGGTACCAACGACGCATGGTGCATGGGCTCTGAGGCGATCCTCATTTCGTACAGGCGGCTGGCGAAGGTGGTGAGACTGCTGGCCTCGCACTCAGGGTGCAAGCAGATCTCGCAATTTCCAGCATCGTTTCCAGAGTTGATCGGGGTCCTTGGTTTGGAGCCGAGTGGAGGGTCTCAGTCAAAGGCTTCGTCGACTCTGAACATGTTGTCTTGGCTGCAGATTTCTGGACCTGCGTTATCGTGTGGGGATTTGTAGGACTCCCTTTCATAGATCATGCGTGCACTACACGAAGGAAGCAGCTCTCGGGTACAGTCTACTTGTGGAGTGCACATGAAGATTTTGTAGGCTAGGTGGTAGTTCAGGATGCTCTGATGAGCATTCTCCAGTCGATTTACAGCAAGGGAACTCAAACGGCGTCAGTATAAATACACTTCGACTGTTACAACTTTATCAGTAAATTGTCGAAGTATTCGTAATAAAGTTCCCAAACTTACTGCCCTCCAAGAACGTTCTCGGGCTCAAATTATCATTGGGACTGAGAGCTGGCTGAAAGCCGAAGTGGAAAGCCCTGAGACATTTGACGAGTCGTAGTACGTATATCGGGAAGACAGATTAGAGGCCATATGTGGAGGAGTTTTCATTGCAGTCGAAAAAAATATTGTCTCTATTTATGTCGAAGTTGAATGTAACAGTGAAATCGTCTGGTCACATATAACACATGTAGGTGAAACTGAGTTAATTGATGGATGTTTTTACCGGCCACTCGATTCTGTTGTGGCAGTTCTAGAGTCCTTCAAAGAAAGTCGACGGTCAATAACAAGTAAGTATCATAATATACACTCCTGGAAATGGAAAAAAGAACACATTGACACCGGTGTGTCAGACCCACCATACTTGCTCCAGACACTGCGAGAGGGCTGTACAAGCAATGATCACACGCACGGCACAGCGGACACACCAGGAACCGCGGTGTTGGCCGTCGAATGGCGCTAGCTACGCAGCATTTGTGCACCGCCGCCGTCAGTGTCAGCCAGTTTGCCGTGGCATACGGAGCTCCATCGCAGTCTTTAACACTGGTAGCATGCCGCGACAGCGTGGACGTGAACCGTATGTGCAGTTGACGGACTTTGAGCGAGGGCGTATAGTGGGCATGCGGGAGGCCGGTGGACGTACCGCCGAATTGCTCAACACGTGGGGCGTGAGGTCTCCACAGTACATCGATGTTGTCGCCAGTGGTCGGCGGAAGGTGCACGTGTCCGTCGACCTGGGACCGGACCGCGGTGACGCACGGATGCACGCCAAGACCGTAGGATCCTACGCAGTGCCGTAGGGGACCGCACCGCCACTTCCCAGCAAATTAGGGACACTGTTGCTCCTGGGGTATCGGCGAGGACCATTCGCAACCGTCTCCATGAAGCTGGGCTACGGTCCCGCACACCGTTAGGCCGTCTTCCGCTCACGCCCCAACATCGTGCAGCCCGCCTCTAGTGGTGTCGCGACAGGCGTGAATGGAGGGACGAATGGAGACGTGTCGTCTTCAGCGATGAGAGTCGCTTCTGCCTTGGTGCCAATGATGGTCGTATGCGTGTTTGACGCCGTGCAGGTGAGCGCCACAATCAGGACTGCATACGACGGAGGCACATAGGGGCAACACCCGGCATCATGGTGTGGGAAGCGATCTCCTACACTGGCCGTACACCTCTGGTGATCGTCGAGAGGACACTGAATAGTGCACGGTACATCCAGACCGTCATCGAACCCATCGTTCTACCATTCCTAGACCGGCAAGGGAACTTGCTGTTCCAACAGGACAATGCACGTCCGCATGTATCCCGTGCCACCCAACGTGCTCTAGAAGGTGTAAGTCAGCTACCCTGGCCAGCAAGATCTCCGGATCTGTCCCCCATTGAGCATGTTTGGGACTGGATGAAGCGTCGTCTCACGCGGTCTGCACGTCCAGCACGAACGCTGGTCCAACTGAGGCGCCAGGTGGAAATGGCATGGCAAACCGTTCCACAGGACTACATCCAGCATCTCTACGATCGTCTCCATGGGAGAATAGCAGCCTGCATTGCTGCGAAAAGTGGATGGACACTGTACTGGTGCCGACATTGTGCATGCTCTGTTGCCTGTGTCTATGTGCCTGTGGTTCTGTCAGTGTGATCATGTGATGCGTCTGACCCCAGGAATGTGTCAATAAAGTTTCCCCTTCCTGGGACAATGAATTCAAGGTGTTCTTATTTCAATTTCCAGGAGTGTATATTGGCTGCAGGCGACTTTAACCTGCAGAGTATACACTGGGATGTCTATGGATTCATTGCGGGGGGGGATACAAACAGACAGTCATGCGAATGTTGAACACGTTTTCTGAAAATTGTCGTGAGCAGCCCACTCGCAATGGAAATATCTTAGACCTTGTGGCTACAAATAGGCCATACCTTGCCGACAATGTCAGCATAGAAACGGGGATTAGCGATCATGATATCATTATAGCAAAGATGATGACGAAAGTTAACAAATCAGTCAAGGAGGCTGCGAGAGTGTTTCTGCTAGACAGAGCAGATAAGTAGTTATTAACAAGAAAATGGTTCAAATGGCTCTGAGCGCTATGGGACTTAACATCTATGGCCATCAGTCCCCTAGAACTTAGAACTACTTAAACCTAACTAACCTGAGGACATCACACAACACCCTGTCATCACGAGGCAGAGAAAATCCCTGACCCCGCCGGGAATCGAACCCGCGAACCCGGGCGCGGGAAGCGAGAACGCTACCGCACGACCACGAGTTGCGGACAGTTAATTAACATTTCACTTAGGCAGTGAATTGACATCACTTGGTTCTAGTAAGACTCAAGTAAAGGAATTACGGACAAAGTTTAAAGAGATTGTAAATTGTGGTCTGGAGTGTTACGTGCCTAGTAAGTGGATTAAGCATGGACAAGACCCACCATGATTTAATAACAAAATTCGGAAGAGGCTGAGGAAGCAGAGGTAATTGCACTCTAGATTCAAAAGGGTACGCACAAATGACGACAAGCGAGGGTTCGTAGAGGTTCGTGCTTCTGTGAAAAGGTCTATGCGCAAAGCATACAACTACCACCATCACGCCTTTGCAAAAGATCTGGCAGAGAACTCGACAAAATTATGGTCGTATGTAAAATCGCTAAGAGGGTGTAACGCTCTCATTCAGTCCCTTGTTGACTAGCCTGGTGTGGCAGTTGAAGACAGTAAAACGAAAGTCGAAGTTTTAAATTTCATATTCAGGTAATCGTTCACACAGGAGAACAGTACAAACATACCGTCATCTGACCATCGGACAGACCCCGGTATGGACAACACAGAAATAAGTGATTTGAAAACAAATAAATCATCTGGACCGGATGGAATCCTAATTCGATTTTACAAAGAGTACTCTACGCCATTGGCCCCTTATCTAGCTTGCATTTATTGTGAATCTTTCGCCCAGCACAAAGTCACATGAAACACGAAAGACGGGAAGATGACTCCAGTATATAAGAAAACTACAGAAAACTGACCCGCAAAATTACAGACCAATGTCCCTAACTTCTGTTCGCTGCAGAATTCTTGAACATATTCTCTGTTCGAATATAAACATTCTTGAGGCTAAGAAGCTTATGTCCAAGAATCAACACGGTTTTAGAAAACATCGCTCCTGCGAAATGCAGCTTGCCCTTTTCTCTCATGATATACTGAGGACTATGGATGAATGGCAACAGACAGATTAGATATTTCTAGATTTCAGGAAAGCATTTGACAAGGTGCCCCATTGCAGGGTGATAACGAACGTACGAAAATATGGAATAAGTTCATAGATATGTGAATGGCTCCAATACTTCCTAAGTAATTAAACCCAGCATGTTGTCCTCGACAGCGAGTGTTCTTCAGAGACAAGGCTGTCGTCAGCAGTGCCCCAGGGAAGTGTGATAGGACCGTTGTTGCTCTCTATATACATAAATAATTTGGCGGACATGGTAGCAGCAATCTGCGGTTGTTTACTGATGATGACGCGCTGTACGATAAGGTGTAGAAGTTGAGTGACTGTAGAAACATACAAGACGATTTCCAGTTGGTGTGATGAATGACATCTAGCCCAAAATGAGGTCAATGTAAGTAAATGCGGATGAGTAGGAAGAAGAAGTCTGTAATGGTCGGTTACAATATTACTAGTATCCTGCTTGGCACAGTCAAGTCGTTTAAATATCTGGGAGTAACGTTGCAAAGCGATATGAGGTGGAACGAGCATCTGAAAACGGTGTAAGGGAAGGCAAATGGTTGACTTCGGTTTATTGGGAGAACTTTAGGAAACAGTGGTTCACCTGTAAAGGAGACCACATATAGGACGCTGGTGCGACCTATTCTTGAGTGCTGCTCGAGTGTTTTGGGTCCGTACCAGGTAGGATTGAAGGAAGACATCGAAGCAATTCAGAGGCGGTCAGCTAGATTTGTTACCGGTTCCAACAAAGTGTTACGAAGATGCTTCGCGAACTCAAATGGGAATCACTGGATGGAAGGCGAGGGTTCTTTTCGAAAAACACTATTGAGAAAATTTAGAGAACCAGCATTTGAAGTTGACTACCGAACGAACCTGCTGCAGCCAACATACATCGCGCGTGAGGACCACGAAGATAAGATACGAGAAATTAGGACTCATACGGAGGCGTACAGACAGTCGTTGTTCCCTCGCTCTATTTGCGACTGGAACACGAGGGGAAATGACATGTAGTGGTAAAGGGTACCCTCCGCCGCCTTACGACGGCTTGCAGAGAACCTGTGTAGATGTAGATGTAGAAACACAAAGCAGCAGTTTACGGGAACTGCGTTACTAGTGTGTAGACAACTAGAGTTACATACTTCCGAAAACCTACTTGCGACTTGCTGAATCCATCCGGAAGAATGGCTGCTGCATTGTGTTCCAGTACTGGACCGACTCACTGTTAAGTAATGTTTTGCCACTTCAGTACGTTAAATATTAGCAGACAAGAAATTAGTCAACCTTTTGAAATATCAGACTCGTTGCTTGTTAGTGTTGTAGGTTGTTTGGAACCGGGACAAGGCTGTCATTTGATCCTATTCCACTGATGTAGGTCATGACAGTGATGTGTTGTGTACTTGTCAATAGGTCGCATGAAATCAGTGCAAAATGGTGGGTCAATGCAGAGCCATGACACAATGGCATAAAAATGATATGATGTTGGGATGGAAGTAAGAAGGCTAGGAGGATTGAAGCACACTCTCCATTGTTGACAGAATGCCCCAGTTCCATCACACCTTCCCTCTAAGATGTAATCGATGATGTCATGTACTGTTGCCAGAGTTCTTCTAATAGGCAAATTCGCTTTTTGTAAAATGGCAATAATTGAGAAAATGGAGGGAAATTTTAAAAAATGGTAGGATATTCAGAATAGCCCAACAGTGCTACTGGCAGTACCCCAACAATTATGATGTTACTGTTGGATGTAGGGCTGTTCTCCTAACTATAAACTGCTGCGAAACCCAGGATGGTGGATTGACCTGTGGAAATTAAAGATGGCGATTGAAGATGACTGACCTGGAATACTGCACCAGATCTATGACATAAGAATCCAAGATGGTGATCCAATATGGCTGATGAGAGTACTGGTGCAGCTCTATATCAGAATCTGATATGATGTTCCAAGATCGCAATCCAAGGTAGCAGACTTTGGATACTGGTATTGTCTCCATTGTTGCCATATTTCTTGGATTTTCTCCTGCCCTCATGACAGTCTGAGGCTTCATGAGTTGCTATTCACAGACATCATGTAACAACAACGACGTTGTACTATTGTACATATAAATAATATTTTTTCTTCTGATTTTTCGATAAACTTGTGTAATTGATGTTCTGATTTCATTTTTTTTTCATGCCATTGTGTTAAGAAAACTGTAAACAAGTTTAAATGCGAATATTAATGTTTATGTCGAATGTCAAGTAATATTGTAATAGAATTGAACTGTAACGAATGTTGAAACTGTTGTAAGATGTTTAAAATTGTAACTGTGCGTCTGGTCCATAAGTAGGCAATGTGTTAGGATATGTAGAATGCAAAACTTCGGGTGAATACCCGGTCTGTCAGGGATCAGTAAAAGGTGGATGGCAGGCGAGCGCTGGAAAATGCGCGCGGGCACTGCACGGCACAACGGGCTCAGTAGTAGTAGTTGGAGTTCGGCATTGGTTTAAGCAACACCTTCTGGAGCGAGGAGGCTCTCCTGGAAGACGTAGCTCCACTGAGCCTCGGGTATGCCGTTCCAACGCCCACACAGCATGGCAAAATTCCATAGGCACTAAGTGGAACAGTATTGTGACGCTAAGAAGAATTAAAGTGCCGATACGTCAAGAACCATAACTGTGGTTGTACTGTGCCTCGTCATCTCGCCGCCCGCCAGCGCCGCATCGATACTAGCAGGTTGAAACTTTTAGTACTGTATTCGTATGGATCAGAGAGTGAACTGTGCAATAATAACCTAAATTTTACCAGAACATTCCCATAATTTAATTATCCTCACAACTAACCTAGTCCTTTCGAAATGTTGTGCAATCAGAGTGTCCCAAAATGGAAATTAAAATCTGTGTTAATAATAATTATTTGCAGAACTAGCTATGTTAGAATGGTGTTTAAAGAGATGTTTTGTTAATGAACCAGTAAATGAATAACGAAGGTCTAAGAGAGTTGAAAGATAACTTTAATATTGATGTAACTCTTTAGGCTTTCCCGGCGAGATCTTGACATGTTGAATAATCGGGTCTACTGCCGGATGTTTGTGTCGCGACACAAATATCCGGCAGTAGACCCGATTATTCAACTTTAATATTGATATAGTAATGAAGTTTATTATAAAGGTATTTAAATGAGCAGTAATTAAGATGAAAAGTGTTGTAACTTATATACTGGAAATCTTGAACGCATAATAAATTCAGTATTTTTTTTAAATATACAGTGATCATAACAGTTTCAGGTTCCCTCCCCCCCCCCCCCCCCACCTTTTCATTCATTTGACTTCTGAAGTGTTCTAAATTGGTTTGACCAACAAAAGTTAAAGTCAATATAAAATTCAAAATTTATCAATGCTTTATCTTTATCGAAATTGACATTTTGTGTGTGTGGCACAAAAGTGCAATTTCTAGGGTATCCTATGCCCGATTTTAATTAGATTAATCGACAGTATAAAGTGTTGTAGTAAACATTATAGTGTAGTGTTATGTATTCGTGGTTTTTCCATATCAGTACAGAACGTGAAACTATCAGTTCAATAGATTTTCTGGTTCTAAAATTCTATTATATTATGCAGTGTTACTACTTGTTGTTTTGCATGAATATATACCAACTTGTACAGGGAAGAAACTCAGTTAATGCCTAATTAGGCTGGCGACCGTATTATTATCTAATTGGTAGCATCCTCTGAGTTGCTTTTGATCCATCCTGACGTGTAATTGCATTTCGAACTTACCTGACGGATCATTGTTATTACAGAGTGGATGTAAGTCTGATTTACCACCATTCAGGTACACGCGGTCGATATCTATACGAAAATCCTTTCTCATAAGGTGAACGCCGCTCACTTGCCATAGTACAGGCTTGAACGAGTACTGTGTGTCACGCGGAGGTTACAATCACTAATGGTGTTTGTTTTCATTGCACCTCCAAGACTGTCTGTTAGAAAAGAATTTTTCTTCTGCCAATCTGAGCATGCATGAAGTCAGGACAATATGTGTTTGTTTCCCCTGCAAGTCTAAGTCTGTCTGCAATGCAGATCCTAAAACATAGGGTGTTTTTTTGCCACTGCCAGTCTGATCTGCTGGCTGTTTCCACCATAAGTAAACATGATTTCCACCGTACAAGTAGTAACCAGTCTGAACCTCTCTGCTGACCTACTTTCAGCAACATGAAAAACTACTTTAGGTGTTTTCCCCAAGAAATTATTCACTAAGGTGTGTAGAAATATGCAGGGCTAATTTTCTAGCAGTTGTAGTATCCTGCCTAAGAAGCTGTTTTCTCGATCACTAGACAACAATTCAAAGTAAGTTAAATTGACGATACTTAACTTTGTGTATTCACAAAGGTGTGTCGCAAGGAAATGGCAACAGACAAATAATCACTGTTCTTCGGTATATACCATTTCAATGCAAGCAACACAAAACAGTTCATGAGTCACTGCTGTAGCGTTTTTATGATGGAGGGTATTCTACTGCCGCCGCGGCCAAGTGGCGCTACGCTTATATTCTCTTCGTATAGATTCCACTCCTGTCTTGATGTCGTCCTAGTCAACGTACTATTGTCTGACGTCGTCCCACAGCCCTCTCTGCTGCTCCGTACTTCATCGTTGTGCCGGCGCTTGTCATTACGCCGAAACAGCAATCATACTTGTTAGATCACTTGTTCTAAGCATAGACTTTGAGGCAGCCAGTGGATTTTCTACTAACATTAAACTTACTAATAGTCCCAAGTTAAAAGTCGACTAGTGCCACGGTCGCAGGTTCGAATCGTGCCTCGGGCATGGATGTGTGTGATATCCTTAGGTTAGTTAGGTTTAAGTAGTTTTAAGTTCTAGGGGACTGATGACCTAAGCAGTTGAGTCCCATAGTGCTCAGAGCCATTTGAATTTCGACTAGTGCCATTTTTAAACAATTGCCCCTCTGGCATTAAAGTTGAAACAGTTTTCCCCTACCCCTCTGATTTCACAGTTTAAACTCTTGTCATCCTAGGTTCTGATCTGACTAGTCGTACCTTTAAGTCCACTTTCACTAACACAACTGCCACCAATTCCACGAGATGAATTCAAAGGATTCACTTACTCTTGAATAGTTTGAAAACGACACGAATTTCACTTGGGATAGGTTTAAAATGATGAGAAGCCTTCTGCTCGTCAAAACTGGACCTCTAATTCCGCTGTAAATTTGTATAATTCAATGTTGCAGTCTTTATGGGTGTCAAACAACCGACAGTGTCGTATGTGGCAGGATAGGAGTAGGGGTCGTATGTTCTTACGTCTTTATTTACACAAATATCGTGCAAAGGGGGAGTCTTTTCTGTGGCAGACAGCGCTGGGTTTTTGCGGTCTTCGGCTGTTGCACAGTTCCACAGTGCTAGTGCATAGTCCGTCCGCTATGGCTTGCGAGTTGCGTCATCCGAGCAGGGTGAGTCAGTACCGCACTGTGTCGTAATCAACTGTCTTCCATGGCTACCAACAAACTTCCGACAGTCCATATCCTGACCACCCCCGAGTGAGGGATGGGAACCACCAACTGGTTAAAACCAATACCAGTATTTTAATTGAGAATAACTGTCATTTTTTGGTATTTGTTTGGTCTCAGTTATAACAGGTGGTTTTTTATTTTCTACTAATAACCGAACAAAAAAACAAAATATCAATTAGCCATTAGCAACAGATCTAAAAATTTCATTTTCAAACAAACTTTTTTCAAAAAAAGGCGTAACTTTTACCTGTACATCAAGAAGAAGTTTGTGCTAAATTTGCAGGGATGGAACACTTCATGAAACTGGTGGCTCGAATAAATTTCAAATGGCTCTGAGCACTATGGGACTTAACAGCTGAGGTCATCAATCCCCTAGAACTTAGTACTACTTAAACCTAACTAACCTAAGAACATCACATACATCCATGCCCGAAACAGAATTCGAACCTGCGACCGTAGCAGTTGCGCGGTGCCGGACTGAAGCGCCTCGAACCGCCGGCGGTGGATCGAATAGTAAGTTATCTTAAGTCACATGGGTTATTAAATAGCCAGTTTCAAAATTTTTTTGATGTAACTGCAGGAACAGTGCGGAGACGCAATCAACTACTGCAAAGTACGTTAGTTAAGTCGAGGGACATGCCTGGAACTATTTTTCGAATTAATACCTGCTATTGATCAATTCATAAAGGAAAAAAAAAGCAGGAACCAATATTAAAATATCGACCAAAATAAGACATTAAAAAGCAATTAATATGTGTTTTAACGGGGAAGATGGATGTATTTAAAATGAGACAACATTGTGGATACAACTGCTGAAAAAGAGCACCACCTGTATCTCTAAGCTCTCTGGTGTTACAGAAAATGTGAATTTTGAACAATTCATTCCGGTGTTGAAAGAAGTACAGGAACAGTTTTCAGATCGTATCCAGGGTACTGCCAATGTCGCATCTACCTTTGAGGCTTTTCAGTACTATTTGCCGTATAAGTTAGGACCACTATCCATTTGCAGATGGAACAGGTCGATCACAAATGTACAAAGGCGTGTTGAAATTCAATGTCTCCGTATTTTTTATATAAAAACTCTTAATGCTTTTTAAATTAAAAAAATATTCACTATCAAATTGAAGTCCTCGAATGTGCTCTTTAAGTGTTGGAAACAAGGGGCCAATTCGATACTGTTTGGAGAATGATCGATGACAGTGAACCAACTGTCGTATGGTTACAAATGTCACAGCGCTCGTGTGTGGTTTGGCATTGTTATGCTGAGTGAGAGGGTGCTCCATATGTGGACGCTCACTTCGAATTAGACATTCGATTACAGCGTGTTGTTTCTCATGCACTTATACACTCCTGGAAATGGAAAAAAGAACACATTGGCACCGGTGTGTCAGACCCACCATACTTGCTCCGGACACTGCGAGAGGGCTGTAGAAGCAATGATCACACGCACGGCACAGCTGACACACCTGGAACCGCGGTGATGGCCGTCGAATGGCGATAGCTGCGCAGCATTTGTGCACCGCCGCCGTCAGTGTCAGCCAGTTTGCCGTGGCATACGGAGCTACATCGCAGTCTTTAACACTGGTAGCATGCCGCGACAGCGTGGACGTGAACCGTATGTGCAGTTGACGGACTTTGAGCGAGGGCGTATAGTGGGCATGCGGGAGGCCGGGTGGACGTACCGCCGAATTGCTCAACACGTGGGGCGTGAGGTCTCCACAGTACATCGATGTTGTCGCCAGTGGTCGGCGGAAGGTGCACGTGCCCGTCGACCTGGGACCGGACCGCAGCGACGCACGGATGCACGCCAAGACCGTAGGATCCTACGCAGTGACGTAGGGGACCGCAACCGTCTCCATGAAGCTGGGCTACGGTCTCGCACACCGTTAGGCCGTCTTCCGCTCACGCCCCAACATCATGCAGCCCGCCTCCAGTGGTGTCGCGACAGGCGTGAATGGAGGGACGAATGGAGACGTGTCGTCTTCAGCGATGAGAGTCGCTTCTGCCTTGGTGCCAATGATGGTCGTATGCGTGTTTGGCGCCGTGCAGGTGAGCGCCATAATCAGGACTGCATAAGACCGAGGCACACAGGGCCAACACCCGGCATCATGGTGTGGGGAGCGATCTCCTACACTGGCCGTCCACCTCTGGTGATCGTCGAGAGGACACTGAATAGTGCACGGTACATCCAAACCGTCATCGAACCCATCGTTCTACCATTCCTAGACCGGCAAGGGAACTTGCTGTTCCAACAGGACAATGCACGTCCGCATGTATCCCGTGCCACCCAACGTGCTCTAGAAGGTGTAAGTAAACTACCCTGGCCAGCAAGATCTCCGGATCTGTCCGCCATTGAGCATGTTTGGGACTGGACGAAGCGTCGTCTCACGCGGTCTGCACGTCCAGCACGAACGCTGGTCCAACTGAGGCGCCAGGTGGAAATGGCATGGCAAGCCGTTCCACAGGACTACATCCACCATCTCTACGATCGTCTCCATGGGAGAATAGCAGCCTGCATTGCTGCGAAAGGTGGATATACACTGTACTAGTGGCGACATTGTGCATGCTCTGTTGCCTGTGTCTATGTGCCTGTGGTTCTGTCAGTGTGATCATGTGATGTATCTGACCCCAGGAATGTGTCAATAAAGTTTCCCATTCCTGGGACAATGAATTCACGGTGTTCTTATTTCAATTTCCAGGAGTGTATAATTACGTTACACACCGCCATGTTACACACTACAATGCGGAGGTCTCTAGCGGCAGGGGGCTCCAAATATGTAGGCACGAAGAATGAAGATGTAGAATGTTAACAACGTATGTTCTATTTAAAAAGCTATAAGAGCTGTCAGATAAAAATTCTGAGGTGTTACTTTTCAGAAAGACCTCGAAATTCCCGATTAAAAGACAAATTCTATTATCCTAAAACTGTCCAGGAGTTCTACGTACGTTTTCCTGAGAACGAGTTTCCACTCCATCATAATTGCAAAAGTTGTATGAATGTTTGCGTCAACACATGTGTGTGAGAGACTTTTTCGATAATGAAACTAAATACGTGACATTTACATAGCAGCCTGAGTGACAACATACTGATAAATTACCTGCACCTGTTGCTGTGCCGACAGTTTTTACCAGATATCAATTTTATTATGTCTCCAGCCAACCAAAACTAATTAAATTATGATGAAAATTTTGTTTCGTCTGTGACATATTTTGTTGAGAATTCTAACATTGGCAGTGTCGGCAGAGAAGTGCTAGGTAGTAATTTTTTTAAACATGTAGTTACGAAAGCTTATTCCATACATAAAGGGATTCTATAGAGACTTTATTTTTACGTCTCATTCTATATCTTAGCCGACACGTTGTAAAAATTTTACGCGTGGCTCACACATTCTTACTGGTGTAATGTAGTTGCAAACCCAACTTTATTTTAACATCTATTTTTGTAGAAGTTCTGGACTCCAAAGTCTTCTCGTTGGTCCCGGCGGAGGTTCGAGTCCTCTCTCGGGCATGAGTGTATGTGTTCGTCCGTAGGATAATTTAGATTAAGTAGTGTGTAAGCTTAGGGACTGATGACCTTAGCAGTTAAGTCCCATATGATATCACACACATTTGAACATTTTTGAACTTCTCGTTGTTCTCGATAACCGACAATGGTTCTCGTTTTTAAGTTCTCACCTTGTAGTGTCAGATAATTGTTGACACAAACACTTATATTCCTACCACTGCCGCAGTCACAGCTAATGAGGCATTTAGCTATGATTTGTCTTGATACAGTAAATGTAACACAAACGGCCATGTACCATCAAAGACGGTTAGCCCCTGTCAAATCAGCCCCAGCGACCTCAGAGATTTTTGCTCTTCACGGATCAGGGATAGAAAAGATTAATGTGATTTTAGTAAACTGCAAGAGCAACCAAGGAAAGGTCCCAGAATAAGTGTCGCTTACTGAAGGTTATTATGCACAGATAGTATTGGGAACAGAAAGCTAGTTGAAACCAAACGTCAGTGACAACGAAATCTTAAGTTCAGGTTGAAATGTTTATCGTAAGGATAGGTTAGTCGCCAACGGTGGCGGCGTGTTTATTGTAGTAAAAATTTCGATAAAGTCTAGCGAAGTTATCACTGATTCCGAATGTGAATAATCTGGGTGAAACTGAGTCTCAAAGAACGGGCAAAAATGGTGATCGGACGCTTTTACAGACCACCTGGGTCAGAATCTGTAGTTGTAGAGCGCTTCACGCAGAACTTGCAGAATATCACTACTAATTTTCCTGATCATGCCGTTATTATAGGGGGTTACTTCAACTTGCCAGGCACAGATTGGAAGTGTTACGCCTTCAAAACTGGGTGCCAGAGACAAGGATTCGTGTGACATTGTTCTCGATGTTTTGTCAGAAAATTACCTTGAGCAGATAGTCAGAGAAGCAACTTGTCAGGGTAGAGTGTTAGACCTCCTGGCAACAAACATACCTGAACTTCCCGAATCAGTTAATGCAGAGGAAGGCATCAGTTATCATAAGGCTGTGACAAGCATCTACGACGACAGGACCGACAAGGGATGTTAAGAATGGTAGGAAGATATATTTACTCAGCAAAGGTAACAGGATACGAATTTCAGAATATCTCAGCAGTCAGCATAAAATATTCTGTGACGAGGGCGAAGATGTGGAGAATAAATGGAAAAAATTCAAAGGCATCGTTCAATGTGCTCTACACAAGCACGTTCAGAGTAAGGTTTTAAGGGATGGGAAAGATCCACTATAGTTCAATATCGGAGATGGAAAAGCGCTACGTAAACACAGAGCACTTCACCTCAGATTCAAGAGAAGTAAAAGCCTAGCTGACAAACAAAAGCTGAACGATGCGAAAATGAGCGTGAGGAGAGCAGTGAGAGAAGCGTTCAATGATATTGAGAGTGATACGTTGTCAACCGACCTGATTATAAAACCTAAGAAATTTTGGTCGTATGTAAAATCAGTAACTGGGCCAAAATCATCTGTCCATTCTCTCAACGACCACGTCATCACCGAAACGGGAGATAACAGAGAGAAGGCCGAAATACTGAATTCGGTCTCCCGAAGTTGCTTCACCGCGGAAGATCATAACACTGTCCTCCCTTTTAATCGTCGTACGAACGTCGAAGTGGCACGTACTGTGCTAACCGATTGCGGAACTGAAAAGCAGCTACAATCGTTTAGTAGTGGAAAGGTGTCAGGACAACATAAGATACCTATAAGATCTATAAAGCTTATGCCAAAGAACTTTCTTCACTTCTAGCAGTAATTTATCGTAGATCGCTTGAGCAACGAAAGGTACCTAACGACTGGAAAAGAGCACAGGTCATTCTCGTTTTTAAGAAACGCCGTAAGACAGATCCATACAATTGTAGGCCTATATCATTGACGTCAATCTGTTGTAGACTTATGGAACATGTTTTATGCTCAAGAATTATGACGTTTTTCAAAAATGAACGTCTCCTCTATAAAAAAAAGAGAGATTTCGCAAACAGAGATACTGCGAAACTTAGCTTGCTCTGTTCCTCCATGAGATCCACAGCGCAACGGACAACGGCGCTCAGATTGATGCCGTGTTCCTTGATTTCAGTAAGGCATTTGACACCGTCCGCATTGCCGCTTAATGAAAAGGAAAAAAATACGAGTATCGGAGCAGACTTGCGATTGGATTCAAGACTTTCTTGCAGATAGAACTCAACACGTCGCTCTTAACGGAACAAAATCGACCGATGTAAGGGTAATATCAGGAGTACCACAGGGAAGTGTGATAGGACCGTTGCTGTTTACAGTATATATAAACGATCTAGTAGAAAGCGTGGGATGCTGTTTAAAGTTATTCGCAGATAATGTAGTTGTCTATACTGAAGTAGCAACGCCAGAAAATAGTAAGAATTTGCAGAACGACCTGCAGAGAATTGATGAACGGTGCAGGCTCTGGCAGTTGATCCTGAACGTAAATAAGTGTAACATATTCCGCATACACAAGAAAAGAAATCCACTACTGTACAGCTACATTACTGATAACAAACAGCTGGAGACAGCGTCTGCCGTAAAATATCTAGGAGTAACTATTCAGAGCGACCTAAAGAGGAATGACCACATAAAACAGATAGCAGGAAAAGCAGGTACCAGACTCAGATTCATCGAAAGAATCTTAAGGAAATGTAACTCATCCTCGAAATAAGTGGCCTTTAAGGCGCTTGTTCATCAGGTTCTTGAGTATTGTTCATCCATCTGGGATCTCTGTCATGTATAACTGGTGAGAGAAATAGAGAACATCCAACGAAGGACAGCGCGTTTCGTCACGAGCTTGTTTAGCTGGCGAGAGAGCGTTACGGTGATGGTAAACAAACTCCACTGACAGACTTTACAAGAGAGGTTTTATGGATTAGGAGAGATTTAATATTGAAATTCCGGCACAGCTCTTTTCAGGAGGAGTAGGACAACATATTGCTTCCCCCCACATACATCTCGCTATTCACCACGAGGAGAAAATTCGAGAAATTAGAGCCAATACAGAGGCTTACCGATAATCATTCTTTCCATACCCTATTCGTGAGTGGAACAGTGTTGGAGGGATCAGATAGTGGTACCGAAAGTACCCTCCGCTAGACACCATTTGGTGGCTTGCGAAGCATGATGTAGATGTAGATATACCATAGCTGATTTAGTTGTATTTGTGTTGTGTTGAGGACTGTGAGTTCTAATCTTAAAGGCTGTTCAAAATATTATTAAACCATTCATCGAGATGGTTTTTAACATCATCTTTACTCAATTAGTTCGTTTAAATATAATTTTTATTTCTAATCATTTGTTGCGTCGGATTAATCATTAATATTAACTTATTTATTTACCCTCTTTTTTTACTTTTTCTCATTCTTTCTTCATTTGGAATATTTGGCTACGTAATTTTAATAATTTTTCTATGTTAACCTCAATTTATATCTCCCATTTCACCGTTTCATATTTTCGTCCATGTTATTACATTCACTACTTTTATTCCTGATTTCACTTAAATTTTGTTGTAATTATAATCACTTCTTCCGTTTAAATCATCATCTGCGTTGTTTTGTTCATAACGTAACAGGAATTTATGTTTAAAATGTTTGTATGGCGATTACCACCCAGAAGTAGACGGTTTCCGGGCCTTGCTTCTCAGTTCTCATTTCCTACCGCTCGTTCTTGGTTATATATTGTTTCCGTTGATAAAAAAGAACTACAGTTTTCGGTTCTCGAATCTGTAATTATTTCTCTCTTGTGGCTGCTGCTTTTATTATAGGAATTCAGGCAATGTCACTGATTTCTTCAGTTTTTAAAACAAACATTTTAATACGTGCCATTGCTGAGTACATCCCCAGTTGGGTTGAGAACTACAGCATCAGCCAACGTCACATTCTAAATCGCTGTGTGGTTAATGTAGTTCTGTTACACACATTTTTATCAGTGTACAATCAAAGTCCTTCTCTTCCTGAAAGCCTGCTTCTGCACTGACTGCTTAGAGTTTCAGCTACCGACATTAATTGCTTTACAAAAGTTCTTGATCACAAGTTGCAGTTATTTCACACGAAGTGCCAGCGTTGTTTTCTTGAAACACTCCTGTGTCTAATGTTGTACCTTGTCTTTCCCTAGTCCACGTAACTTAAACAGGTGCTCTACTGAAATTGCATAGTAGGAGAACACACTGTAAGAGTTTCCTTAAATTTGCAGCGTTTCAAAAAATATTAGTTCTCTATGGCATAAGCTGCAAGACGCGGAATGAGTCAACGCTGGTCCTTCTTCTGAACAAAAACTTCCCACTCCTCCTTGAGCTTACGATCATTTATGAAAACAGTTTTCATTATTTTTAAAGGCAACTGACGGTGTCAAATATCCAGAAACTGGTTATAGTCCTACGACCGTAATAATACAATTATACTGACGCTATGAATAGCGAAACCGGGAGTATGTAACTCACTCAGAAAATGGGGGAACGTCGATCCCGAGCCACGATCTACTGAGTACTGATTTCGTTGATTAGGTCGAAGGTTTTTTAGGAACAGCCAGAATAAGTGAAGGGACTTCCTATGGGAATTCATCTCCGAACGGCGGAAGTCTCCTCACGGCAATCAGCGCTGCATCGACTTTCAACCGCAAAGTGTGTACTACAGAAACGTGTTTACAAAAGCCTGTATAAGTGTTTTCATTACTAAAATAAATCACTAGATCCTTCTAAATGTACGTGCACTGGCGGATGCAGTAATTTTCTTACTACGTCGATTTCGTTGTGTACATGAGCGTCACAACTTCGGACCGCACTTCGATCAATTCTGTGACCTGCTTGCCACAAACTGCTGTTATAGTTCTTTGAGTTCACCTCTATATATATCATGAAAACAACAGGTCGCAGTAGTTAAAACAATCGTTTCCTTTGACCCAAAAAAGTTGTTGAATACTTGGTTTCCCACAGCAAATGCCTTTCACAAACTCTACGAGATCTCGAAAAGTTAAAGCTAGAATAGTTTAATCGATTCTGCTTGTACTTGAAATGTTTTATGACCTATAAAACATGTGGCGAAACAGCGTCAGGGGTCTTCAACTTGCTGTGAAGAAGGAAACATTACATCTGTAACGTCTCTAATTATTTTTGGGGTTGAAAATTCGATATATAAATTCCTCTCCAAAAGACACGAAGTAAGTGACTACATTCTACATTAACTACAAACAGCTTCGATCCAAATACTTCGAATATTACCTTCATCATATTTCAGAACAATTCAGGTATTATGTTCAAGTTTTCAGAAAAAAATCAACAATCTGCAGCATATAACTGCTAATGGCTTCACAGTTTTTATACTGAAGCTGGCGTAATATCAGAGCAGACCTCTAATTCTGATGTGCTTGCCTTGTATAATAGTTTTAGTAACAAAACATTCCAGAAACAATGGAAAATGACCGTAGTTGTACTATTTGAGGCAAATAAAATAAGATTCATCTTCTTTTAACTGCATGTACAGATGTGCGAGTACATAGGTGAGAGGTGGAAAAAATGGAAGGTAGTTGTGTTGCTGTATATGATTTTGGACTCCTGTTTCTAGACTCTGCATTCAATTGGTTTTTTGAGAGTAGAGTTCTTTATTCCTCAAAGTTTTCGGGTTTGCCCGTCTCTGTTTTCCCATTGTTCCTACTCAGACTGCATAGTGGGATGGTGGGGGAAACACGCAGTCAGAAGAAAAAGCGGGTCCCCTGCCAAAACGCAACCCATGTAATTAGTTTCTGGCCGCCCCTGGGATAAGTGGTCATTTTGAACTTAGAATAAGTGAATTTCTTATCATAAAAATTTAAAATGATTTCATTTTTTTAATATCTTCACTCAACAGCGGTGGCAGTTTTTTAAGCAAAGCTCTATTTGACTTAAGCTTGGAGCAAGTCAGATCCAAACCGAGGTGACAATAGTTCAAACTGTGATGTCAGAGGGCTGGGAGGGAGATTGTTTTAAGCTTTGATGTCAAAGGGGCAATTGCTTAAACACAGCGCTACTGGACTGTAACATGTTAAGTGGTTTCTCATGTTGCTGAAAGTACATCAGCAGGGAAGTTTAGACTGGTTACTATCTGTAGGATGAAAAATCTGTTTAGATAGCCTGGAAATAGCCGAGAGCATACGCCTGGCAAGGGGAAAAAGCGCCCTTTGACTAAGGGTACAAAGAAGAGGCAGCAATCGATTATGAATAGCAATCGATGCAGGCTCATACTGGAAACAGAAAAATGTTTTGTCTAATAGGCAGTCTTGGACCTGCAGGGGAAACAAAGTTCCTCTTTCCCGGCTGTGAATAGCATCCCATGGAGGCTCAGTCAGGCGTGAAGGCAGAGGAAAATTTGGCAACAATGCATTCAGTGTCAGTATCCTACGTCAGCTATCTTGGATACCATCTTGGATTCTTAAATCATCCCGGCCGGAGTGGCCGAGCGGTTATAGGCGTTATAGTCTGGAACCGCGTGCCGGCTACTGTTGCAGGTTCGAATCCTGCCTCGAGCATAGATGTGTGTGATGTCCTTAGGTTATTTACATTTAAGTATTTCTAAGGTGTAGGGGACTGATGACCTCAGAAGTTAAGTCCCATAGTGCTCAGAGTCATTTGAACCATTTTGTTTTGTATGTAGGGCTGTTGGCTTTTTAGAAGAAATCAGGTAACAATGCACGATTTCGTTGATAATATTACATGGGTGGAGGAGGAAAGTGGAGAAATCTGGCAACAATGCAGTGTGTGCTCGAACTAACTTAGCCTACCTATTGACCAGCAAACGATTTCGCTGTGAATGAAGTTATTCAATTTGTTGATGCATCATTGCTGTCTCTCCAGTACGTCTAAATGCCGCCTCCACGCAACACAGTATAAGAATAGTGATCGCAGAAAGGCACCAGAGATGAATGGCACGCCTTCTCGCTGATGGTTGGTATCAAACCTGACAACTGCTTGGAGTGGCCGCGTGGTTTCAGACGCCATGTTACGGATTGCGCGGCCTCTCCCGCCGGAGGTTTGAGTCCACCCTCGGGCATGGGTGTGTGTGTCATTCTTAGTATAAATTAGTTTAAGTAGTGTGTAAGTCTAGGGACCGATGACCTCAGCAGTTTGGTCCCTTAAGAATTCATTCACATTTGAACATTTCTGAAAACTGACAGGAATGGTTGCTGTTGTAAATGCAGGTACATTTCAACCATTTTATGAGTGACCGTGGCAAATGGAACAACAAGCACTGGAAATTTGGAGTGGAGTACCTCGCAGAAGGGCATTTCTTACAGTGTCACACAGAGCTGCACGTTTCAGAGGGCCAAACACCACAGAATTAGGACAGCAGCTAACTGGAGGCATTTAGTGTGGTCTGTCGTGCAGTGATTTTGTTCCTTTTCAAAGGACGAAAGGTGTCGCGTTCACAGACTGCTGAAAAAGGTGTTTGACGCGCAGTACTTCTAGCTAGAGGTGTTTCAGTGATGTTATGGGTGTATGTTTCGTCCTGTGGTTCAGTCCCAAACATTCAGGTTACAGTGAACAAGAACCAGTATTATTATTTCAAAATTGTCGATGATGAAGTTTTGCCTTTTTGCTTCACCTTCATTTCAATTATGCTTCCAAGGTGACAACATTCGTGTTCACAGGGCTCCGTGAATACCTTGTTGGTTTGTCAAACAGGCACCCTACCCACCTCTAGTGATCAGCTAAATCAGCTGATTTTAATCTCATGGAGAATATCTGGAGCTGTTTGGAACAGCGGGTGAAACAGAGGCAAAAATATCCCTTCAAATTAGGCAGCCAAATAGTATCTAATTATCACTGAGTGTCTTCGGGTGTACACGGCGTACGTGTAGAAATTTGTGGACTCTCTTGCTCGCCAAAATGAGGCGATTATAAGGCTACAGGTGGTGTTGTTCGATATTATCTTGATGTCTCCTGGAGGTGACTAAGATTTTGTCTTTTCTCTTTTTATTCTTTGCGATCTGACCCAACTGGATCCCGTATGATTCCATTTTCTCATTTCCCCGGCAGCAGTCACTTTTCTCAAATAATTCTGTAAATGCAAAAACTGGCAAACCAAAGAATGACTAGTTCTATCTCTTTCTTTTACACAGTGTAAGTAGGCTGTTTAGGTTTTTAGGTTGGTAACGCCATGTAGCGCTCTGTATGAAAATCACTGACTGTGCTGTGTGCAGTCTCTGTCTGGTTTGCGTTGTTGGAATTTTTGCTATTGTAGTGTTGGGTAGCTGGATGTGAACAGCACGTAGCGTTGCGCAGTTGGAGGTGAGCCCCCAGCAGTGGTGGATGTGGGGAGAGAGATGGCAGAATTTTGAGAGCCGACGATCTGGACGTGTGTCCATCAGAAAGAGTAAATTTGTAATACTGTATATCATGAACTGATATAATGACTTTTGAACATTACTAAGGTAAATACATTGTTTGTTCTCTATCAAAATCTTTCATTTGCTAACTGTGCCTATCAGTAGTTGGTGCCTTCAGTGGCTAGAAGCTTTTATTTAGTTGGTCGTAGTGGCGCTTGCTGTATAGCAGTAGTTCGAGTAACGAAGATTTTTGTGCGGTAAATGATTTATGAAAGGTATAAGTTATTGTTAGTCAGGGCCATTCTTTTGTAGGAATTATTGAAAGTCAGATTGCGTTGCGCTAAAAATATTGTGTGTCAGTTTAGTGTTGGTCAGAATAAGTAAAGACAGAAATATCTGTACGTTCAGTTCTGCTCAGCTGTTTGAAAATCAAATAACGTAAAAGGTTTATCAGCACAGTAATTCATTGATTTTTGTAAGGGGATGTTTCAACGGTCGTTCTCCGATTGCGCTCCTTATCTTTTAATTTTTAGTGTTGCTCTCGAAAATTTCGATGAATTGATCTGTGCACTGTCTAGATCTTTTTCCACTCGTCGGATCTAGTTCTCAATCGTACTGGGTATGTTAAAATTTTGTAAGTATTGCTGCTGAGACCATCGACTTAGGGTGTTACTTTTTCATGTACAGTATTTAAAACGGAATTACCATACGTCAGTGGAAAATGCACCATTAATACCTTAATTCAATGGGCACGACGATTCAAGTTTTATTCAAACATTTTGCAGATTTTACACTGTATATGACGAAAATCATCCAATCGTACATCTATGAACATGATTTCCTGAACAACACTTCAAGTACCTTTTGTAGCCTCCTTATCAACAGGTTATTGGAGTTATATTATATGAAGACTATGCTGGGAATATCGTTTGTCATCTTACGAGACACGCTACGGATGTTGCCGATAATACAGACAGGACGAGACAATTTCACCTTAAAGGTCCACAGATCTTCGAAGTAAGGCAAATGAAAAAGACACTAGATACCCTCTAGGACTATGAAGGCAGTGCTGAACTCAAGACCTGGCTAAGGTCCTGACAGTCCTGGGGACTGAAGACACCAGGAGCAGCCGAGCACAAAACAGAAAGGAATGGTGGCAGCGTGTGGAAAAGTCGCGTGGTCTACAGGGCTTGTGATCGCTAGATATGTGAATATATGACGACTAAAATGTTGGAAACTGTCTCGGGACCCAGCAGAACCGTGAACAGGGGCAAAATCTTCTAGAAGTCTAAGTCCCCACTCAATAGGTTCAACCGTACACACTTTACTTCCACAAATTGTATCTCTCTACGTCCTCATAACACGTCTACGGTTAATAATAACCAAGTACGAAGCTAGAAATAACAGGTCCTCAAGTTACGTAAGTATTGTTTCGACGTTGTCATATTCAGTACGAGATTGTCACAATATACACAGCACGGCGCGTTGATCGATTGCCTGTACTATCCCCATGCATGTATGATGTCTCTTAAGTAGCTTTTTAAAAATGTTCGTTTCTCATTTTCCAATAGTCTTTATCACCCATAACCGAAGTCATTTTCATATTTCTTTTGCGTAACACAGAAAATTGTTTTTGGCTCCGTATGATATTGCGCTTAAGATTAGAAGTCTTACCTTTCTTCAGCTAGATATTGTCATTATATGGCACAATAAGCGACGGAAAATACGAATAGAGGTTAATGTGGGATTGTGGCTAGACTGGGTGGGGGCGAGGCAGCAGTGGCAGCTGGCTCTGCCGACCGCTTTCAGCTTGTGGTCTCATTCCGTATATCCTCATTAATAGATTCCATAAATCAATGCAGTTGAGCCCAGTTCCCACAGTTACAATGCCCTTAAGGCCATGGAAGCTGTAGTATCTCCAGAACTAGAAAACAATTTTTACTCAGAAATCATTTGTGAGTATAAATCATTCGAGAAGAAACAGTGTTCAGTAACTCTCCCGATAACGAAATAGATAAGATAATGTCTCTTACTTCGCACTGAAACCACTCTCTAATTTTCGCCCCTAGAATTCTACTTCAGTCAAGAACTACCTAATAAAGTGAAACTTTCATAGACGGTGAAGAGCAAAGAGACTGGACGCTGATTGATTAACTGAGAGCAACAAAGGAATGGCGTTTATTGTCAGATCGCTGAAAGTAGCTGCACAAAAATAATTGCCTGAGATAGTATAGAATTGTAAAGCTACTACGCGCGAAACGAAGTTTTCAACATTACACGAAACTAACTGCGAACGATTACAAATACAGTGTCTTCCAAGATCAGAAACTGCCATGCTGCTAAGGAGTTCACACGTTAAGTCGGGAACTCACAGTGGACCAAAATTTTGCACGATACGAACATTAAAATACAATACCTGTCAGTTAGAATTGGACAAATGAGCAGTATCCACTGCCCACAATAAACTTTTTCAACAATCTGACGACTTGTGGTTGAGCATTGTCTTTCTGGAATGTAAAACCAAGAGAGCTTTATTGGAAGGAACTATCTCTATTTTTCTATACTTGTTCCAGTGACACTGGAAGGTCAGCTGCCCAACCAGTGTGATAGCAAGCCAGGCATTGGTACTGGTCGTAGGGTCACTATGATACTGGCGTTTACACTGCCTTAAAACTTATTGACTAGAAAGTTGTCGAATAAGTATGAGGTCAGAATGATTAGACAAGAAGGAGCACAATATACAAAAAATAGTTCAAATCGCTCTGACCACTATCGGACTTAACTTGTGAGGTCATCAATCCCCTAGAACTTAGAACTACTTCAGCCTAACTAACCTACGGAAATCACACACATCTATGCCCGAGGTAGGATTCAAACCTGCGACCGTATCGGTCGCGCGGTTCCACTGTAGCGTCTAGAACCGCTCGGCCACCCCGGCCGGCCACAATACACAGTCGAGGAAAGATGACATTCCCACTTATGGGGATATTCCACTGATACACTAAATTAAACAACCCTGTGTCACTTTCTCTGTGTACTTTCCCTGATTTAAATAGTAACCCCACATACATATGACTCTATAAGCAACTTAATCCAACGCGCAGCCGTCTACCGATAGAATGGACTGAGTTGTCACATACCATCAGTCGCTCAGTATTGGAGGTATTTATAATGCATAGCCTATAGACACCGAGACACAGAAACACTCTCGCAAACTGAAATTTAATCTGTAGCTGATTATAACTGCCCAGAATGACTACCTTCACAGATGTGTCGTCGAAGTTCCGAAAGTCACTCTTGCAGTCATACATGTATTCACGTTTTGAGTAAAATCATTCCGAGTTACGATCTTATCCCGCGAATTCCCTTTCCGAACTGTCTCTGCAAACATGTAGAATATTTCCTGCTATGTTTAATGTGACATTCTTTAATATTACAGAATTATTTTGTCATTTAAGGCATTTATTTCTCAAAATGTTTACATTTTGGATCCACTTAGATGTTGAGCTTTGTGGTCCCAAGAATACTACACGTTTTCGGTCCAGTACCTCCAAGTGTGGAAATAAAGTGTGCCGACATTAGACTTGAAGGCATAAGCAATGAGCTAATTTTAACAAATGACTAAAACATTTGAGGAAGATGATTCGGCTTTTTAATGTTCCCACCATCTCTAAGTCGTTAGATAAGTCATTTAATGTAACTACACTTGCTTAAGATTGCTGACTTCTTTATTTACGTGTAAACTGTTAATTACATTTATTGTAAATGCTGTGAGTGTAACCGAATGTTTATAATATTTCTTTTATTTGAATACTGTAGTAATATATTAGTTTAGTGCGGGACATGGTCACGTTGAGTCAAATGATAACTGTAGAGCGCAAGAGTGGTGAATTTTTGGTGGGGATAGCCTTCTGCCAATGGAAAAGCAGACAGTAAAGAACACTATGCGAGTCCAGTGGAGACTTGTGGGGTGAAGAGCTCAAGGGAACGATTCTATACACTTTTACATGGGTTCTGCATGAAGGCAGACCTGTCTGCAGTAACGTACGATGCTTCTGTCATCTAGGTGATTGATTCTGGGCGGTGAACAATCGCTACCATACTTTTACTTCTGGAGGGACTTTTATTTTGAAAGGTTTGAATGTACTCCAAAGTAAGACTCTAATATCGTTACTATTCTTTGCAATGCATGTGTTAATTTGTGACTCATTGTGTTGAAATCTGAACTGTTTTAGCTGGCGAATATTTCGTGTACTATGATTAACAAATGAACTTAGATTTGGGGAATCTTTGATGACTATTTAGTTTGGGGATTTTGATACCATTCTTGTCACGACATGAACGTAGCTTTACTGCATTTGATTAAGGTATTTGCTGCCTGTATTTTAACAGAATACCATAAGACCACCTGCCGTTTATTTGAGATGTCCTTTTTTGAATAAGTAATATAATAATAATGGGGGAGAGAGGAAGGAGAGGGAGGGGGAGAAGGAGAGAGTGCAGACAACAGTCAGGGGTGCTCAAAATTTTTCGCTTGTGGACGTTGCTGCAGCGTATGTGCAATATAGCACGATTCCGATGCTAGTATATAAGCACCTACCTGAAAACAAAGGATTAGTGCGGCATTCGTGTCTCTCCGATGTGCACACTGAAAATTTGGAAACGGGAACTATGGCGACGTTATTAACAAATTATCCAAACAAGGCGAACTAGCTGGTACTCTAGTTTTGGCTGCTGAAGGACAAACACCGGTAGACATCCGTCGTTGAATGAAGAATGTGTATGGGGTAGCACGTCTGTCAAAAACCACCGTTGTGGGATGGTACTCCAAGTTCTGTGCTGGTCTCGATTCGATGCAAGACTCCGATCAATCTGGAAGGCAACTCTCAGCTAGAAGACTCAAGTGGGAGACACTCGATCATCCACCCTATAATATTGATCTCTCCCCATGCCAATATCACGCCTTTGGTCCATGAAAAAAGGCGTTGAAGGGTGCACGATTCATGCCGGACGAGGATATGCAGCAGGCAGATACATACTTCTTCACACAGAAGGACACGTTATTTTACCAAACTGGTATCGTCAACCTGATACATCTGTTGAATGATTGCTCGTGAAGATTTTGTCAGAATGGTATAACGATTCTGGACTGTGCGGCCTCCGAACGGAGACATTTTGGTCGCCCCTCATATACTGTATGCTGTAAGTCCTCCGTTATTTTACTGTGGACTACCAACGTGCTGTTATGGAGCCTCTCCTATAAACATAGACGTGGCGTAATGGTTAAGACACGGCTGTCGTGCTAATTTTCAATATATAAGCTGAGAGAAGTGCTGAACTGCCTCCTTAAAAAAAGACCATGTTCGATTCCTCCTTCTATTATTCTGCAGTCGAAAGTTTTGCTGTGTCTGAGACACCTTAAATGTAAACTCGGATCTTCCTTTTCTAAATTTATCTGCCATGGTTAGCCAGATCTGCACACAATAATTTCAAACTTGAATATAAAAATTCGTTTTAAAATTACTCCTTTCAAATAATAGTTCAATTTCTTAGACCATCTTTTACTTCACTTGGTGGTAGACTAGCTTGCTGATTCCGAAGCAAATGAAAACAGTAATTCAGTTGATTCCCCTATTGTTTTGATTTTTGTGCACAGCATAGAGCGATATTGAAGTATGGATGAAGCACAGTACAGGAAAAATCTAGGATGTTCTTTTTGGGGCTGCGAATAGTCATATGTTCAATACCAACATCCTGTGGGTCAACGAAGAAAGGTTCCGAGTTGTTGGCGCTTTTCGTCCAGCTGAAAATATCATCATCATAGACAATTGGGTTATTCGTAGAAAATAAAAGGTCATTTGAAAAATGCGTTGGCTCGAGTACGGTGTCGCTACATTTGCTTGTCACGGTTTAGCAACTTCATAACAACTTCATTGTGGTTTGCAGATAGCAATACCGCTAGGAAAAAAGAAAACTCCGCTAAAGGTGACGCATGCATTAAAAGTATTCCCGAATTTCGTTACATTTCTGCGTTCAAGAGACAATATCGACGTATAGCTTTAGAACCAAACATAAAATATTTAGATGTTTCATTTGTGCTCATAGAAATTTGTTCCGTACGTATTTATGGTGATGTAAGTGCCATAGATTCAAGACCGATGAGTATTTTCGGCCTGTAGTTCGCAGTCACATCAGTTAAACATCTGGTGATACACGTACGGAACGATGTAAACAGTAATTCACACATAAAACTAGTCGCTGATAAGGTAAATGCCAGAAGCAGATTTACTACAAGGTTCCTCAGACGTGAAATTCGCCAACAATGGAGTAAGCTTACAAAATTCTCATTGGACCAATACTTGAATACTTTTGGTCGATCTGGCATCCGTAACAGATAGCTTTGATACAGGAAACAGAGAATATCCAGAGCAGAGCAGTGCGTTTCGTTACACGTTTATTTAGTGAGCCCTAAAGATGCACAGTCAACCCCAGTGGCAGACGGTACAAAAAAAAAATCTGTTAGTGCATCACGGTGTAGTTTGCTGCTAACATTCCGTGAACGTCGACCAAAATATTGCTTCCTGCAATGTATAACGCGCGAAAAGGCGATTCATATAAAATGAGAGGTATTCGGATTCAAACAGATGCTAGTAGATAAGCAGGGTCGGTTTAGGCACCAAATAGGCTATAACCGGTTTCTTATCTCAATGTCACTAACACAACTTCCAATGTATCATATTATACCTGAGACAATTGCGCTATTTATCTGCAAGATCACCATCCACACCACTGAACTCAAGGAACACCACCCTGACCACGCTCACTTCCTCACTCCCTTTCCCATTGGACCAACAAGATTCCAGCTATCTCGCCACCGAATTTATTTCATTATTAGAGCATTTGCATGGGCGATGTCACTCAAGGTTTGTGCTCCGTGTAGGGACGTTCAAGTATGTCAATAACAAAATTTTCTCTATCTTTATAGTTCAATATAATGAGCCTCTGTAGTGCAAGGGTCAGGTATTTTATACACTACTGGCCATTAAAACTGTTACACCAAGAAGAAATGCAGATGATAAACGGGTATTCATTGGACAAATAAATTATACTAGAACTGACAAGTGATTACATTTTCACGCAATTTGGCTGCATAGATCTTAAGAAATCAGTACCCAGAACAACCACCGCTGGCCGTAATAACGGCCTTGATACGCCTGGGCATTAAGTCAAACAGAGCTTGGATGGCGTGTACAGGTACAGCTGCCCATGCAGCTTAAACACCATACCACAGTTCATCAAGAGTTGTGACTGGCGTATAGTGATGAGCCAGTTGCTCGGCCACAATTGACCAGACGTTTTCAGTTGGTGAGAGATCTGGAGAATGTGGTGGCCAGGGCAGCAATCGAACATTTTCTGTATCCAGAAAGGTTCGTACAGGACCTGCAACATGCGGTCATGCATTATCCTGCTGAAATGTAGGGTTTCGCTTGGATCGAATGAAGGGTAGAGACACGGGTCGTAACACATCTGAAATGTAACGTCCACTGTTCAATAAGAGGTGACCGAGACGTGCAACCAATGGCATCCCATACCATAACGCCGCGTGATACGCCAGTGTGGCGATGACGAATAAACGCTTCCAGTGTGTGTTTATGGCGGTGTCGCCAAACACGGATGCGACCATCATGATGCTGTAAACAGAACCTGAATTCATCCGAAAAAAATGACGTTGTGCCATTCGTGCACCCAGGTTCGTCGTTGAGTACACCATATCAGGCGCTCCTGTCTGTGATGCAGCATCAAGGGAAACCGCACCCATGGTCTCCGAGCTGTTGCAAACGTCGCCGAACTGTTCGTGCAAACGGTTTTTGTCTTGCAGACGTCCCCATCTGTTGACTTAGGGTCGAGACGTGGCTGCACGATCCGTTACAGCCATGCAGATAAGATGCCTGTCATCTCGATTTCTAGTGATACGAGGCCGTTGGGATCTAGCACGGCGTTCTGTATTACTCTCCTGAACCCACTGACTCCATATTCTGCTAACACTCATTGGATCTCGACCAACGCGAGCAGCATTGTCGCGATACGATAAACCGCAATCGCGATAGGCTACAATCCGACCTTTATCAAAGTCGGAAACGTGATGGTACTTATTTCTCCTCCTTACACAAGGCATCACAACAACGTTTCACCAGGCAACACCGGTCAACTGCTGTTTGTGTACGAAAAACCGGTTGGAAACTTTCTTCATGTCAGCACGTTGTAAGTGTTGCCACCGGCGCCAACCTTGTGTGAATGCTCTGAAAAGCTAGTCATTTACATATCACAGTATCTTCTTCCTGTCGGTTAAATTTCGCGTCTGTAACGCGTCATCTTGGTGGTGTAGCAATTTTAATGGCCAGTAGTGTAAATAACAATGGTACAACACATTTACGTAAGGTTTATTGCGCTGTTCAACAGAGAAATATTTGCATAAGGAAAATACCCAATAGTTATAGATTTTGGTACATTGAATGTGAAAATGAGAATAATTCTTTTTTTTAGCTCCCGTTAATGTGCAATATGTAGTTTGTTAAGTTTTTATTTCTGTTTATTAGCTCTCGTGTTCATGTTATACCATGAACGCCACTGAAATCACACATTCTTCTACATCTAACGATTCCACCTTTACACCAACATCATCTAGCGAAATACACAACATCACGCAAAGTGACCTCCAGAATCTTGTTAGAGATTGGACCTTCCAAAATATAAAACTGATCCTCGTTTAACGCAGTGAAATCTTTCGGGAGATACAGGCTGAGTATGTACTTCTGCCAACGTCAAAATCCACTCGAAAGCTTTACTAACACAGCAGATGTAACGAGATACTTTACGGATACTGAATCCTTGATTCAAACACCCAATATCTTATAAAAACAGGGACGATTGGAGACTTTTCATAGATAGTTTGAAAATTAATTTGAAAGACATGCTATTATATACTACCAACGTGCTTCCTTCCATCTCATTGGCGTATGCAGTCCTGGCGAAGAAAAGTTACATCATGATGAGGGATTTTCACACAGTAAGACTAGGATAAGCATCAATAATGGCTCATATGCGGTAATTTGAACGTCATCGATATGCTCATGGATCTACGAGGTGGATACAGTAAGTACTGTTGCTATGTGTGTGCTAAGGATTTACATTACAAATTGAAGGACTGGCTACGACGAGAGGTTTTGCAACCTGACAAGAAAAATCGCTCCAAGTTACCACCACTGCATGTGAAGCTAGGCTTACTAAGGTCATTTGGAAAAGCAATGAATAAGAGCAAGGGACGAGCATTTCAATACTTGCGTAGAAAATTCCCTGAGAAGATCTGGCAGGGAGTATTCATTGCCCCACAAATATACACTCCCGGAAATTGAAATAAGAACACCGTGAATTCATTGTCCCAGGAAGGGGAAACTTTATTGACACTTTCCTGGGGACAGATACATCACACGATCACACTGACAGAACCACAGGCACATAGACACAGGCAACAGAGCATGCACAATGTCGCCACTAGTACAGTGTATATCCACCTTTCGCAGCAATGAAGGCTGCTATTCTCCCATGGAGACGATCGTAGAGATGCTGGATGTAGTCCTGTGGAATGGCTTGCCATGCCACTTCCACCTGGCGCCTCAATTGGACCAGCGTTCGTGCTGGACGTGCAGACCACGTGAGACGACGCTTCATCCAGTCCCAAACATGCTCAATGGGGGACAGATCCGGCGATCGTGCTGGCCAGGGTAGTTGACTTACACCTTCTAGAGCACGTTGGGTGGCACGGGATACATGCGGACGTGCATTGTCCTGTTGGAACAGCAAGTTCCCTTGCCGGTCTAGGAATGGTAGAACGATGGGTTCGATGACGGTTTGGATGTACCATGCACTATTGAGTGTCCCCTCGACGATCACCAGAGGTGTACGGCCAGTGTAGGAGATCGCTCCCCACACCATGATGCCGGGTGTTGGCCCTGTGTGCCTCGGTCGTATGCAGTCCTGATAGTGGCGCTCACCTGCACGGCGCCAAACACGCATACGACCATCATTGGCACCAAGGCGGAAGCGACTCTCATCGCTGAAGACGACACGTCTCCATTCGTCCCTCCATTCACGCCTGTCGCGACACCACTGGAGGTGGGCTGCACGATGTTGGGGCGTGAGCGGAAGACGGCCTAACGGTGTGCGGGACCGTAGCCCAGCTTCATGGAGACGGTTGCGAATGGTCCTCGCCGATACCCCAGGAGAAACAGTGTCCCTAATTTGCTGGGAAGTGGCGTTGCGGTCCCCTACGTCACTGCTCAGGATCCTACGGTCTTGGCGTGCATCCGTGCGTCGCTGCGGTCCGGTCGCAGGTCGACGGGCACGTGCACCTTCCGCCGACCACTGGCGGCAACATCGATGTACTGTGGAGACCTCACGCCCCACGTGTTGAGCAATTCGGCGGTACGTCCACCCAGCCTCCCGCATGCCCACTATACGCCCTCGCTCAAAGTCCGTCAACTGCACATGCGGTTCACGTCCACGCTGTCGCGGCATGCTACCAGTGTTAAAGACTGCGATGGAGCTCCGTATGCCACGGCAAACTGGCTGACACTGACGGCGGCGGTGCACAAATGCTGCGCAGCTAGCGCCATTTGACGGCCAACACCGCAGTTCCTGGTGTGTCCGCTGTGCCGTGCATGTGATCATTGCTTGTACAGCCCTCTCGCAGTGTCCGGAGCAAGTATGGTGGGTCTGACACACCGGTGTCAATGTGTTCTTTTTTCCATTTCCAGGAGTGTATAAGGTTCTGGGAGACCAGCAGTTCTAGTGGATTCTAAATCCTGATGAGCTAAGAGCGTGGCTGTGCTTTCAGAAAGTTACGCACTGTTCTCGAGCTGTAGGAAGGCTGAAAATTACATTGAACTTGTGAATGATCTTATATGTGTCTATGAGAAACTGAAATGCAGCATGTCATTCAAGATACACTTCATTCACTCACATATCGACGCTTTCCCTTAAGATTGTCGAACGTTTAGTGATGGTGACAGGTTTTACCAATGAATGTCTGTAATGGAACATCGATACGGAAGTGGCCATGTAAGTCTCGTTGCTAAAAGTACAATGTCCAGTCGAGACGGTGCATGGATTCTGAGGCAGAAGCCAAAAGAATGAGAGAACACAGTCACTGGGAGAAATATTCGATTTTGTTGGAGAGTGTCCTTGTCGAAATCCATACAGAGGGCCTTGTCAATGCTGGGATAAGTTAAACAGTTTTAACAGTTCACAATACAGAAAAAAACGTAAGTCTTGCACCCAGTTCTGAGTACTGATTCCGTAGAGAATGTTGGGACTACTCTATGATGATCCTCGACTGCTGCTAACTGGAGCTATTCGACAATTGGGCTAGAACTCAGCAAGAATTCGGCTAGAACTGGCTAAAGCTGCAGTCAGGCAGGCTCTTCACCACGTAATCCTTGGCGCTGGTGGAGCCTCAGCGCAGAGGGCGTGGAACACATGCGGCCAGCTGTTGGGTGGCGCCAGCCGCTGTCGTTGCCGCTGTCGAACTACAGCGAAATTTCTGGTTCCAATCTGTGTACATGGAACGATTGCTCCCTGTGTAATATCAACTCGCCACTAGACTACAGATACCAGTAAGGAACCAGTACTTCAGTGTTGGTAACTTTATGCTAGACTTTGCAGGAAGACTCGTATTTTCCCCATAAGCAGCATGTGAAAAGAGAACTTGTGTTGTAAACCAGGCAACTGTTAATAGTATCTTCAGTTGAACTAAATTGACTGTGGCTTTACATGTTCTTTGTCTAAAGCAATTTGATTCTTTTTTCCACATGATCTGTGAATAGGTTAGACTTTACGATTACGCAATGCTCATATATTTCAGTGACATAACATTTCAGAAATGTAAAACACTGTAGCCTGTTGTTTTTGTTGTTGTTGTTGTTGTTGTGGGCTTCAGTCCTGAGACTGGTTTGATGCAGCTCTCCATGCTACTCTATCCTGTGTAAGCTTCTTCATCTCCGAGTACCTACAAAACCTAATCCCTCTGAATCTGCTTAGTGTATTCATGTCTTGGTCTCCCTCTACGATTTTTACCCTACAAGCTGCCCTCCAATACTAAATTGGTGATCCCTTGATGCCTCAAAACATGTCCTCCCAACCGATCCCTTCTTCTTGTCATGTTGAGCCACAAACTCCTCTTCTCCCTAGTTCTATTCAATACCTCCTATCCGACAAAAATAGATATACACAGTTTTCAAACTACTACCACTCGTTACATTTATACCAATTACTTACACTAAAACTAGAAGCAAGAATACAAGTTTATCAGATTCGTTTACCACTAAAATAATCCTCTGTGACTGGTTTTTTTCAATCTATATACATATGTCACTCTGATAGGCCACAGTTTTCCAGTCGTCCAGAGTCCAGCTGACATGATCACAAGCCCAGAAGAGGCGTTGCAGGTGATGGCGTGCTGTTAGTATGGGAACTCGCATTGGTCATCTTCTGCCATGGCTCATTAATGCAAAATTTCACTGCGCTATTCTAATGGATACGTTCGTCATACGTCGCACATTGATTTTTGCGGTTACTTAAAGCGTTGCTGCTTGCCTGTTAGCACTGTCAACTGTACACAGACACCACTACTCTCACTCGTTAAGTGAAGGCTGTCTGTAGTGACGTAATGTTTGAAATTTCTTATTCTCAGAATACTCTTGACACTGTCGATCTCAGAGTACTCAATGGCCTAAAGATCTATGAAATGGAATGTTCCATGCATCTAGCTCTATCATTTCCCATTCGAAGTATGTTGATTCCCGCCTTGCGGTCATAACCACATTAGAAATCTTTTTAAATGAGTCATATCAATACAAATGACAGTTCTGCCATTGCACTACTTCTCTTTACCTTGTGCACACGATACTATCGCCATCTGTATATGTGTATACACCTCAGAATATACACACTGAGGTGACAAAAGTCCTGGGATAGCGATGGTTCAAATGGCTCTGAGCACTATGGGACTTAAGATCTGTGGTCATCAGTCCCCTAGAACTTAGAACTACTTAAACCTAACTAACCTAAGGACATCACACACATTCATGCCAGAGGCAGGATTCGAACCTGCGACCGTAGCGGTCATGCGGTTCCAGACTGAAGCGCCTAGAACCGCACGGCCACACCGGCCGGCGGGATAGCGATGTGGGCATATACAGATCGCAGTAGTATCACACACACGAAATATAAAACACCGCGGCATAAGCTCCAAAATTGTACTCAGCTCGTGGTCGTGCGGAAGCGTTCTCGCTTCCCGCGCCCGGGTTCCCGGGTTCGATTCCCGGCGGGGTCAGGGATTTTCTGTGCCTCGTGATGACTGGGTGTTGTGTGATGTCCTTACGTTAGTTGGATTTAAGTAGTTCTAAGTTCTAGGGGACTGACTACCATAGATGTTAAGTCCCATAGTGCTCAGAGCCATTTTTAAGCTCCAGAATTTATCAAAAATGTCTGCAAACAGGCTCACACACATTGGTGTTCATGTACAATCTAGCATATTACCCTAAGTTAGGGATGTTGAACTTGGCCAAACATTCACTGCATATCCATTCTCTGAATCCATTGTGGCAGTGCCTAAGAATTTCCTGGAGAATGTGGTTTTATCAGGCAAAGTGGATTCATGGAGTCTCCCCATTAAATCCAGGGATTCATAAGTCAAGACCCCCTTCTTCATCACAAGCAGAAACTTTGCATCATCAGGATGTAGATCGCAAGTGATATGTGTAGCTTCCTGAAGTTTGTCGCAGCAAGTTTCTGAACAGATGTATGCCTGAAGAGCATAATGCTTCAGTCCCCTGTGAATCAGTCGTCGTGGAAGTATTGTTACAATAAATCTTATCAACATACCTTCCAAGTTTTTGAGCTCAGAGATCAATCATCTTGAAGGATTATCCCCAATCAATAACTGAAATTGGTTGAGGTTAGAGTCTTATGAGCAGACAACTTGATACACAGCTACATTTGGTGAAGATAGTATGAGAGGCTATGGTGTCATATTCAAAACACACCACAGGAGCTAGTACGCACTTGAAGTCAATGTGTTTGATGAACTAACTTCACTCCTGGTATTTGGCGTCCATAAACTCTCAGAACTTTTTGACCTCAGTAGGTATTTCAATATGTACTGGTCCCTGGCTGGAGCAAATTAGCAGGCCTTTCTAGATACTCGCTCTTAGTATAGGAGTTGAGATATCTATGTCAAAAATGCTATACACAATATTGTGCTCTTTTGGAAGGAATATAGGCAAGACTTGCTTTTGACCCATTGTATTTCATCTTGCCATTGGAGAAATGCAATCCAAATATATTATGCTTTACAACTTTCTGCCCAGTGTACTCTTCATTATCTTCTGGGTAACTATAAACATCTGGTGCTGAATTGGATAGTCAGGATTCTACCTCTAGAATTTTGGTAGGTCCTGATGTTTTATAGGGAATGAGATGCCTTTAATGCCATAATGCCTGCAGACATAATATACCTGGTGTATCATCATATGCTGTACAGCATTCAGGCAATTTCCATCGCAAGCCAAAACCGACCATCCAAAGCAAGATTCATCACACACTGATAATTCTGGACCTTAATACACGCTTTTTTAGTGGAAATAGGATATATCTTTTGGAGGAGGAATGAAGCTGCACCTCCATTTACTGGGTTAAAAACATGTGAGTACCCATCGAGGATGTGTACATGGCTGAGTGCTTTACCAGACCCTCTGCCCAATATATTTGAAAAATGATCCAGTATGACACTCTTGGTAAAATTCCAAACCACTCAGTGATTGAGTTATCCCACGATATCACACATATATCGCCATAGGTGTGGATATTTTCTTATCCTCACCAGCAGCACTACCTACTTTCGGGCGATACATGAGTTCACAAAATAGAAGTGCACTGGACTTAATTATGGGATATCGTGGACAGTTAACTACTGTGGGGAGCTCTCTTTCCAAAACAGTTTGACAGACACTGATGAGAGTAACAGGGTGTTGTTAGCCTGCTTTAGTGTGGTCGACGTGAGCTTGTGACATCCTGTTCCCAAAAGGATCAGCAACAACAGTGTAGTCCAAAGCAGCTGCACGGATTACCTCGTGATGCATAACACAGCGAGCAGGCGGGCTGCTACTGCTAGATCCATGGTGATGCCGAGGTGGTGCCCAGTGTCTGGCAGGTCCAGGACAATTTCGAGATCGTCCAGGATATGGAGAGCGTGACTGCATTTGCAAAAGAGCCAGTGTTGTCAGTCCTCATGACTCTTGACAGACTGGGCTGGAGAGCATCCGGCCACGGCGTCAAAGTGGACGCCCACTGTGTTTGTGGAAGCAGCGAATATTTCGTGGAAGGGCTGGACCAGAACGATGAATACCTCAATGTTGGATCAGGTCATGAAGTTGTAGTAGACGCAAGCCTGCTACCATACATGTCCATTACATCTCTAATGAAAGAAAAACGCCATTGGTAAGGATTATGTGTAAAAATATATATATGCAGATGTCTATAATAACAATAATTTATCATTCTACTTAGTCATAAAATGGTCGACATTCGAATCATTCCAGTGATGTCTCATTACATCGTTACTTGCCATGATATTATTTAACATTTGATCCACTTCTGCTTGTGGCTCCACATTCATCTCAGTCATTGCATCATCATCGAGTGCACCTAGAAACAAACAAACTCTTATTCAGAATGGTTCAAAGTGCGTTACAATTGTCTTATTAATGCCATAGGACATAAGTAACATGAACTACTGAATATTTATTTGCCCCTTGACGATCAGAGTCATTCTCCATTATCTATAACTGGAGGAAGGTGTCATGGACAGTGACTATTATGTAGTTTTCAAACCGTCCTCCTATAGCCACATATCCATCGAGTTCATCTAGAATGATAAAAGTTGATCTCGTAAATAATGCTCGCAAGCTGATAACAAACATTTTATTAATGCTATAGAACTGAGCAAAAAATGAAATATTACTACTTACTTAATTGTTCCATGACAATCGGCGTTATTCCTAATGAGCTCACGTCGGAGAAGGGTGTTGGGTCAATGACGTGAATATTCGATCTACATGGACTAGGCGTTGAAACTACACTACTGGCCATTAAAATTGCTACACCACGAAGATGACGTGTTACAGACGCGAAATGTAACGACAGCAAAAAGATGCTGTGATAAGCAAATGATTAGCTTTTCAGAGCATTCACAAAAGGTTGGCGCCGATGGCGACAGCTACAACGTGCTGACATAAGGAAAGTTTCCAACCGATTTCTCACACACAAACAGCAGTTGACAGGCGTTGCCTGGTGAAACGTTGTTGATGCCTCGTGTAAGAAGGAGAAATGCGTACCATCACGTTTCCGACTTTGATAAAGGTCGGATTGTAGCCTATCGCGATTGCGGTTTATCGTATCGCGACATTGCTGCTCGCGTTGGCCGATATCCGATGACTGTTAGCAGAATATAGAATCGTTGTCTTCAGGAGGGTAATACGAAACGCCGTGCTGGATCCCAATGGCCTCGTATCACCAGCAGTCGAGATGGCAGGCATCTTATCCGCATGGCTGTAACGGAGCGTGCAACCACGTCTCGATCCATCAGCCAACAGATGGAGACGTTTGCAAGACAACAATCATCTGCACAAACAGTTCGACAACGTTTGTAGCAGCATGGACTATCATCTTGGAGACCATGGCTGCAATTACCCTTGACACTGCATCACAGACAGGAGCACATGTGATGGTGCACTCAACGACGAACCTGGGTGCACGAATGGCAAAATGTCATTTTTTCGGATTAATCCAGGTTCTGTTTACAGTATCATGATAATCGCATCCGTTTTTGGCGACATTGTGATGAACGCACATTGGAAGCATGCATTCGCCATCCCCATACTGGCGTATCACCTGGCGTTATGGTATGGGGTCACACGTCTCGGTCACCTCTTGTTCGCATTGACGGCACTTTGAACAGTGGACGTTACATTTCAGATGTGTTTCGACCCGTGTCTGTACCCTTCATTCTATCCCTACGAAACCCTACATTTCAGCAGAATAATGCACGACCGCATGTTGCAGGTCCTGTACGGGCCTTTCTGGATACAGAAAATGTTCGACTGCTGCCCTGGCCAGCACATTCTTCAGATATCTCACCAATTGAAAACGTCTGGTCAATGGTGGCCGAGCAACTGGCTCGTTACTATCCGCCAGTCACTACTCATGAAGAACTGTGATATCGTGTTGAAACTGCATGGGCAGCTGTACCTGTACACGCCATCCAATCTCTGTTTGACTCAATGCCCAGGCGTATCAAGGCCGTTATTACGACCAGAGGGGGCTGTTCCGGGTACTGATTTCTCAGGTTCTATGCAGCCAAATTGCGTGAAAATATAATCACATGTCTGTTCTAGTATAATATATTTGTCCAATGAATACCCGTTTAACATCTGCATTTCTTCTTGGTGTAGCAATTTTAATGGCCAGCAGTGTATTTCGATCACAGACTGTGGTGTGGGTTGTACAGTTATTGGGCTGGGCTGCACATCCATCCCATCACCAAAATGTCACTGGAAAATTTTATTAGAAATAGAAAAAAGCATTACATTAGATAAATACATTATTCATACACAACCAACTAGAAAGAGAAGAAATATGAAAAATACGAGTACTGACGTTTGCAAATTTCACCGGTGAAAGGTTCTGTGAGGCTTCCGCCATCCTTCGGCGCGTCAATGAGCTCCATCACATCCTCCTCCGTACTATCATGCAACAGGGGCGGTGGCACACTCCCAACTGCAACAAAAGAAGAAGAAGAAGAAGAAATTCATCATCAGGTTGCAGCTGAAGTACGGGCAAAACTACGTGGTGGGGAAAAGTCATCTTAAATACATACCTGCACTATCACGAGTGTAAAATCTGAGACGCTTTTTAGCCCCTAATGGACCATCATCGTAACCACTTCTATGTTTCCATTTAAGTTCTCAAAGCAGCCCCCTAATACTTGCGCGTTGTTCGAGCCTACCGGTAAAAAATCTAAAGTGCTTCGATGTTTTTCTTTAATCCAACATGTTGCGGATCTCAGACACTCGAACAGTACGCAACAATGGGTCGCACCAGTGTCCTGTATGAGGTTATCTTTATAGATGAACTACACTTTCCTGAAATTCCCTCCAATAAACCGAAGTCGACCATTCACCTTCCCTACTGCAATCCTTCATCCTAATTCAATTCCATACTGCTTTTCAACGTTGCGCCTACATATATAACAGACGTGACTGAGTCAAGCAGCACACTTCCAATGCTTTACACAAAATTTACGTCACTGATTTTCCTACCCATCCACATTAACATACATTATTCTACATTTAAAGCTAGCTCCCATTCATTACACCAACTACAAATTTAGTCTAATTCATTGTGTGTTCCTATAGTCATTCAATGACAACACCTTCCCATACACCACGGCATCATCAGCAAACAAACGCAGACTACTGCTTAACCCGTCCGCAGATCACTTATGAATATAAAAAATAACAGATGTCCTATCACACTCCCGGGGAGCACGCCTGACGATACCCTTATCTCTGATGAGCACTAGCCGTTATGGACAGTATAATGGGTTCTCTTACTTTGCGGAAATCTCGTAACATGTAATCTGCCTATTGACCCATGTGATAATAGGGCAAACTGAGATTTGCACGAACGGTGCTTTCTAAGACTGTGAACATTTGTGGACAAACTTTTCATTCTGCAATAAATTTATTACATCTGAACTGAGAACACGTACAAGGACTCTGTAGCAAACCGTTGTGAAATATATTGCTCCGTAATTTTGCAGGTCCCTTCTTTCACCCTTCGCATATACAGAAGTCATCTGCGCTTTTTTTCAGTACTTGGGACTTTGCGCTGGGCGAGAGATTTGCGATAAATGCAAGCTAAGTAAGGAGTCAATTCTGTAGATTACTCTTTGTAAAACCGAACTGCAAATTGGGTTTAAGGAATCCCATACACATTTTAATAACATGCCATCGCAGGGAGCCTGTAGCATGGAAGCATTACTGTGCCAGCAACGTCATTTGTAGGCATCGAGCTTCGCTAAGGGTTCAGTAACTTCTAAAGAAGAAGTTCCGCGGCACAGCCGACAAGTAGGAGTACCAACTGCAACGACACATACCTGTAATTTTCAATAATTTGAGCATGTATGATTCTCATTTTCTTGTTGAGCACCTGTGTGATTACGGCTTTAAGGACGATAAGGTCAGCGTCATACCTAACACCGTTGAAAAATACGTTTCATTTACTAAGCGTATCACGCTGAAAATAACTCTCCGTTTCCTGGGTTACCTACATTTCATGTACAAACCTCTAAAGGAATATACCGAGAAAATGCATCATACAGATATTCATTTCACGAAAGCTGTATATCCGGATGATGCAAAGTTTCTACTTATTACAAAGAGTACATGGATTTGGTGAAGAGGCTCCACGAAACCTCTGTTGTCTGACATAACCGCATTCTCCAACAAATTCATAGTTACTGCCATAATGGATGTGGAGTATAAACATTCGGTGAATCTCTGGCAGGAGTCCAACACCCCTAATTTTGGGGCACAAGCTAGACTACATGGATACCAATATATGCCTGTTCGCAGACATTTTCAAGCAATGCCTTGGAACATACTCTCTGGATCTTGCCATCTTTTACACAGCACCACGGCTTTCGTGTGATGTAATGATAAGAAGCACATGTGTCAGCAGGTAACTGTTCATTGATGTTGAATTGTAGCTCTTCCTCGATAGTGGGATTCACGGAGGACTTTGCCAGCATGAACAAAGGTACGCCAAGGCGAGTAACCTGCAAATGTGCGAGGAGATGTACAGGTTTTACGTAGCTTACTTAATTGTAAGCAACCTCTAAGGGCACGCCATGCAGCAGTTTCGGTTTATTGGTGGCTTCCGATGGATGTTCAAAGAGGAAATCGCCAGATTGAAGGATAAATTCCAAGATGAGTTTGTGGATACTGGTAAAGCAAAAAAATGGTTCAAATGGCTCTGAGCAATATGTGACTTAACATCTGAGGTCATCAGTCCCCTATAACTTAGAACTACTTAAACCTAACTAACCTAAGGACATCACACACATCCAGGCCCGAAGCAGGATTCGAACCTGCGACCGTAGCCGTCGCGCGATTTCAGACTGTAGCGCCTAGAACCGCTCGGCCACGCCTGCCGGCCTGGTAAAGCAATTTACTTTGCACACAGCTCAATGGTTATAACGTTGTACCTCCTTAATTATGTATCTTAAAATGATGTATTTTTCCAGATAGGTTCAGTGGTACATGCCGATACAGTCGGAAAATTATGTTGCGACTAGAGCTATGAATTAAAAGTTTCTGTCTGTTGCCCCACTTTCTCTGCATGAACAGTAAAAAGTTAGTAAGAGATAAAGTTTTTTCTCCTTTCATCGTTTCGGGTACGAGCGAGAAAAAGTGTCGTAAAAGTTGGAAATTATGTGTAAAATTTGTTGCATTCACAAATACTGGATTAATATAGTGTGGCTACTTACATGTCATGAAATACACTCCTTTTTCACCTCGATGCCCACCCAGTGGGAGATAGACGATGCTTAGCCCCTGCGTTTCTTTCCATACATTAAGTCATATGTGTACCACGTTTGGTTGAAATTGATTCATTGGTTTAGGAGGAGATACGGAACATGCAGAAACAGATACATTCATACACATATACATTCATTTTTATAGTATGTATGGATAAATAGTATAAATACAACTGATAGTGCCAGTTTGGAAAAGAAATGTATATGTGTGTATAAGAAATCAGAAAAAAATATTTATTTTGCATTAACTTTGTAAATAAAAGGAGGAAACAGACAAGTGCAGAAAAAATTGTTAATAGTAAACCATAATTTAAAATGTTATTTCATTGTCATTACTTACACGTAGATTCTGACCCTTTCACTACACAGGCTCATACAACTGAAGAAAAAAAACCATTGTCAATAATTCACACCCTAATTTGCTTATAATAAGCTTTATCTCTGTATGGTGCACAAACCTCGGATATCGTCGCCCACTCATATGCTCTGCTAATAATAGTGGGAGGGGGAGAGCTTCATTTTTAGGGGGCCGTAGGTAGGGTGGGGGATCATGTGGGGCAGGGATTGCGGGTAACGTTGAGGATAAATAGTGGAATTGGCTCAGGTGTGTGACAATACCCCAGACTTCATATCAGTCAACTTGTGATAAGAAACCGATTATAAGCGGCTTGGCGTCAATACATGCCAGCTTGTTTACTGACGATAACCAACGAACGTTCTCCCAACCGGTCATTCGCTGGTGAAATAGGACAAAGTGTGTGTGTGTGTGTGTGTGTGTGTGTGTGTGTGTGTGTGTGTGTGTGTGTGTGTGTGTGTGGGTGGGTGGGTGTGTTTGTTTTGGGTTGAGGAGAGGATGACAGTGATATGAAAATTACTCCCTAAAACTTATTACACTGTGGCCTCGGGAGTACAGATGTATACTAGTATGTATATGTAGATGAGAATGTGCAAAAGAAGTCTGTGAAGAACTCATTACAAACACTGTTTTTCCCATTTATAACGGAATAATAGCTGCAATAATGAGATGCCCACTTATTTTTTGATGCCAAATACGCTATCCTCTCAACTGTATTAATTATTATATAATATACACGATCCTTTGACCTAGTTATTTATTCCGATGTTTCTGTCATACTCCTATCAATGTCACAATCATAGGACTGCATATTCAGGGGCCTGTAAAGAAGGGTCTGAGTAATGTTGAATCCACAACCCCAAAATCCAAGCATGTACCTGGATCAACACTACGTTCTGTAAAATCAATTTTATGAAATCTAAGCGTGATCCTAGTGCACACTGAATTCCTGGATGTTTTCATCTTGTCTTCTCTGGTTCACGATGAGAGACATTTAATTTGCGTATTGTCGATCACTCACAGCATTCTTTACAGGAGTCTAAAGATGGAATCTTACGACTCCAGAATCTATCACAGTATAATGGGAACTGTAATACTCCACGACCCAACACTCTGAATAAAAGTTTTCCAGTTCTGTCGGACAAAAATATTTTAAGGGTTCTCCACGTAATCAAAGTCAGGTACAGTGTATAAGTGTTGTTATTCACTCTGGAAGAGGTATTACATTTGAAGACTGATTGACAGCTAAGATCTGGAGGTCCTGGGTCTCTTAACAGGAGCTCAATAGTCTTCCCATTACGAGCAATGGGACACGCTTTTACGCTACAGCTTTCTTGGCGATTCAGGAATACAGAAAACGGTCACTTGGACGCATTCTCAAACATTTATTAAGGAAATTCGGCGTGTAAACCGCTAAGGACCTCACCTAGGACCGAGAGACTAATCCCGCGACTTGAGAAATAAGAGACTGAGGAAGCTATTTTGTTATGACAGTAATTTACATAACCTCAGATTAACGTGCACTAAATTCCTGGACAAGGCAAGATACGTACTTTGAATAGTCTGTAATTAGTATGAAAATTTACTGAATCAAATAAGCAACTGTTAGCTTTCAACACAATGACAACGCCGAAGTACGAACCAAGTCAGTACACATTAGCATTATTACAATAGACAGATATGAAATACGTAAACATAGCTCATCCTTTTCTTTGAATTGAAATTACCGGAACTGCTTTAATTTTAAGTTACATTACTTTACTTTGACTTCATTCAGTTGGCAAGAATGACTTTCCCTCTGAATATGCTTGAACATCACTGCTAACTTATTAAGGCTTCATTATTAGTTAAATTCAATTACCTGTTCAATAAACGAACAAAACAATGAATGACAATATTTTATTACGTTTATTTTAAGTATTTAATCAACGACACTCGGGTATTCAGTAACTGGAAAGAATCGGGGCATTAAGTAGATGACAAAGACTGAGGATAATGGTAAGGTCAGGTGCTTACATGTTTTTCATACAACGCTTATTATCGAAATAAAATTCACTGAGAATATCGCTAGGTCATGTCTCACAAGGATTTTAACGTGAACGAAAATAAAACAGCCTTACAGATCGTTGCAGATGTGAAGTCGTCCTCTTCTCATCGTCTATGCTCTATGTGATATTGCGGGCACACCTTGATTCACGATGAGCAGTTATTGGGCAGGATCTCGATGTTATTTTAGCTTCTTATATCTGCCCATGCTCATCATGCTCTTGATGCCTTGCTAATAACAACTGCGCGTCACAAAGGGCCGACGGTGCATGTCACTTGCTTGTGTTCGCTCTTATGTCTCATAACCAAGTAAGTCTCCTCTGCCGTCATACTCCGTCCAGAGACAGGGCTCCTACCCAAGTCTTTACTCTCTTCAAACGATATTAGTTTACCTAACATCCCCCAACGGCATTCACCCAGAATAAATACATAATAATACAAAATAATTTACACAGGATACATCACACACCACATATCTAATTAACACATAATACACTCCTGGAAATGGAAAAAAGAACACATTGACACCGGTGTGTCAGACCCACCATACTTGCTCCGGACACTGCGAGAGGGCTGTACAAGCAATGATCACACGCACGGCACAGCGGACACACCAGGAACCGCGGTGTTGGCCGTCGAATGGCGCTAGCTGCGCAGCATTTGTGCACCGCCGCCGTCAGTGTCAGCCAGTTGCCGCGGCATACGGAGCTCCATCGCAGTCTTTAACACTGGTAGCATGCCGCGACAGCGTGGACGTGAACCGCATGTGCAGTTGACGGACTTTGAGCGTGGGCGTATAGTGGGCATGCGGGAGGCCGGGTGGACGTACCGCCGAATTGCTCAACACGTGGGGCGTGAGGTCTCCACAGTACATCGATGTTGTCGCCAGTGGTCGGCGGAAGGTGCAAGTGCCCGTCGACCTGGGACCGGACCGCAGCGACGCACGGATGCACGCTAAGACCGTAGGATCCTACGCAGTGCCGTAGGGGACCGCACCGCCACTTCCCAGCAAATTAGGGACACTGTTGCTCCTGGGGTATCGGCGAGGACCATTCGCAACCGTCTCCATGAAGCTGGGCTACGGTCCCGCACACCGTTAGGCCGTCTTCCGCTCACGCCCCATCATCGTGCAGCCCACCTCCAGTGGTGTCGCGACAGGCGTGAATGGAGGGACGAATGGAGACGTGTCGTCTTCAGCGATGAGAGTCGCTTCTGCCTTGGTGCCAATGATGGTCGTATGCGTGTTTGGCGCCGTGCAGGTGAGCGCCACAATCAGGACTGCATACGACCGAGGCACACAGGGCCAACACCTGGCGTCATGGTGTGGGGAGCGATCTCCTACACTGGCCGTACACGTCTGGTGATCGTCGAGGGGACACTGAATAGTGCACGGTACATCCAAACCGTCATCGAACCCATCGTTCTACCATTCCTAGACCGGCAAGGGAACTTGCTGTTCCAACAGGACAATGCACGTGCGCATGTATCCCATGCCACCCAACGTGCTCTAGAAGGTGTAAGTCAACTACCCTGGCCAGCAAGATCTCCGGATCTGTCCCCCATTGAGCATGTTTGGGACTGGATGAAGCGTCGTCTCACGCGGTCTGCACGTCCAGCACGAACGCTGGTCCAACTGAGGCGCCAGGTGGAAATGGCATGGCAAGCCGTTCCACAGGACTGCATCCAGCATCTCTACGATCGTCTCCATGGGAGAATAGCAGCCTGCATTGCTGCGAAAGGTGGATATACACTGTACTAGTGCCGACATTGTGCATGCTCTGTTGCCTGTGTCTATGTGCCTGTGGTTCTGTCAGCGTGATCATGTGATGTATCTGACCCCAGGAATGTGTCAATAAAGTTTCCCCTTCCTATGACAATGAATTCACAGTGTTCTTATTTCTATTTCCAGGAGTGTATCTAAAAATTAAAAGAATAAAAAATTACATGATATTTACAAAAAATAAAAAGAGCAAATTTTTTAGGTAGGACATATGTATTATAGAGTAGCATTTGCACCACATTCGATGAACCGATTCTGAAAAGGACAGACTCAGAGAATATCAGAAAGAAAAATAATACAAAAACGGTAATGCAGATCAGCACAAAACATTTCGTTGCATAGCTACACCAGTGCCACGACAATTCAGTGCCAATATCTTTCAGATCAACGCAATGGAACATTGTCTAAATATCATTATCAAATAAACAAAAATTACAGTTAAGCAAAAGAGACCATCAGGTTTGCAGCAGACTGTTGAATTAATCGTATTTTCATGTCAGTGTTATAAAAGCAAACATTGGTTGCATTTCATCTTGTACACAGTGTAACAAGAAAAAGAAAAGTAAAACGTTATTTGCAACACATTTTCAGTATGTTTAACATAAGAACATCATCTTAATACTTATCTAACAACTGAAGTTTCTTTTCCTTTTAAGTTTAATTTTAACCAACAACGCTTTAGGTATGTGAGTTTTTCGTAAGTAAAAAAACAAGTTGTGCTTGCTCATTGAAAATTACGTAAGTAAGTACCATCAACGTTGTTGAAAATTAAATTTTCCGCACTACTGGCGCGTGTTCAGTAACGCCGTAGCATCCCAAGAGCCGGCAACGGCTCAGTGCATTCTTATGCGCCCCACCACCGCACACTGCGTCTTATTGTTTGTTTCTGCAAAGGCTTTGTAAGAACGACCATACGCATTTCATTCCCATTCCTTAGCTCCAAAGCGATCTCAGTTATCACTGCGGAATGCTTGACACCACCTATATTTTTCACGAACAGTGGTATCTGTAACTTACACAACACTTCCAAGTTCATCGGAAAAGTTGATTACATACACAAATTCTGTCATAAATTTTTACATCTAAAGACTCGTAAACGTAGTACACATTTATCGTTTCAGTGATGAATACAAATTTATTTGTTCAGGATTTGAGTTCGTAGTTGCTTTAAGACATTACTTACGTATGAAGCAAAACTTCTGTTCAGAAAACTTACAATATTGATAATGACCGTCTGGATCAAAGAAATGAAACTCAAAAAGATAAATTTTGAAAAACATCTATACACTCTTCTCTTAATCAGTCCTTGATTGGTGCAGTTTTAGATCCACTATATTACGTATATCAAATTATTTGCCATAGTTCGGATAGGCCAAAAAGTAAGCGGTAGTACGAAGCACGCCAATTATTTTAAAAGGTCCACTATATATAAATTCACATATGGAAATTTTAGTGTCAGTTTCTTTCGACTTTTCATGCGTTTTAACAAGAATTATGTCTCCAATCGTGAGCTTGCAAATCGTACTTTAACATCATGGTGGCAAAGTGGCGCATCGGCTTTCTTTCTCATCAACCCTCGTAACGGTTCTTTCTCTACTGCAGTGTTAATGTTAATCCGTGGAAGAAACTCAGTAATCTCTTCTAACAGGCATTTCGATTTATTGCCTTACAAATTTTCCTCTGGTGTGAAACCAGTAGATTCATGGGTAAACGAAATCATTATTATTTCAAATTCGGGTACATAATTGCCCCACGTCCTATGATTATGGCCGCAGTATGTGCGACAGTCTTCCTAGCTCTCGCATGTTCCATACTGCGGGGTTTCCGACATGATAATAGATAGAGATATGAATTACTCCGCCCCCATTACTGTTCATTCCCTCATTCCCTATTTTCGACGTAAACTGCACACTATCATCGGAGAGTTTCCTTCGGTTCACAGGTATGCACAGAGGAATTGTTGGGTAGTTTGTTATAAACTGCCTTCGCTGTTGCTTTCCGAATAGGATACTGCTTGATAAATTTGGAAAAAGAATAAGTCCTCTCACACATACTTGACATCCTAATCACGAACGCAACCGTTTGGTGTTCTTATACTTCTCTTCCTACTGCTTCTTGAAATAATTCTACTGCTAAGCCACAACATGACGAATCTGTTCCCGTGTGAAATGGTAACGACAGGTCAGGATGAAACAAAATATTACAAATCAGTTTTCAATTTTTCAAATACAGTGTGGTACTCGTCAGTCCATACAAAAACTGTATTCTTCTTCAACAGGTTGTTCAAGTTCGCGTCGTTAAACGCTTGTCCTCGCACGAACTTGTGGTCGAATCTCGTTAACCCTAAGAACCTTGTAAGTTGTTTCCGCGTCTCCGGTGGTGGACAGTTTTTAATTGCTTCCGACTTCTTTGGATCTTTAGCTGTTCCTGACGTCGTAATAATATGACCAAGGAAGTTCAACTCCTGTCCAACAAATTAACGTTTCTTGAGCTTTAGTGTCACTCCGCGCTTGCGTAATGAACTGAACATCTCATGTAATAGTTCACAATTTCCGTTCTAAGTTTTAGTTGCCAGTAGCAAGTCGTTTTCATAAAGGATAAGTGTCGAACTTAACGTAGCACCTCAGTACGCTATCGAGCACTCTGGTAAAAGCAGATTCTAAAACAGCACTTGCCTGAACACAGAAACGCAGGCCATTTCTGCAATTCCGTTGCAAGGGATATCTGCCGGTACTCTGCCGTTAGACCGAGACTCGTCATAAATTGAACGTTGTGAAACCTTTGCGAAAGTTTGTGTATACTTTTCGGTCGATCTGTTTCACGTCAAAGTACCTTGTTCAACGTGCTTGCATCAGTCACCATTCTGACCCTTCCATCTCTGTTTATTATGATTAATAACGGATTGTTATAGGAATTGATCCTACTCTCTCTAACACTCCACTCGGACACACTATCTACTTCTTACTGACGGCTTTGTTCTTAGATACTGAAACCACTTACGGTCGTACAACAAATGGTTTATGCAGTACTACGTCCAGCTTGCACCAATGACCATTAACATGCCCCAGTTTGTTCGAAAATAAACTTGTTTCTTATTACTACGTCATGTAAATCTTTCTTTTGTTGGGATATAACTATGTTATCTACAATACTTTCCAGTTCGTCGTCCAAGTAACTGTCAACATTTAGCTTGCGAATACCGCTGGCTTTCGTACCTCTGTCTAACCCTGCAGTGCAGAGGTCGATACTGACCACCCACATCAACACTCGTTTCATCAGACTGCACTTGAACCTTGTTTTTATCTTTTGAAATACAGATAATAGTTTTATGATTACAGTCAATGGCTGCTTGCTGTTTAAATAACTCTTCAAGTCTGAGAAATTCTTCTGTGCTCACATCTGGCATGACTATAAATTCGTGTTCTGATCTTGCCCCTTGTGTGTTAAAACAAACATATATTTGATGCTTTATGGGGTTACTACCTCTTCCTGTAGCCCCAATTATTTTTATTCCCATTACTGTCATTACTACCACTTGTAGATTCTCCCGCCAGAGCGAGTAATCCGTCCCTGTACCTATAAAATCTGAATTCGTAGTCCATGCATGTAACTGCTACGACTGTCTGTTTACACATATCTGATTCTGATTCTTGACTTTCCCATAGCAAATCATGGTCAGCATCTAGGTATTCCACAAAAATCTGTCCAGCGATGTTTCCAATCGCGATTTGTTTTTTTTTTTTTTTTTTACATCAACATATTCAATTTTTTTCAACTGATTCCGCGACTGTGGACTTTGTAACGATACCAACACGGTAGGATTCTGTTCATTTCCTAGATCAACGAATCTTGTTCCAACGAGCTGCAGTAACCCGCTTCAGTATCGTCCGGATGTACTACGTCTGCTTATAGTCCATGTGGTTATCTGAAAGTCGTATCTGGTCACCTCATGAAAATTCACTTTGCCGTTCCTCACTATTTCACCGCAGGATTTGCCACGACTAGCTTCGCTACGTTCGGTCATCGCCACCACTTCTTCCGAAAACCCCTACACTTTTTGTACAACTCTTTCCTCTTTAAATTTTGTTAATCTAATACAGTTTGAGAAGCGTCATTTTTGTCCGCTCTCCCCATTAGTGCAATTCCAATATCTTCCGCTACATACCTTCAATCCGTTATATACCGGACGGAACTGATTTAATCAGACGTATAAGATAATTTTAATTTATTTTTCCATCTCAGTTATATATTTTTGATTAAATTACATGTTTCGATTACTCTGAATCATCTTCAGATATAAAACAAAGTAAAACTAAATAGTTGCGACAGCAACCCGTCTTGACATATCAGCGTACTAAGTAGACAAGGTGGGTTGCTGACACAACTATTGAGTTTTCCATCTATTTTTAGATCTGAAGATGGTCCAGTGTGATCGAAACATGTACTTTAACTAAAAACGTGCAACTGAGACCGAACAATAAATGAGAATTATCTTAAATCTGAGTACAGTTGCTGAATCTCTCGAAACAATAATTTCAGCTGTAGTTAACCAAACGTCTTCGCATGTCTCTTAGTCATGCTCAGTAACGGAAATTTCCTATCTGTGTTGGTGAATCACTCCCCACTGGCGCTTTCAATCCCGTTGTTGTCTTAACAACGTCTAACACGTCGTCTATGACCAGTACCACCTCATTCTTATGCACGATAAGGCCTTTGCTTGTGCCTGCATCTACCTCAATTAACGTAACTGCGGGTACGTTACGCTCTATGCTAACGCACACTCTCTTTCTCTCTGATGGGCGTTTTAGCCATTCCAGTTTATCATAACAATGCGTTTGTTACTTATTTTTGGGCCACCAGTGTGTACCCGCGCCTGCTGGACCCTGAACCCGCGCGGTTAAAAGTTTTCCTCGTTTGTGTCGGCAGCAGCGCTTTTCTCGGCCTGCCAGTAACTTTGATTCGTTCTGTCTCTTTTCGTGATCCTCGTATAATATTTTTCTGTCAATGTTCTCTTTCATCCTTATCACTATTGCTGTTGTTATTATTGTTGTGGTTATTACCACAGTTCCTAAAGGTTTCGTGGGTTATTCCGCCAGTTGTCTCGTATTCCACTGTCACTAAAAATGCAGTAATCGTCCTGAATTTACTACCAATATTCACTCCGAGTCGTTGGGAAGCTTTATTCCACAGTTCCCAAACGATCTCCGATTCCGAATGGCGTTCACACAAATAATCCAATTTGCGGATCCAATTTTAGCAAAACTCTGTCATCGAGATTAACGCGTTCTTTTGTAGTGTCGAGGTCGTATGACCTTGACACTACAAAATCCGACCACTCGCTCTCTTGCTTCCTTTTCGACCCATATTCTTTCAACAACGCTTTTTTGAATTCTTGAAATCTCATGTTGGTAATATCGAGGTATCTGTTCACGCTGATGTCAATACCCTTTCACAATTCTTAATTAAATCCATCCCATACAATCCACCGTGCTTTTATGTGGGTCGAAGAGCTCCTCTTCCACTAGTATCTCTGCACTACGTACGTGACACGATACATAGTTCTCCGTTTCCTGCAATTTCTAAGTGTGCCATTTTAGCCACCATCTCGAAAGTGGTTATGGTCAACCGTCTATACCTCTGACTTCTTCCCTTCGCAAGTCGCGAGCTGTTTAACAGTTTGCTATCTACTGCAGATATCATGGTTTTCTAATCTGAAATCTGTTTCGTGTTCTCCTTTTGCACTGCCTGCAACTGTCCGATGAGTTTCTCTCGACATTCGTCGACCTTACTTTCCCGATAGGTCCTACTTTTTCTGAGTCGAATCGACTATTTATGTCACTATGATGCGACTTTACTGTTGTCTTGTCAACTTTAAGATTACCGATTTCGGTATTCGTAGTTACTAATCCTTCATTGATAGCATATAATTTTCCCGACAGTGCTGTTAACTTATTGAGGCTTCATTGTTAATTGTTTTCCATTACCTTTTTAGCAGACGAGCAAAACTGGCTATGGAAGTCTTTTATTATGTTTTTTTTTTAAGTATCTACACAACGACACTCGGGTGCCTGCTGGAGTGGCCGAGCCGTTCTAGACGCTTCAGTCTGGAACCGCGCGACCGCTACGGTTTCAGGTTCGAATCCTGCCTCGGGCATGGATATGTGTGATGTCCTTAGGTTAGTTAGGTTTACGTAGTTCTAAGTTCTAGGGGACTGATGACCTCAGAAGTTAAGTCCCATAGAGATCAGAGCCATTTGGACCATTTTTTACACTCGGGTAATTAATTATTGGAGAGGAATGGGGCCCTCAGTAGGTGACAATGACCGAGGAAAATGACAAGATCAGGTACCTACAGTTTTTATGTACAACACTTATTACTGAAGTAAAGTTCACTGAGAACGTCACTGTGCAATCCCTCACAAAGATTTCAACGTGAACGAAAATAAAATAACCTTACAGTTCGTTGCAGATTTTAAACCGCTTTCTTCGTTGTCGTCTATAATTGCTTCATGTAATAATGCAGGCATACCTTGATTTGCAACGACCAGTTATGGGGCAGTATCTTCATGTTATTGGAGCTTCACGCTCTTGGTGCTCTTGGTGCGTCTCTAATAACAATCACACGCCTCACATTGGCCCGACGATGCATGATACTCGCGTGCCTTCACTCTTACGTCTCACAATCAGCTAAGTCTCCTCCACATTTTGCTCTGACGTCATACTTGCGTCCAGAGAGAGCGCTCCTACCCAAGTCTTCACTCTCTGCCAACGATACTGCTTTACCTAACTTTCCCTAACGGTATTAACCCCGAATAAATACATCATGATACATAAATAATTTATACGGGCTAAAGCACATATTACATTTCTTATTAACACATAGCATCCAAAAATATAAAGAATAAAATAGGTTTATCATATGTTCAATAATCATAATGGATAAAAAGGTTTTGCATATCTGTATTGTCATAAGCTTACTGAGTACTTTGTTCCAGTGCCGTGTGCCTAAAATGGAGGAGATGGACGAAGATTTTGTGTTTTGCGTAGGTACAACTAAAGGCTGCTAGTATCGGACCAAGTGTTGTTGTTATTGGATGAAGATAGTATGTAATATAGACAGAGAGCTATTTAGGACCGCTAGTGATGAAAAAAACGATAAAGGGAACAATGTGTTGAAAAACAAGTCGTCTATTCGGTCGCATCCACCGTAACTGGGCATAGGAAGGGCGACACATATCTTATGCAAGCACTCATGGCTAGCCCAAGTCGTCTGCAGATTTTGGTATTTGTGCCTCTTATAAAAACATCACAACGGTAAGGATGCGGCCGAACTAAAGACTATACTATGTTTTGGCATATTTTCTAGTGGAAATTGATTTTTAAATTTGAGATTGCGTTTATGACAGTGAGAAACTTAAGCAGGCTTACGTTCTTTCTTTACGATTCCACTCCTGCGTAGCTACTACAGTGCAATAGCGTATGGCTAGTAGCTGAGTGTAAGTATTTCGATGTGGTGCCACTTCGACGTCTTGTGTGTCCTTAACCCAACCCAGTTATGCAACAGAGGAAAGGGCACCTACAATTTATAGCGGAATTCGAACCACGTGTCATTCCTAGTGACTCCTCATACAGCTGAGAGGAGAGGTGAAGAGAAGTTCGTGTTAATGAGAGACTGAAAATTTCCGTGGTCCGACAGGGATTAGATTCGCCCTCCCCCCCTCCCCCCCTCCCCCCCTCCCCCCTTGTAAATCGGTCGGTTTTCAAGCACACAAATTACCGCTCGATCACCAGGCCCAACATGTATAACTACTCCAACACATACAACATTTTTATGAACACCGGAGATAATTTCGCCTGGTCACAGGGTGACTATTTTGCAGGCATTTCTCAAATCTCTCAAAATTCGAGACTTGTGCAAAGTTACTTCTAGAAAACAAAATGTCATTTGCAGCTTTTATTTGTTATTAGAAACTTACTCTGAAATCACTGAGCATATTTATCTCAGACGAGATATACATAACGTTTTTTAACGTAAATTTTTTCTTTGGTAGTCTCAGTTAAGTCTCAAGCTATAAGGTATATGGTAAGTTTTCAATGGAAGAGTAAGGCATTGTTAATCAGATTCTTTTTTTTATGTAGCAAATTATCGACAACGTTAATAAATTAGGCATGTCCGTACTCATGCACATGTGTGTGTGTGTGCGTGTGTGTGTGCGTGTTTTGATTTTCTAGTCAGATACTGTGGAGAGATTGAATTAGAAAAATGTACATTTTTGTTTTTGTTTTGTGCCCCTTGCAACTTCCATTTGTGCCTCTTATAACTGCCATTTGTGCCTCGTATAATTTCCAACTCATTTTCCGTTCCTCTATTTTAGTCAAAAAATTTACTTTGTACCTGACACTGAACGACAGGTAGGGTGTAAGAGGTAATCTTTTTCGGTGCCTGTTCTTTCGTGCGAGCTCCACGAAAAAGTCGCTGATTTCGCTCTTTGTACCACTTTCTCCGCAATTATTTAAGTAGGATTTATGATGCTGTGTTTCCAGAAGGGCTTAGAGAAATGAGAAACGTGAAGAATGCGCCGACATTGGCTGCCGGCTATTTCATTAGAAGCAATGTACGACTGCCGACGTAATGAGACTGCCGCCCCCATTCCGCCCGTCGGCAGAACTCGTAATAACCCCTGTCTCTTCCCTCTAACGCACTTCGCATTATTGTGGCCTGACGAGGCTCAAGGCGGCCACACGTGATGGCGTCGCAGATGGGCTTTCTTCTCATTTAGAGCCCACTCTCAGCTCGGGAAGCAGAAACATATACCTTTATAGCCTTGCACGTGGTCTAAAGCTACTTTTCACCCGTCGTATGACATGCTTAAGGCCGGTCTTAACGAGGTACTACAGCCACTAAGACAATCGTGCAGAATCATATTGTAAGTGACACTTCCTGAAAGTGAAATGTTGGCGAAGGAAACCGCCTAACACATATAACTTTTTCATTCTCTGTCATAATTGAATGTGCGATTGCGGTTTGTGGAGGGGGTTTACAAAGCTGAATGAAGAATGACTGAATAATTAATTTGTCTGTCCATTTTTCTTGCTCCCCTAAGAACTGGTGATATTACCATTTCACCTGTGACTCTTCTGTTGCCCCGGCCGCGGCCGGCATCAAGCTCCGTCACATCTAGCTGGGTTTCAGTGATTAACTGATAAAGAAAGAGACAACAGGGGGAAACAGCAGACCAAGAAAGCAAACAGACACATCTTGTATGATGTTGCATATGTTGTGCGAAGGCAACACGTTAAATGAGAGGTAGCCTACTAAACGTAAATAACGGTTACCGTTCGTCAACAATGTTAAGGAACTGTAAAGACAAGACACAGTAATAATCAAAAAGTGTAAATTACGGACGTAATGTATAACAGTCCAACTCCCGCATTAAGAAAGAGTGGGCAGAGAGATAATTTAAATACTAATAGTTATGAGAACTGACGAGACCAGCCCAGGCAGGCACGGTTGAGATTGCTTTTACAGAAGCATGATACGACTCCCGCACCAGCCGTTTGGTATACACGTTATCGCTTCATGTCGAAATTTCTACCGATTAGCACGCAAATACTGATTACTGACCGTGCTGTACTGCGTCGCGCGGTCAATGGAAGCTACCGATGTAACCAGCATACACATCTGTGTATAACGGCGACAGCTCACTCGCGGACGATAGTGACAGACTTGCACCTACTAATAACTGGCTCTGACTGGGGTGTCGAGAGCGTCTCCCGTCACTTATGTGTCCGCCGACGGGATGAGAAGCGTCTTGACCAACCTAAAAGGTGCATACGTTCCGGTCCGTGAAGGCAGTGTCTGCGAACTCACAGTTGGGACACAAGGAACAGTGGGTCTTACGCAGAAACGATGGGCGGGACGGTGTCCCTCCACCGCCAGCGAGGAACGGAAAATCAATCTAAGAGCTACTTTAGCCTTCTAGTAATACGCCATATTGTACCAATGGCAGAACACTTAGAAGGTGCAACAGGTCTACTAAAGAGACTGCTTACACCACACTTGTCCGCCCTATTCTGGAGTAATGCTGTGCGGTGTGGGATCCGCATCAGGTGAGACTAACGGATGACAATGAAAAAGTACAAAGAAGGGCAGCTCGTTTTGTATTATCGCGAAATGGGGGAGATAGTGTCCCAGACATGATACGTGAATTGGAGTGGCAATCATTAAAAAAAACGAGTTTTTCGTTGTGGCGAGATCTTCTCATGAAATTTCAATCACCAGTTTTCTCCTCAGATTTCATAAACATTCTGTTACCACCCACCTACATAGGGAGAAATAATCATCATGATTAAATAAGAGAAATCAGGGCTCGCACAGAAAAACTTATGTGCTCATTTTTCCCGCGTGCCGTTCGAGAATGGAACGGTAGAGAGAGCTTGAAGGTGGTTCATTGAACCCTCTGCCAGGCACTTCATTGTGAATAGCAGAGTAATCACATAGATGTAGATGTAGAATTTTATATTAATTAAGCCAGGTGTCAGAAAATTATAATCTCTTCAGGTCCCTAATTTCCTGGAAAAAATTCATTTGATAATTTAATTGGCAATTAATGACGCGACTTGCAAATTACTTGGCCGACCAGTCCGTGTCATGTATCAGTCGATTCATAATCTAAAGACGAAGCAAAGTCTGTTATCAAAAGTATTGACTGATTTCTATTAGGAGACTCTCCCTTTGCCAGAGGGCTGGACTGAATGTTACTTTGCCTCCACTTGTTCGTAGCTGATTAGAGCAATTTATCAACGCTACAAGAAGTACACCTGAGCTCGAAGTAAGTAATCGTTCAAAAATGTTACTAAATGATATCAGAAGCAAAAAACTACCTGAATAATTTCGAGAGGTTTCTGTGTATCCGCATGGTTCATGAAGGAGACCGAGCACTCTACTAATAGAAGGTCTATGTTGTTATCTAAAACAAATTGTGCTTCCCTTTATTGACTTCTTATTCAGTTTTGTCCTTAACGACACGACCTTAAAAACTTTATCGTAAGTTGGAGGGCTACTGAGGAAGACACCACTGTCATAGATTATTTCAATTAACAAACTGTAATAGGCCGTGTTTGTGCTTGGTTTTACGACGTTCGTGAGGAGAGCGGGCTAAACATCACTATAACAACTACAGCTGGATAGCAAGACTTTAGTTTGCTTGTATATCTGGTTTGCAAACTGACACTCCAAGTCTCAGATTGACTCACAACAGTGACTCAGAGTGTTGGAAAGTTGTAACTGGACGTTACTGTCAGTTAGCCCGAACATCCACGGTAGCAGGAAACGTACTTCTACAATAGTTCACTAAAAAGGTAGCACTATGCACGCTACTTAAAATCTACTTAAGACTTGCTTGACAGGGACCCACTAGCATTTCCTCGAAATGACGACGTCTGGGCTGGCCTGGTCCGTCATCCATCCCTCGGACGTCTGCGACGCAATGATATTTTCTGTAGACCGTCTCCAAACTTCTGTTGACCACTCGCATAATGGGTGGCGGTAAAAGTATGCGACTCTGGACACCGTGACAAGGTAAGATCGCTTCGTAACGCGGGAAAAGCAAAACTTCACCGTTGAAAGCTTGCCAATACGTCGCTGGGGCCACCATTAAAATCGCGTTCCACCTAGAGTACGCGAGGGAATGTAAGGCTGAGATAAGATTGGTTGACATTCGCGAACTATGGAAATGATGGCTTACAATTTGTGAGGATTTGTGACTTCCCGATAGAGATCTGGGTATCCTGCATAATGAGTGCACCATTTTTCAATCAAGATTTCCCAATAGCAGAGTTTAAGACGTTCATTTAAATTGGCTTACGAGCAATTTTGGCGGTGTCGTGATTGTAGAAGTGGATAGTGCAAGCTTATGGAGATATAAGGGATACAGGCTTCTTCTGAGAGATTAGGAACGGAACCGTCTTTGGAGGCACTTGAGGAGGATACAGCAGAGGACAGAAGCTGATGTGATGTCTACTTAGTGGACCATCACCTGCTGCACTTCATCTCGCCTCGGCTGTTTCAGTTGTCTAAGTTACACAGAAATGTGACGAGCAAGCCTCACTCATGAAGGAATAGGCACACTTTCATCTCACTTGATATTAATCGTCACACTTTGCCCTTGATCTCTTGGTCATGACATAATTATCGGGTTTTCTCGCACCACACTTACCAATTCGGTGTAATGAGAATGACCCCGTGAATTAATTCATTTAGACTCTGCGTATAGCTTTGTCTCAGTTCTTTTATGAGCCATACCGCACACCCTAGCAGTTTAATGTACTTTTTCCATTAACACAGGCTCTCCACTCGTTTCTCCCAAGAGAGAGAGTGCGTTTACATGTTTTTGCTCAGTGATAGCCTTCATTCAACTAAACTGTTAATAAATCATAATGTTTCTGATTTCCTGTTTCATTCCAGTAGTCATGTGTCCCTAAGGCTCCTCTCATACTTATTAATTTCTTGTAAGACTCACAGGTCCAGTTCATACGTAACGGCCATCCTTCCCTTGTGTTTCCTTGCATTTACATCATTAGCATACATTGGAACTGTATGAGGTGATAGGCATATCAAGAGGGGATACTCGGTTCATATTAATCTCAGAGACGTCTTGCATCGTAACAGCTCCATCGTAAAAAGAATTTTGCACTCCTCTAAATAATGCACTACTGGTACCTATCTTATCCATAATTACCAACAGGACTGGAACAGCCTGTTATCCAATTCTTCAGTGAACTTAATGGTCCATAAAGACCACAAGTAAAGTCATTTATTTCGTGTCACATTAATTTATGACGATTTTTCACATCCATGAGCATTGGTTTTTGTGATTCAGTTCAGTAGGAAGGTAGAGGCGTTTCTAGCGCAATTTTGATATAAAACTGATATCAAATAGATTATCCAAATTGATTAATTGGTCAGTTATTTACTCCTCAGTTGATATGATGGGTTTCTCAAGCCAGCCCGTGGGTTCCCGCAGCCTCAGCCCCTTCCCGATCTCTTCCCCCACCCTTACCTGCTCTATTGAAGGGAATTTTGGCACGAATTATGAATATTCGCTGTAAAATAGAATTTAACTATCAATTCAGAGGATGTAATATTAGTGGGACCTGTTGGTGGAGATTGTTTATGAAACGGAAATTGTTGACGGAAATTGTTTATAAAATGGAAAAAGGTGGTAGAAAAAATTCAGCGGACGAAGGCCGGCCGCTGTGGCCGAATGGTTCTAGGCGATTCAGTCCAGAACCGCGCTGCTGCTACGGTCGCAGGTTCGAATCCTGCCTCGGGCATGGATGTGTGCGACATCCTTAGGTTAGTTAGGTTTAAGTAGTTCTAAGTCTAGGGGACTGATGACCTCAGATGTTAAGTCCCATAGTGCTTAGAACCATTTGAGCCATTTCAGCGGACGAAAGTTGGCGAATTATGCTCTGTAGAGGACGCATTTTGCATTTCGTAGGGCAGGTATACTCCTGTTTAGCTCAAAATCGCATCACATACTGCGGTCGCACTCCCTTTAATACGCTCCGTGGAGCTATCGCAGCGGAGGTTAAGGTTGCTAAGCATGGCGCTCATGACTGTGTACTTAACATGCAGTGCAGCGAGATGAGCGGTTTTGGAGCGTTGTACATACAGCGCACTGCGCGCTCCTTGGCTGCCCAGGGAGTGGTGTTGCTCGAATGGCGCTCTGTGGCTGGCTGAGCAGCCATATGCGCCATGCCATTTGGTGCAGTATTTGGTGGTGGCAGTGGGAACCGTGGGACCTGGCCACACCTACTCCGTACCACAGAGCCTCACGTGACCTTGGGAACTCTGTCTACCAGGACGCCACATTCGTGACGGCTGTTGCAGGTACCCCCGCACCACCCACCCCACACCATGTCCCTTGCCCACCTCTGCATCGCAACTGACTCACGTGACTGTAATACAATGAAACAGTCCGCGACTGACAAACATACGCCCACCGAGTCAGCCAGTGATCAAAGGGAAATGACAGACAATTGGATGTGAGCCGAGCCACTGTTCCTGAAGCACGAGGCGGTGGGTGCCTGCTACACCTTCTAGAAAAAATAGGACTTGTTTTCGAAAGAACGGATCTTCCCTCCAAAGCTATGCCCTGACAAACAACGACATGTATTTCAAGAGATGCAGTGCTTGAAGTCAGCTGCAAAAGCCTATTTTCAAACAAAACAAACTTCCTACAAACAAAAGTGACGCTTCTAGCCGTACGCAACAAGATCAAAGGAAGTCCCAGAATGAACAAAATGTGTTATTCAAAAGATGTCATATGTGTCCTATTTTCCAGCCACATGTAGTCACTTGCTAGCAAACAAAGGATGCTTTCAAAACAAATGATAGTTTGAAAGATAGCTCTCCATTGACAGCATCGTTCTGTTTTCTCAGTCACCTGCACCAAGGGTGCTCCAGCTTGCTTGAACAAACAGAAGGCATGTTCTAACCTGCTGGCATGGTATTCTGAATTCCTATTGGTCCTCTGCAAAACTGAGGACGGAGCCTGAAGGTATATAAAGCCTAACCACTCCACAACTATCATTGGTGTGTCTTTAACAGCGTATAGTTGAGTTCGTGTGCTCGTCACAAGATAAAACGTTCAGCAAAACTTGGAGCAATTGCTGTGTAAGTGTTTACAAAACAATTTTAATTTCAAATTGCGACAGTTATAAAATATCATAGCAAAGTGTTCAAATTTTTCGAGATCGTGCTACATTTTCATAGCAAGTGTCTATAAATGTTCTCTTTCTTACTGCCGCAGCATTAGAGTGGCATTTGAAGTAAATTGAGCTGCTGCTGGAGACTGACCGGCAGCCTGAGGAAGAGGCGCGAAGGCATTATGTCTTGACCCTTTTAGAGGATGAGGACTTATGTGAGTGGGTGGGGCAAATTCCTGATAACGCTGATGAATTACTTATGCCATGGACTCAGTGCATAAAAAGTAATTTTTTTTGTTTATACTCACTCTGATTATAACACTGCAGTCATCGATCTGTATCTGGAACATTGTATTTAACTGTTATTATTGTTTCACAGAGGTGATGCCTCAGCTTGCTGTGGCTCAAGTACCAAGAGATGCAGTGGGCGAGAAGCACACTCCACGGAGACACGTACCACCATGTAAGGCTCAACTGGTGATGAAGTTGTGACCGCGGCAGACACTGCTCAACCCATCCCAGCACAAACGCTCTGGCGTCCGTGGGTCAGCCAGCAGCAGCAGCAACAAACTCCTACCCCTCGAGCAAGCGGTTCAGGCCTGGAGAATAAAGAGCGAGGCAGCTCACACTGGCCTTCTCTTCCTCCGCCTGAGGCAGATCGCTCTCGCTGACGCAAGTTACGTGTGTCTCAGCGTACACCTCTTTTCCCAACATTCCCAATGCCATCAACTGGATGGACACCTCCTGCTAGTTGCAGTAGTTGTGTTAGTGATAATGAAGAAGCAGTGGTTAGTGGTATTTCCATCCCTGTTCTATTAATGATGGATATTAGGTCATGCCACAACTAAACTATAAAGTGATCGAGGATGCTTTTGAGGAGCATACGTCATTTTCTCATATACAGTACCCAGTGAGGGGCAACGGGAACCAGTCAGGTCTCTGAAAGCATGCCTTACCATCATATAGACAGAGCTCCTCAATATCATAAGTGATCCATGGTACCTTGCCACTAAGTGTAGTGCAGTACTCTGCTGTCCGCTCACTGATCCCCCAAACAGGTCGGTGCTGCTGAGGAGACAAATCTGGTCTATATGTGGGAGGATTTCGTGGAGCATATCAATCGCTGAGTGGTTCAATGAATCCTCCTCAAGTGGCATACTGGGTCCATTTCCAAGATGGAAGTTAGAGGCTCTGGAAAAGCACTTAGCTGTGTACTACACCTGGACCTGCACATACAACTCTCTGATCCTGTAAATATCAAGCTTCCTGACCATATCGCTGCTAAGCAGGCATGTATTTATGTCAAAAATGAAACTGACTCCTTTCGTTTTGCATGGTCTGTCCTGGCTTGTGAAAAAAATTACAAGAAAGATCCGCAGTGCCCATCTCGATACGGCAGGGGTATTGAGTGGGTTTTATAACTTTGACAGTATCAAGTTCCCCATGAAACTTGTGGACACACCCAAATTTTAGAGGCAGAATGAGGCTATTTCAGGCTATTTCAGATAACATTTACAACTGAAGAAGAATAAGGCAGATGATGATGATGATGATGATGATGATGATGACTATAGCAAAGTCATAAAAAGTTGTCGGACCCCTCCATTTTTCAAAATTTATAAGTCAGCGTTATTTTCATGGGAACAAGTTGTTAGTCTCCAATGGAGGCAATCTTCATTACATCTGGATCAAAGATTTGTCCCAACTCCTTTCATCCCACCTCAGTAAACATGGACATAAACAGCATGTTTACATCAGCTGTCTGAATGCCTTCTCCACTAGTGGGTTTTTAACAAGGCATCTTGTTGATTGCTCTGCCCATAACGTGGTACGAGTTGAGATAGCCACTGACGACAGTAAATTCTTAAAAATGAAGAACGCACACCACCACAAGCGACGTCCCTTTGAAGCGCGCGTTGACTCCGAGAGCCTCCTTGCTCCTACGACACGTTGCGAAGGCGACCCCACTGCCTCTCATACAGCCTTCGCAGAGAAACACGTACCGTGTGAGGCTGCTTACCAGGTAGTGTGCTCGTTTTATTCAAATCTTAAGCATCACAAATTATTTTTCGGGGATAGCCCTGCAATTTAACTGCACACTGCACTCGAAAAATCTTGATGGGAGGTTGATGGGTTTTACAGCTGCAACGTTCCCATGACCAAGTCAAAGGAGAATGATGATTTGTACTGTAACGCGGTTGATTGCCATAGTTGTAAGCTGCCATTAGATATAAAAGTGGATGCTGCTCACAGTAGAGTGCCTGGCGGAGGGTAGGCTTTACCATGACTAATCGTTTCACATATAGAGCGAAGGAAAATCGACTGTCTATATGCCTGTTATCTTACGGGTAAGTTCCGTGGCGCAGCTCACAATGCATGCAATTTGAAGTATCAGTTACCAAGGCACATATCTGTTCATAACAAAACTCTACCACCTGGTGAGCAAGATGAATGAGACAGGCGAAATACCCTCAGACTTCAAGAAGAATATAATAATTCCAATCCCAAAGAAAGCAGGCGCTGACAGATGTGAAAATTACCGAACTATCAGATTAATAAGCCACGGCTGCAAAATACTAACACCAATTCTTTATAGACGAATGGAAAAACTAGTATAACCTGACCTCGAGGAAGATCAGTTTGGATTCCGTAGAAATGTTGGAACACGTGAGGCAATACTGACCTTACGACTTATCTTAGAAGAAAGATTAAGAAAAGGCAAACCTACGTTTCTAGCATTTGTAGACTTAGAGAAAGCTTTTGACATTGTTGACTGGAATACTCTCTTTCAAATTCTGAAGGTGGCAGGGGTAAAATACAGGGAGCGAAAGGCTATTTACAATATGTACAGAAACCAGATGGCAGTTACAAGGGTCGAGGGACATGAAAGTGAAGCAGGGGGGTCCCCGATGTTATTCAATCTGTATATTCAGCAAGCAGTAAAGGAAACAAAAGAAAAATTCGGAGTAGGAATTAAAATCCATGGAGAAGAAATAGAAACTCTGATGTTCGCCGATGACATTGTAATTCTGTCAGAGACAGCAAAAGACTTGGAAGAGCAGTTGGAAGGAATGGATAGTGTCTTGAAAGAAGGTTATAAGGTGAATATCAACAAAAGCAAAACGATGATAATGGAATGTAGTTGAATTGAGCAGCGTGATGCTGAGGGAATTAGATTAGGAAATGAGACACTTAAAGTAGTAAAAGAGTTTAGCTATTTGGGGAGCAAAATAACTGATGATGGTGGAAGTAGAGAGGATATAAAATGTAGACTGGCAATGGCAAGGAAAGCGTTTCTGAAGAAGGGAAATTTGTTAACACCGAGTATAGATTTAAGTGTCAGGGAGTCGTTTCTAGAAGTATTTGTATGGAGTGTAGCCATGTATGGAAGTGAAACATGGACGATAAATAGTTTGGACACGAAGAGAATAGAAGCTTTTGAAATGTGGCGCTACAGAAGAATGCTGAAGATTAGATGGGTAGATCACATAACTAATGAGGAGGTATTGAATAGGATTGGGGAGAAGAGGAGTTTGTGGCACAACTTGACTAGAAGAAGGGATCGGTTGGTAGGACATGTTCTGAGGCATCAAGGGATCACCAATTTCGTATTGGAGGGCAGCGTGGAGGGTAAAAATCGTAGAGGGAAGGCGTGTGATGAAGTGAAAACTATTAAGGACGAATACTGGTACAGAGACGCACTGACGGATGAAGCTACGGAGAGCGTAATTATTCAACTGCAACCAGACAGTGATAGTGAAATTTTTTCGTGTGGTTCTGAGGATATATCGGACCAGTCAGATTCAGACTCGACAGAGACAGCTGCTCCGGACATCAGTAACAACTCTACCGAGTCAGCAGGTGAGACAGAATTGTATGCAGAAGAGATAGGTGTTCAGTCCTTACACATGGGTTAAGGGTTATTGAAAACAATGCATCTACATTTTTCATTAGCTCACGTTTTTTGTTACTGTCTTTTCTCATTTAGAATCCATATATATGTGATTTTAATTATTTTTATTTATCCTCATAATATTTAAACCTTTGAAAATGCTGGTGTATTGATTAAAAATCAATAGTTGAATGATCTGTTTCTATCGGTTGTGCAATGCCGTAAAAATGCATTTTTCGCTACATGATTTAATAATGTAGTGATCGAAGTTATTTCTATAAATATTGGATATATAAATGAAGTTGCAGCACCTGACAAAATTTTAGCCTTCAACCTCTCGCACTGAAAACAGACGTGTTACCCACTGCACTACTTCAGCTGACAGATATGCTCTCTATTTTAATCGTATAGATTCTCGCGTAAAATTGCGAAACTTTTTCCGTTTTCTTCGTCCATTACTTGCAAACAAGGGCGCACTAGGATGAATCGCTACAGGATGTGATAACTGGGACGCTAATCTACACCACTATGATTTCAAAAGTCGTTCCACCCCAGTGGGGACATGTGTCTCTTAGTTATTAGATCGAACACCAAAATTCTATTTCATTTTCATTTCTTATGCTTTCACGTATTAACAGTGAATTTGTTTTTAACTGCACCACCCCAAAATCAATTTGTTATATCCAAAAACAACAGTTCTATTCTAATTTCGCGCGACTCTGTAGGAGAATATGTTAATAGCAAATTAATTACACGTATGATTTAGTTATTAGATAGTAACACAACATCTTCTTTTCCATTTCGTGCGTTTCTATACAAGAATATACTAAAAGCGAATGTACGGTTGTTTCCTAAACGTACGCACAATGCCTTGTGCGACCGTAAAACAACAGTTTTATATTATTATTGTTCGTTTCGATTGTTTTTCTATACAAACATGTGTTAACAGAACGTATATTTGTTTTATCTGCCGCACATATACCAACCCAGTTCACGAACCGTGTTACATTTTCATTGGGTGCAGTTATACCGTTCGTGCACCATGCTAAACAACCAATAGCAGGACACGTCAACAGTTCCCGGCGCACCCGGTTAGAACGGCAAATGTAAACTGAATGAGTAATAAACAGTTTCTCGTTTTTATGTTTCACCTGTCACCCAGTCAAATTAGTTTTTAGTGTAGTATAATTCCCAGTCCACTGACAACTGTGAAACTGCTACTGTGTCAACTGTAAACTGTACTGCGTAAATTGTAAACTGTGAAAGCGCTATTCTGTCAATTGCAAACTGTTAATGCACTAAGCCACTGCTACTGTATAAACTGTACTTTGTGAAAGTGCTAGGTGGCCTGTGGATTTAATCTCTCTCTCATTAAATTCTAGTAATAATGTTAAAGCCTGCCAGTGTGACCGAGCGGTACTAGGCGCTTCAGTCAGGAACCGCGCGACCGCTACGGTCGCAGGTATGAATCCTGCCTCGGCCATGGATGTGTGTGATGTCTTTAGGTTAGTTAGGTTTAAGTAGTTCTAAGTCCTAAGGGACTGATGTTAAGTCCCATAGTGCTCAGAGCCATTTGAATAATGTTAAAAAATAGTAGCTTATTCTAAAAACAGTGTAACTGTGGATCTGATATATTTCTGCTGAAATTGTGAATTAAATTGTATAACTGCAATGTAACCTTAAATTTCATCACTGATATTGTGAGTGAAATGTAACATTTATATTTATGGAAAATGAACAAATGAAATTTGTTACCATATATCTTTGTTGTTCTTGTTTCACAAAAATCCTTAATATCATTTTTTAAATAATGAAATATATGTTTTTCTTACAATGCGCATTGCACATGTCCTTTTTACAAGAATGCTCACACTTACACTTAACTGAAATTTGTACAGACTACACCTTGAACATAGTGTCAGCAGCAGTGCACATATTGTGAAGGACAGCTGAACATGACTGCAGAAGAGGAGGAATTAAATAAGAAAGAGGTACTGCTTAAGATGGAGGAAAACAAAATATATGTAATTATTTTATGGGATTTCGCCTAGCGTACTGCACATACAGGGTTTTGGGAACAGGCAGCACGTGACAATGTCCACTTCTAAATAGAATAGCAAACATGTCTGAAATTATATCACATGCGCTTGAACAAAGCCACAGACGTAGGATCTGGGCAAAGATATATGCTATCTATGTGGAAGCTAGGTAGAAAAGAAGAAAAACTCTGGATATGAGGTAAAATATTCATTTATTTTCATTAATCCAACTTAAAGTAATTTTACATTTTCATAACCAGACATAACACTATTTTCACACATCTTCCTCTTCTTGAACTGATGGAGAGCAGGAACCGATAGAATTCCAGGTCTTGAATAACTGCAAACTTGAAGATTCGATGCATTCATGTGATCTTCTCCTCGCCATTGTCGTAGATGATGGTGTCTGGATGATCAAATATTCAAAGCGATGCCGTCATATCTTTATAAGATACACCAGGTTCGTCCCAGTGGAATCCATGCAATAAACATGTTAACCGCTTTACAGTCCTCTGTGTTTTAGCACAATTCCCATTCTTGAAAGGCCTCGGCGATGCAATGCTTGCTGAGAATGTCTCTATGGCTTTATGAAACCCAGTTGTGGGCCTATTGACTCATTCTGCTTAAAGTCAATCGATGCATTCACCGTCCTTATTTCAGATTCAAGTGTACTGATGTTCGCACGGAGTTCAATCCCTTTTCCAGATGTTTAAAAGCTTCGTTTAATTCGTCAATATCGTAGGTACCAGGTTCAGTTTCCATGACTTCGTTTTTACCATTAAATTTCCAGATGAAGTTTATTCTTAGCTTCTGTGATATTTGGGATGTTGTTGTATGTCTCCAATCCAATTAGCGTGATACTCCGATCTCCTGTGCTTAAATCAATTGGTGGGAAGTAATTTGTACGTAATACAGACGAGTGCTCTTTTTAAATCAGAGTGTACGACATAGTACTCAAACCGCAACTGGTGCATGGATGGTTAATGCCCGTCCTTATGCCATTTGTAAACGTCAGGAGGAAAATGATCGCTGATGACCATACAGAGATATGTATTGAAGTCTTATTAGCGTCGAAACCACTTCTGCCGGGAAAGTATCATTGTAATAATATTGAAGATTGCAGGTCGCTGAATGACTCGAAAGAGTAGACGTTATTTGTATTTCATTTTTTGACATATGCTACCCAAGAGAGTTCCAGGTCATCCTGCTACATCTTGATTCACAATGAAGCGTTCCCCTGATATCCACATAGTCTTCGGTAATGTATTCTGCGTAAACACACTTCAGAGTCTCGGAATGTTTAATTTCTTCTTAACAAACTTCAGCAGTTCTGTGCTTGTGAGCGCCCTATCTGGTATTACTGCTAGGGGGCTTTTTTTTTTAATTTCTGAGGAGATGTAGACCTTTCTTATATGGTTTCAAATATACTCATGTTCCAGTGTCTGCCGCCTCCATCATGTCGTTATGTCTTTGAGCTTCCTGCAGTTGCTTTTGGGAGTTTTGAGCATTCTTGACTGTCCTGCCAACAGCCGCAGAACCCCCGGCAAGTGAACAATCGAGGAAGAGACCGTCCAAGGCAGGCAGGAGGAAGGGATAATTCCACCTGACGTCTTGGATTTTGGCGGAACACTGTGTGGTTTAATAAGTCTTCTCTTTCTCGCTGCTTTTAGCTGCAGACATTGCTTTCGGTATGTAGTTTTTCATGTACCCTATGGTTGTCTTCTTCTTCCTTAGCGCCCAACATGCAGTGCTGATAACTTGGCTGAACTACTTCACACCCAAGCCCAACATAACTTACCATTCATCGTTTTTTCAACGGCAAATGCTGCACTGCATTGACCTATACCAATATCCCTTCTCACGTGTGCTTCCTTAGTGTCATCAGCTAAACTTCGATCGGCAGTGTCACGATCTTTAGTTGTTGCATATGCGATGCCGTGTTCCATAGACGCTTATCACCGCGTGCCAACCGTTTTTGATGCATTGATCCGGGTCCACAGTAGTTGTATCCAGGAATTTATAATTCGACTGGAATTTTGTCGAGGATACCACCTCCTCCTCTAATGCGTCCCCTGTCAGGCATGTTACGCTGCTGAGGTAGTTGTCGTCTGCACACCCTGTTATACAGCAAATCGCTACCGACATTCCAGCTATTTTGTGATCCTGGGAAACCAGGCCATTTAACTAACGCTCTATTCCCTCGATGTCGTATGACCGTCTCTACGAGATACACATATGGTTCCAAGGTCTTCTGTAACTGTTCTTCGCAAAAGAATACTGCAATTTCAATACCACAGCTCTCCTTCAACGGGTGTAAGGTGTCAGGCAAATCCAACACCTTCCATGAAAACCCTGACATGATAAGCAAATCCAGTAGTATGTCATATAGCTCCGAATAAATCGTGACATTAAATTAACCAAAGTAATACGAGTAACGAGTGACCAAATGGAATACCACAGACTAACACAAGAATGCCTAAATGCATTTCATACCTTCCCACTGTGAGACCGACGCAGTTAAGAGGGGAGAAACGAGAACAGAAGCCGAGAGCAGAACCGTGTTAAGCTAGAAGGCCCTACGATAAGGGACAGACTGGACACCCACGTCGCCAGCTAACCACTAGGGCCTCACCACCCGCACGTTTTAGCGTGAGACTTTTTCGCGTGTCTGTTACATTAGGACCACCCCCTAGCCCATGTTAAAAGATAGAGCCCTCCAGAATAACAGTATAGATCTCACGATAACGCTAAAAGGACCACACCAGCTGCAGGTTTTAGCGTGAGACTTTTTCATGTCTCTGTTACGTTGCAAACTTCAAAAACATTGCCCCATCACGAAAAGTATAACGTTTCTCATTGGATAGACAGAATTTTTGTAGGCGGAGCTTAAGGTTAACATTGAGACCCTGATTGGTCAGATGAAAACACAGCCAGATAGTTTTTTTAAACCAACTTCGGTAAATTGTAGTAAAGAGAAGTTAGGGAAGAGTGAGCGGAGCTGTGCTGCGCCGGCCGCTGCTCTGACGCTGCCTGAACACCGACAAGGTAATGAACGCACGCAATGCCGCATTTTTGAGCGCATAAGGCTTCACTCAGAATTGCAGAAGTCTCATCTGTTACACCTCCTTTTCATGTAATACTAGTGTCGATCGTCAATTAAAGCTCATGGTGTTCACATTTGCCACTTGAAGTAAAAATCTGAAACGCGATGATTTTTCTGTTATATAGTTATTGAGATGCCAATGTAATTTACGACAAGTTAGATAAGTAATTAAAGATAATTGAGGGTCACTGTAGACCATTTTGATAGTTTTTCTCTTTTGTGAAACGTAATTTAAACCTAGATTATAGATGTGATATGGCATAGGTCATCCTTCGATCCATTGTAGAACTTGGAAACCCATTCAGGGAATATTCGTTCACATTTTTGTTGAACGCAGTTGGTTTTTACCATCCTGTATTAAAACACTTACTTTTATCAATAGTGGTATTTATAAACAATGTTTTGTGCGTAGAATAAAATTTCCAATGGTAAACTTAACTGCTTTTTCGACGTTATTTTACCAGCTAACTAGAAAAAAATAGGAAAGCCTTGAACCCCTTCCACTAAATTTAGTTAGTATTAAGACTCTTTTACAGGAGTGCAGTGGAGCTGACGCTGAGATCATTAAATATTTGGTTATATCATCGCTAGTCTCACTGAACTCTTCTGAATTCTACATGTCATGTGTGGTCTGGCGTCTCTTTACCAGCAACAGGTCCCAGGTTCAAACCAGTCAATTCCCTAAAAAACACGCTCAGAGCGTCGTTGCACGAAAGTGGTATGAAGACACGATATAGAACAAACAGACACCACCATGAATTTTTAGACAGGTATGTTCTAGGATTCGTACTCTGCCCTTTGGAAACCGTGTATATTACGGCTGAGTAATTTGCCATGTATCACTTCTCAAATACTGTCTTGCATTTTTAAATACGTACCAAATAACCTACATTTAATTGCTGGTTCCGTGTCTATAGCATATTAATACTATTGTATACTGCATCTAGAAGTGTACTATTACGAACGTCGTTTGGTTTCATTTCTGCAGTGAGATGTTCGATTCGACTACATTGTGCAATTATTTGTGGGAGGATATCAGTCCATTTATGTGAGCCACGAAGATCGAAATGCATACACATTCGGCCTTTCATTGTTCTGTTTAGGTATTGCATGATACTTGCCTTCAGGTGAGTGAATGTCAAGTAGTGATGCATTCCATACCGTACCATCACAGTCTTGAAGACTCGCCAGCATGATCTGTTTGAAGGTTTTCTAGGCTTCGATTCATCCCCGTCTGGAGCAATCGCTTAAACACCTGTGCGACATCCTTCCCCATTTCCGCTATCATGGGTAATGCTCACGCAAAGTTACATTATGTATCAACGAGCATTAAGATATTTTTGAAGCCATTATTCACATATGAATATTCCCTCATGTCGACAAGATCCACCTGCTACAGTTCACCCAAATTGTTAATCCTAACATATGTACGAGGGCAATTTTTCATGCGGATTTTTGCAGTTCTTGAACTACAATCTCTATACTTATTTGATGATACCTCCCTCTCAAAGCTCAGAAATTACTGAAATAAGTTCATTCGTATGAGTTGTCGTACCAGCAGCTGATGACGTGAGCAGTCGTAGCTGATTTATTAGCTCATTTGGTACGTCATAATATATACAGGGTGGTCCATTGATAGTAACCGAGCCAAATATCTCAAGTAATAAGCATCAAACGAAAAAACTACGAAGAACGAAACTCGTCTAGCTTGAAGGGGAAAACCAGATGGCGCTATGGTTGGCCCGCTAGATGGCGCTGCCATAGGTCAAACGGATATCAACTATGTTTTCTGAAATAGGAAACCTGATTTTTATTACATGTTCGTGTAGTACGTAAAGAAATACGAATGTTTTAGTCGGACCACTTTTTTCGATTTGTGATAGATGGCGCTGTAATAGCCACAAACGTAGAACTACGTGGTATCACGTAACATTCCACCAGTGCGGACGGTATTTGCTTCGTGATACGTTACCCGTGTTAAAATGGACCGTTTACCAATTACGGAAAAGGTCGATATCGTGTTGATGTATAGCAACGGGCGTGTGCTATGTATGCAGCTCGGTGTCCTGGACGACATCGCCCAAGTGTCCGGACCGTGTGCCGGATAGTTACGTTATTTAAGGAAAGAGGAAGTGTTAAGCCACATGTGAAACGTCAACCACGACCTACAACAAATGATGATGCCCAAGTAGGTGTTTTAGCTGCTGTCACGGCTAATCCGCGCATCACTAGCAGAAAAATTGCGTGAGAATCGGGATATCTCAAGAACGTCGGTGTTGAGAATGCTACATCAACATCGACTGCACCCGTATCATATTTCTATGCGCCAGGAATAGCATGGAGACGACTTTGAACATCGTGTACAGTTCTACCACTGGGCACAAAAGAAATTGCGGGACGATAACAGATTTTTTGGAACTGTGTTTTGTCCTCCGAATAAAACTCGTGCACTGGCGGGGAGCGCCAAAGATGACCTCGGTTTGAGGAAGGCCAGCGTGTACCAGATTCCGTGTCAATGTGGCAAGTCGTATATTGGTCAGACGATGCGTACCGTCGAGGATCGATGCCGTGAACACCAGAGGCACACTCGACTGATGTATCCGAGCAAGTCGGCGGTCGCTGAACATTGTTTGTCGGAAAATCACGCTATGGAGTATGACCGCACGAGGATTCTGGTACAGACGTCGAGATACTGGGACAGCGTTGTTAGAGAGGCCATCGAAATTCGCACCAATGACGACCTCATAAACCGTGACTGTGGCTATAATCTTAGCAAGGCTTGGGAACCAGCGATTGGGTTAATCAAGAGTAAATCGAGCAAACGCATAGTTGTGACGACCACGGCGGACAGAGCCATCACACCGACGTCATCTCAGACGCCGTCGCAATCTGTTCCACCGCGCTACCGTGGCGCGGGGCGCGGACGGCGGAGGGAGCGCGCCGCGGGCGGAGGGTATTTAAATCGGCCGCCGCCGCGACCGAACCCAGTTCCCCCTGAGCAGCCATAGCGTATGGATCTCCGTGCCAGCGCGTTCACAGGAGCTCAGTCCGTCAGTTCACCTGATGATGGCGACATGTTTGATCGCCGAAATATTGTGCCCGTTGGACACTATAGACCGGCAGTACACCCGTGGATATTTTGATTATCAAATACGCCGGGAGAAACTCAAAAATCACAATTTACATAGTTAATTTGATGTCAATTTGATATTAAAGCTGCGCTGGAAATTGCTCTACCCTCCTACTCAGCTCAACCTTTGAAACCAGTTGCAAATATATCTGAATGGTGTGAAAAGTGTTAGCACTTCTGGCAGTGAATCTAAGTTCTGTTTACGTGTTTTTTCGATTTTCTCGACGACGGAATTTACAGTTTTTTTCCTTTTTTGACTTTTCTTATTACACATCTTAGAATGTTTCGTTGCCAATGTACTGTGTGTGACTCACATATAAACGTATCTGATACGTGACAAATATTTCACAAATGGAATAACCGAACTGAAGATCACTAACAATAAAGTAATTTTCAACTGCAGTCATGGTATATCTAATTATTTTTTTATCAACTGTAATTTAACGCTCATGGAACACGTAAACGTCAAACGCTTCAATGAAATTCCGCCCAAAAAGAGTATTTTTGTGTATAACAGGTCGACAAGTCTCTAACGGATTTCACGGGTTTTCCTGGGGAAAATCGGTTATATTCGGGGCTATTACAGGGACAATCATTCGAAGCAAGAAATTTATTAACTATGAACTCTAATATGCATATCTTAAGAACTATGAGCACTGCTTCTTATTCGATCTGTGAACGGACTCTTCTTCATATTCGGCACTGTAAAACAAATCTCTTCTACTGCAAATCTTCGCTTCCCGTATTTTTGGAAGCGATGGTATGGACGAAAACAATACAAAATTGTCTTGTAAACATGGACCTTAAGCTGCATACATTAAGAACTATGAACACTTCTTCAGTAGAAGGGATGTGTTTCACAGTAGTGAAGATGAAGTGCTCATGGCTGTTCAGTTGTGCATTTTAGAGACCATGTTTACTTAAATTTTTGGATTCGTATGATCAATACTATGATTTGCCTGAATATACACCATTGCTCCTGGTACCCCTTGTATATGTAGGGTGTATCAGAAATATTTTTAAATATCATGGACGCAGTTTCCTCAAAGAGTAACAAAATAAACTGTCTAAATATGTATGAAAATCCCTCGATTTTACCTTGTTAATAACTATTGAACTTCGGTGTATAATGCAGCAACAGAAATTTAAAACGAAAAATAAAATTACTTTTGTTAAATGAGCGTGTGCATCAATGAACGTGCATCTGCTGAAGTATTCAGTGAATCCTCGACAAATGTATGTTGCTCTGGAGACATAGTGATGTTTGACATTTGCTAATGTTAGAGGTTAGTCTGTGTTAAATGATGCAGATGTGTTGTAGTAAATGAATTTGGAAGATTAGCTTTAATGGTATAATTATGTGAGGCATTGTGGAATGTTGTCCAGTTGCGTGGAAAATCTAAATTTTCTGTTAATTCAGTTTGTTAAAGTATAATGAAAAGAACATATTCGTGTATCGTTGGTTAGTTCACCTTATGTTCACGGAATAATCGTAACTGACATGCTCTTTAACAAACAAAATTGAATACCTCGTGAAACTCGCCTTTGTAGATGAGGTCACTAACGGGGTAGTGTCGTGTCCATCGACTGTGAAGTAGAGCTTTGTATTCTCCTAATCATACAAAACACTGACAGATCGATTTATTTCTCGGTATTGCCCCACAATACAGTTATTAGAATCTCTTGATAACTCATATTAGAGACCTAATTACAAGCTGTTGCTATACAAACAATGTTTTGACCTGTTTAAATATTTAGTTCTTCTGCTGATAACTTCCTAAGAAAACTAACATTTCAGCAGAAGAATGAACAGCCACACACACTCTGAAAACAAATCCTGACTTAATAATCCTCCCTCCAGATGAAGACTCCACCATTGTTGTGATGAGACGCAGTGACTGCCTAATAGAAGGATTCTGCCAACTGTCTGACTCCTCCGCCTACAAGCTCAGCCATAGCCATCCCATTACAGAAGTCCAACATAACCTTCAATAGCTACTGAAAACCATAGGCCTTCACAGAACCTCTCCCAAAGCCGATCTCCCTCCTCAGCCTAACAATATTCTGCACACCCATACCAAAGAAACTAAACACTTCCTTCACTGACTCTTCACCATTCCCATCCCTTTACCTCCTGGGACTATACTCATCACTGTTGATGCCACCACCATATACATAAACATCCCTCATCTCCAAGCCTGAGCCCTTTCTGCTATCAAACACTGTCCCTTCCAATGTCCTCCAGACTCACCACCTCATTAATCATACTCATTCACAACTATATCCTGACTCACAACTACTTTTCTTTGAAGAAAAGTTATACAAGCCATGGGCATTTTCATGCACTCTCCTATGCAAGCCTGTTCATAGCTCATCTAGAGCAAACCTTCCAAGCCTCTCAAAACTCCCAACCCCTAGACGGGTTCACGTTCATTGACGATAACTTTATCACCTGGACTCAGGTGGAAGACAATCTATCCACATTCTTTCACAGCCTCAACAGCCCCTTCCCATCGCCTTCATCTGGTCCTCGACGCAAAATGCCACCTCGCTGACAGTTCCATCCGTATATCTGTCCACTTTAAACCTAGTAATCACAAAACACCTGCGTTTCCAGAACTGCCATTCCTTCCACACCAAAAAATCCTTCCCACACTGTTTAGCCACTTGTAAATGACATATCTACAGTGACAAGATCTCCCTTGTCCAGTATTCTGAAGGTCTGATGACCACCTTCACCTCCAAAGATACAGATTTTCTGTATCATATCGTCACTCACCCCCAATTCCTCCACCAACCCCAAGATTAAGCTACAACATAGCGCCCCCAAATCACCCAGTATCATCCTCGACTGGAAGAACTGAATCATATCCTCTGCCAGGGCTTAGATTATTTCACATCATGCCCTGAAATTAGGGACATCCTACAAAAGACCATCCCCACCATTCCTAAAGCGTCGTTGTGTCACCAACCGAAGTTATGCAACATCCCAGACCATCCATATGCCATCTACACTCCCAACCCCTTGCCACAGGGACCATATCCCTGTGGCAGACCATCGTGCAGGACCTGCCCATTCCACCCACCCAACACTTCCTATTCGAGTCCTGTCACAAGCTTATCCTATCCTCTCAGAGGTAGGGTCTACTAACAAAGTAGCCCTGTCGTATACCAACTATGCTACAAACATAAAACAGCTTTTTATGTTGGTATACGTATCAACCATCTGTGCGCCAGGATGAATGGCCGCTGCCAAACTGTTGCAAAGAACGAAGTTGACCACCTGGTGGCGCAACATGCAGCTGAGCATAATTTGCTCAGTTTCACTGGATGCTGCATATCCCAGGTCATCTGTATTCTTCCCTCCACCACTAACTTCTCTGAACTATGCAGATGGAAGCTATGACTCATCCTCACACCTGTAATTGTCATACCTGTAACCCTCGACCCAACAATTTTCCTTCCTGCGTCCTGCCACCCTCTTCCAACTCACCTCCCCTCATCCTCTTCAGCGTGCACCACTCCCCACTGACTCTGACAACCATGCATCACTGTGCCTAGCCTGTATTTGTGCCATCCTCCCCTCTTGCGTTCCTAGCTGGCAAACTGACTGTCTCCCTTTGAGACACTAGCAACCCACACTCAATCCTTCTCCTTGATTTCTGCCTCTCTCTATCTCTAACCATACTTCTCTCACCACAACACAGCCCACCTTTTGAAATGTAGTCCTGCCACTGTTAGTCTAGTGGGCACCATGTAGTGAGATGGGTGCACGTATACATGCATGTGTAAGTGTGTGTGTTTGTGTGTGTGTGTGTGTGTGTGTGTGTGTGTGTGTGTGTGTGTGTGTGTGTGTGTGTGTGAGTATGTGTGTGTTTTTCTGTGTGTACATTACTTAAGTTTGTAAAAGGATTACTCCAAAAACTTTTCTTTCTTTTTGTGTGTGCCTATTGACAACTCAACGCTTTTGCTGATATTGAGGTCTATCGATTGTGGTGGTGAAGGAAGATGCGATAAGTCATCCTTGTGCTCACAAAACCAGTGAAGGTCGGTGAAACGTATGTAAGCAGGGATCCTGTCGTCTTGGAACACAGCGTCATCATTCGAGAGGAAACGTTGTACCATGAGATGGAATCATCATACAAAATTGGCAGTAACCTGACCTTGTAGAGTGCCTATGGGTCCTATGGAACACCACGATATGGCTACCCAAATCATCACTAAACCACCGACATGATTTACTCTTGGCACTTAAAATTGACCAGAAGCTGGAAACAGTCTACAACAAGACTCATCCGAAGAAATCACCTTTTTCCAATGCTCCATACTACAACTTTTACGGCCTTGGCTCCACGGTTTCCTGTTACTAGCATTTGCATCACTGATGAGTGGCAGTTCTCAATGCAATTACCTCCTTCTGGAGCTATCTTTGCATTGTTTTGGTGCTGACAGGGTTCGCGAATGAGACATCCAGTACTACAATGACTTTTGCAGCTGTCGTCCTTTTCCTCGTCACAAACCATTCTATGACCATCTGTCCTATCCACTGAACACATACTTTCGCCCACGTTGTAACTTAGTGGATGATGTTTTTCCGCTTTCCTTCTATGCGGTATAATCTTCCCTTAAAACGCCTAACACTTTGGTTATTTTGGTTATGGAAGCACCCATTATATGACCGCCAACAGTTTGACAACGTTCCAAGTCACATACACTCCGACACAAAGCACTCGTGTCTAGGCAAAACACTGTTTCGACAACGATTGATAGATGCAAAGTCTTAAGGCCATAGCACAGATGCCGTCTGTGGGCAAATTCAACAGCGCAACCTACAGGCTTGCGTGGCATCTCCATTTGTGTATAAACATGCATTTCTCACGTTGTCTATATATTTTTGTCCAAACTCTTTAAGTTTATTGAACAAACTTTCACAAATATTCTGCTAGAATAATGAATGTGGAATTACGTGGTCCTGTCCAGAAGAGAGACGATTTGCACCGCATTATTTTGCCGAAACCTCACTATTCAATCAGTGGTAGACTGAAGATGCAGTTAAGAAGCGGTTTCCGTGTGAGGATCAGGTGGTGACTTCGATTTTGATTTCACAGTTGATCATTGATTTTGCCTTTAGCTAGAACCTACTCACTCGGATATTGAAGATTTTTTTGATTCGCTCTTAATGCTACAGTGACACTTACAAAACCACACGCGGACTAGGTATAAGATATACTAGTGAAGCTACCTCCATGCCCCATGTCCTAGGAAGTTTTTTCGTCTGTCTTATGCTCCACGGTCTATTTCTGCATGGGGTACGCAACCATTAATTATTCAAAAGGATGATCGTGTGGACAAAGGTTTTCGTTCAATTAACGGTGAACAGGAAAACCTTCTGCAACAAAAGGGTCATGTCAGAAGGTCTCACCTAATAGATCAGCAAACCATCAAACAGACCCACCACGCCGCGGACAGCCATCACCGCCCCTGCACGTCTCAGCATCACAAGTGCGACACGCTGGCGTCAACAGGGCCCAGCAAGAGGCAAAGCCAGTGCTTACAGAGGGCGCCGCCAACACAGAACCTACTTGCGTCCGCGTGACACGTGACAGGGAAATAGTTCCCAAAGAATTCCGCCTTAGGCAGCTATACACTGTGTCCCATTTATCCTGACCACCCTAAATAACTGTTTGTCCAGATGCAAATTACGAAATGCCTCTAGCAAATGTTCTTTAGCCGTCAGGAGGACATCAATCAGCATGATTGCCTTCGTTGTAGCTTTGTTTTTTTTTTTTTTTTTTTTTTTTTTACAAAGATATGAACAGCGGTATGACTGTTTTAAATGGCACCCTGCATTATTTATTCGGTAATTCATTTCCTCTCCTAAAGATCTATTCAAAGATGTATTACAGTGTACCATTCACTGAAACACAACGTTATTAAATACATAACACAACATTGACGTTGACGCCCCCAGCGCTTATTGTAGGCACTCGGGGTAATGGAACACATCCACGTGCCGATGTTGACAGAGGACAAATGTAAACATAAGTAGAATGCACACCCGTCATTCCGTAAACTATCGTCAGTTGAAGAGTTGTGTGAGTAGAATGTGCACCAACGAAGAGAGTTGCTACTCATCTATAGGGAATATAAGTTATCAGAACAGTAATTGCAATACTGTTTTCTTATGTACGGGTACATTTAGTACAATAGTTTAGTCCCTTTAAATACAGCTGTGTAGAGTAAGCATACCGTAACGCTGCCCTTCCTACAAACTGCATCGACATAATGTTTCTTTTATTGCTGTTGTTGAAGGTAGGCGAAATGCTACACAGGCAGCGGAACCGTACAGAGAGCGATATCCCGACAAGACCCCATCTTCCCGACGGATGTTTCCTCGTCTTCTTGCGACGCTTCAGGAAACGGGAAGTTTCAACCCACGACAACACAATCGTCGTAACACTCGCACACACGAAGCTGCCGAAGTTACTGTTCTCTCTTCCGTTGCTATGAATCCACATGTGAGCACACGACAGCTTGAACACAAGACTGGCATTCCTAAAACCAGTGTACATCGTTTTCTTACACGTCACCGGTTCCATCCTTATCATGTACATCTACATCAAGAATTGCATGGGAATGATTACCAGAATCGTTTACAGTTCTGTCAGTGGTCTCAGCAGCAAATCCCCGCCAACCCGAACTTCTTCTACAATGTTCTATTTATCGATGAATGTTCCTTCTCAAACAGATAAATACAAGGAACATGCATTATTGGTCTAGCGACAACCCATGATGGCTTAGATAGGTGGAACATCAGCGTCAATGGAGAGTTAACGTCTGGTGTAGGATGCTTGGTACTACAATTATTGGCCCTTATTTCATCAATGGTAGTCTAAGCGGCACAACTTATGGCAACTCCCTCAGACGAATTCTTCGTTCTCTTCTGGATGAAGTGCCGTTAAGAACCAGAACGCTTATGTGCTGTCAACACGATAGATGTCCAACACATAATGCCTTGATTGCACGTCGTGTTCTGAACCGAAGGTATCCTGCCAGATGGATTGGCCGAAAAGGAACACTTACTAGGCCTGCTAGGTCTCCTGATTTAAATCCTCTGGATTTTTTTCTTTGGGGTTGCATTTAAGTCGTTGTCTATCGCGTATTCCAACAACTCCAGAAGACATGCAGAAACATACCGTGCTTGCTTGTAATTCTCTTCAGCAGGCAACACTGTAAGCAGTAAATAATTCTTTCATTCAACGACTGCACCAGAGTATCGGTGTCCAGGGTCATCACCATGAGCACATTTGAATGTTCTACTCCTGGGCAATGGTACTGGAGAGTCGAAGTCAATTTTTTGTTATGTTTTTACTTCGTTTTCATTTGTTTTCTGACCACTCCAGCGAGTGGGAGAGTTTGTGATCCCGGGCTCAAAGTTAATGTTGTGTTACGTAATTAATAACATTGTGTTTCAGTGAATAGTACATTGTGGTACATTTTTAACAGAGTTTATGTATAACATGAAATATTCACACGCGAAAATCTCCTAACCTAAACCACTCACAAAGCTCAAACTTTCACAAATTACTCAATACTGTAGTTGCATTTCGGCAACGACATGAGAACACATCATTTTGGCACAAATTTGATCAGCGCGGTTTAACATAGGCGTTTACCAGAAGACAACTCCCGAGCGACTGTCTCGACTCGTAGAGCTGAGGCATAAAGCCCTACCCAAACGCGCGGAAAATGTTGAAATCCCATTGGTTAGTATGTTAAGCAGCCAATCAGAGCATCTCGAGCACCTCTATATTCGCGGTATTTCTAATGTCAACCAATCAGATTACCACAAGCAATTAAGACTAGAACTCTCGTAATTCTGAAACAAAATAAAATTTAACGAAAAGAAACTGCGAGTTCTTTCCACAAAATAAATTACTAATAAATTTAATACTCAACGCTCCTTCTGGTCGTCTTTTACAAAATCAAGCTCACTCAGACATACATCACAAATTCCGCTTTAGCACAACAATTTTTCACGCATATTTCTGCATAGATTTAACAAACGTCACATTCTCACTTTATGTATGTCCTCCATTCACTGTCTCAGTCTCTTCAAACTCACACACAATCAACACACGGTGAAAAAAATATTTTTCAAAGTACTTTTAGTTACGTCAGAAATCTGTGGTAATGACACTAAAGGAAATTCAAGAAAATTAGATTATATGAACCTATCCTCTTGGTCGTAGTTTCAATTGATACCTTAGACGAATACATTACAGCCCCCAACTCTGTTTGACAATGCCAGCACAGTTATTATGTGTTGTAGGTAAAAATTTATATCTCCGAAAGTACTGAAGTTATTGCTTTGAAATCTTAACAGTACGGTTGTGTTATCCATAGAATTTTATATACTAGGTATGAGAAATATCATTTAATATTTAAAAGCACCTCTTCAGATTCATAGAGAGTATATGTAACGTATTGCACGTAGCGTTAGGTAAGAACACTGTTCGCTCGGCCCAGTAGCCAACGTCATTTGTGCCAATGTGAGAACCAAAACCTGCTTTCCTCTGGGTTTCACAGCAAGCTACGCTTTCAATGCAAGATCTAACCATGCCGCTGCATCATCAAATATTAAATTGGCTCACTTCTTTCCCAGCAAGCCAGGAAATCATTAACCGCTGCTTAGCTAGTTTAGTTGCACAAGAAAAAGGACTGAAAATTGTGTAATTATTCAAGTATGAAAACTGTTTCACTTCTCATATGTTGGTCTTCGTATCCACTGAGATGCAGGTACTATATGCTAATGAGAAATCGCAAACATCTATACCAAGTAGCGCTGAATTACAGTATTTCGTCAAAGCTCAAGACTATACAAACGAATTATTATCCGAGTTACTTGCAATACTACATAAAAGAAATGATGTTCACTAAAAAATGAGATACTGCATCCAGATTAATTCATTACTATTTTTTTTAAGTTTATCACACATATAATCGGAACGAACTCACAATTCATCTCTGTCAAAACCGAAAGACAACAGAATATTAACTCTTGTCGCCAAAACAAACAGAGGCGAATCACAAAATGTCAAAGGTCACTTATCCGTTCCCATTTCATAGCTATTTATATCTTAAAAAAAAACGAAAAATCAATGCTAATTTCTACTCCTTTCTTTTCTTTCAGCTACATAATATCATTATTATTTCACCACATCTTTCCAAAGAAGTTTAACATAAATTTCAATCTCACTTCTTTATTTTATTATCACAGAGTCATTTTAATGTCCAAGTTACTCATTTTGACAGTTCCTGGAATATTTATTTCGTCTTTTTTGCTGAAGGAACTGTGGAAATCCGTCTTTAGTAGCTCTGCTTTAGTAGTACAGTCGTCAGTAACATTAGCATTGCTATCGCTCATTCAGGTATTAATTGCGACTTACTGCTGGTGTACTTTTCAAACGACCAGAATTTCTTTGGGTTTTCTACCAGATTTCGACACAGTTTCGTTGTGAAAGCCACTAAAACCATCTCATACCGTAGTTCGCATTAGATTTCGAGCTTCCGTTAAACGTCGCCAATCTTGGGGGCTTTGCGTTCTCTTAAATTGTCACGCTTTTTTCAATGCTTCTACAAAATTGTGCTGAGCTGCTTTATGTACAATGGTGGATCATTACCATATCTTATTAAATTATTTGGTACATATCTTTCAAGTGCCATCGATAATATTTATTTAAATTTGAACCACATTTACTCTACGCTTACATAGTCAAATTAAGAGGAGTAGAGAGTATCTCTTAGGAAGGAGTAAAGCGAGTTTCTATCTCCTTTCTTAAATAGATGCAATTTTTGTTCATTATTGGAGTGGTTTTGGATGTTACGGTATTCACTCTTGCTAAAACGATCTTGTGGTACCAATCTCAGTATCTGTCATAATGTTTCTTATTTGCTGAGGATTATCTGCTGCGAAGAGGTCAGTTAGGACAACTTTTTAAGCCTGCCAGTGACTTTAAACAAGTTTTTTGTCAATATATCGAGGGCAGACTGAAGTCACCACTAACTATAATTGTATGGGTGGAGTACCTATTACAAATGTGACTGAAGTTTTCATTGAACTATTCAGCAACTGTATCATCTGAGAAGAGGAGTCGGTGAAAGGAACCAATTATTAATTTATTATTATTATCAAGTGTAATCTCTCTCCATGTTAACTCACATGAGATCTCTACTTTAATTTCACTACAGTGTAAAGTGATTCTGACAGCAATAAACACTCCACCACCTATTGCATTTTCTGAACATGCTTAGATCATTTGTAAAAATCTTGGCTGAACATATTTCCGGATTTAGCCAGCTTTCCGTAAATGTAACGATTTGATTTTTTTCTCGCTTGGGGCTCTTGTTCTTTCCCTATACAGCTACTACAAGACTGTCCTCCATTTTCCGTTGCTTTTAACTTCATTCTCTCCGACGTTGATTTCAGGATAGAAATAGCTTAACTTTTTAAACAGACCCGAACTATTTGAAACAGTTAACGCAGAACAGGGAATCAGCGATCATAAAGCGGTTAAAGCATCGATGATTTCAGCCGTAAATAGAAATATTGAAAAAGGTAGGACGATTTTTCTGTTTAGTAAAAGTGACAAAAAGCAGATTTCGGAGTACCTGACGGCTCAACACAAAATTTCTATGTCAAGTACACGTAGTATTGAGAATCAGTTGACAAAGTTCAAAACCATCGTACAACACGCGTTAGATGAGTATGTGGCAACCAAGGTCGCAATAGATGGAAAAGAGCCACCGTGGTGCAACAACCGTGTCAGAAAACTGCTACGGAAGCAAAGGTAACTTCACAGCAAACATAAACATAGCAAAAGCCTTGCAGACAAGCAAAAATTACACAATGTGAAATGTAGTGTGAGGAGGGCTATGCGACAGGCATTCAACGAATTCGAAAGTAAAGTTCTATATACTAACTTGGCAGAAAACCCTAAGAAATTTTGATCTTATGTCAAAGCGGCAGGTGGATCAAAACAAAATGTACAGACATTCTGCGACCAAAATAGTACTGAAACAGAGGATAACAGACTAAAGGCCTAAATACCAAATGTCTTTTTTCAAAGCTGTTTGACAGAGGAAGACTGCACTGTAGTTCCTTCTCTAGATTGCCACACAGATGACAAAATGGTAGATATCGAAATAGATGACAGAGGGATAGAAACACAATTAAAATTGCTCAAAAGAGAAAAGGCCGCTGGACCTGATGGGATACCAGTTCGAATTACAGAGTACGCGAAGGAACTTGCCCCCCCCCTTCTTGCAGCGGGGAACCGTAGGTCTCTAGAAGAACGTAGTGTTCCAAAGGATTGGAAAAGGGCACACGTCATCCCCGTTTTCAAGAAGGGACGTCGAACAGATGTGCAGAACTAAAGACCTATACCGCTGACGTCGATCAGTTGTACAATTTTAGAACACGTACTATGTTCGAGTATAATGACTTTTCTGGAGACTAGAGGAATCAGCAATGGTTTAGGAAAAGACGATCGTGTGAAACCCAGCTGGCGCTATTCGTCCACGAGACTCAGAGGGCCATACACACGGGTTCCCAGGTAGATGTGGTGTTTCTTGACTTCCGCAAGGAGTTTGATACAGTTCCCCACAGTCGTTTAATGAACAAAGTAAGAGCATATGGACTATCAGACCAATTGTGTAATTGGATTGGAGAGTTACTAGATAACAGAACGCAGCATGTCATTCTCAATGGAGAGAAGTCTTCTGAAGTAAGAGAGATTTCGGGTGTGACGCAGGGGAGTGTCGTAGGACCGTTGCTATTCACAATATTTATAAATGTTCTTGTCGATAACATTGGAAGTTCACTGAGAATTTTTGCGGATGATGCTGTAGTATATCGAGAGGTTGTAACAATGGAAGATTGTACTGATATGCGGGAGGATCTGCAAGGAATTGACGCATGATGCAGAGAATGGCAATTGAATCTCAATGTAGACAAGTGTAATGTGCTGCGAATACATAGAAAGATAGATCCCTTATCATTTAGCTACAATATAGCAGATGAGCAACTGGAATCAGTTAATTCCATAAATTATCTGGGAGTAGGCATTAGGAGTGATCTAAAATGGAATGACCATATAAAATTAATCGTCGGTAAAGCAGTTGCCATACTGAGATTCATTGGAAGAATCATAAGGAAATGCAGTCCGCAAATAAAGGAAGTAGGTTACAGTACACTTGTTCGCATACATACTGCTCACCGGTGTGGGATCCATACCAGATAGGCTTGATAGAAGAGATGGAGAAGATCCAACGGAGAGCAGCGCGCTTCGTTACGGGATCATTTAGTAATCGCGAAACGTTACGGAGTTGATAGATAAACTCCAGTGGAACACTCTGCAAGAGAGATGCTCAGTAGCTCGGTACAGACTCTTGTTGTAGTTTCGAGAACATATCTTCACCTAGGAGTCAAGCAGTATGTTGCTCCCTCCTACGTATATCTCGCAAAGAGACCATGAGGATAAAATCAGAGAGATTAGAGCCCACACAGAGGCATACCGACAATCTTTCTTTCCACAAACAATACGAGACAGGAATAGAAGGGAGAACCCATAGAGGTACTCAAGGTACCCTCCGCCACACGCCGTCAGGTGGCTTGAGGAGTATAGATGTAGATGTAGAATATGAAAATAAAAACAGACCTGTAGCAGTTGTTTTTGTTCACGTAAATGACCGTCATTGATGATTATGCAGGGTTATTGTCAATAAAATATTTTATTGTAATATATAGAGAGTCCGTTAATATTTGCTCTAACTCTAACGAGCTATTATTATTGATTTATGCCCTGCGTCTATGATATCCTCTTTGAAGAGTACTGACAAACTCGTTAAGTTTCCATTGTTATTTTGTGTTTCAGTTCTCGAACCTGTCAGTGGGAACATCATTATCGACTAAAATTGTAAAATGGCGGCATCAATGAAGAAATAAAAACACACTGCGCTGTGTGTCTGGCTGAGACAAAATGTCCAGTCACGATGTAAGGTCGTTTGAAGCAACTTACTTTATATCACCACTAAATGGCATGTTGACTGAGGGAGGGATGCAATTTTTTTCATATATGGCTACAGCTGGAAAGAATAAAAAGAGCGGTCGACCTTCAAAATTTGCACCGTCGTAAACATGCGGACAATATTTATTAGATAAATATCCAAATCGGTGAGGGAAGCATCACCTCAGCTCCGGGTAGCGAAAACTCTGGTGCAAAGAGGCTTACACTAACTGTTCCAAGTGTATACTTATGAAATTCAGATTTTGAAACAGTTAAAATGATGTGATTATGAACAACGAGAATAATTTGTCAATAACATGTTATTCCATATTGCTGAGAATGAAATTTTTGTTACAGCATTTCTTCATGGAACAACGTTTCATACAACTGGTGCTGTAAATAGACATAACGTGAATCTCTGGGCTAACAGCAACCCAAGGCTTGTGGCGGAGCACATAGAGAAGATCCCGAAGACCAAATGTGTCGTGCACACTAGTACACGATAAAGTTTTCGGCTCAATCTTTTGCGATGAATCATCTGTTACTGGTAACGTATACTTGGATGTGCTTCAGAGCTATGCTATACCAGTTTCCAAGATGCAGACCCATGTAATGCTTCAACAAGACAGAGCAACACCTGATTGGGCAACATGTTCTGCGAATCTTGGCACGAATAATTTCTGTATCGGTGGATTGGAAGCGACTACCCAATTCCCTGAGTAAAAAAAAAATCATCTTTTTGTATGCATTTGTTAAATATTGTCTCTGTGTCCATGTTAATCATACAGTCGCAACCATTGTAAACCAGGATAAATATTCTGGGTTGCACTGTAATTGTTCAGAGTCAGTACTTACTTTCTTGTTACAAAAAATATGCGTATTACATGGCTCTTAGTTTGTTTTTCATGCTGTCCATGTCGTTATTAACAATATTCCTGTTACTTTAAGATCAAATGCAAACTTTAAAACTTTTCATACGCTTCTGCCAAATTCTGCATAAATCTCATTAAACATAAAACGAATTCATACATAATTCACCACTATGAATCTCGTCGATTCATTCCCATGCATTACAAATGTAGCAGTGCTTTTTGAAAAAACATTTTTCCCACATTTCTGATACGTATGGAGTACACACAAACACGATGCTTTTCTAAGATTCTTGTATCAAAAACAACGAAAATCTTCTGACACAAACAGAATGCCACCAGTTCGAACTAACTAGCAGAACTTCCCACTCTGGCTGAAACGGTAAAATACTTTCGTCTCCGAAAATCTGCTACATGACCGGCGCTATTATACGACTATACTGTAGATGTCCCAACAACATGAATACTGAATCATATATTGGACTTCATTTACTTTTAGAAATATGATTCACAATTATTCATTCGTATCCAAATCAATGAAATAAGCCATTTTCTTCTCAAATAATAATTTCTCCCCGAAGTTGAAAGTGACTTACGTTAGCATCTAAGACATAAGAGCTATTTGCTATCTAACTATTTGGAGTATAAAACTGACAGGCAGTAACTCTATTGTCATAGACGTAGTATCGTCACCATTCCCGTAAAAAATGATTTTTAGAGAATTCTAAAAGACGATATTGTGTTACTAGTGCAAGAATGCTTGATCATTGCTCGGAACGATATGTGTATTCATCTGCTTTCGAACGTTTGATTTAGTTATGTGAACTGGACAATATGAATGAGGAGAGATATCTGGCATGCTGATTTGTTGAACAACGTATCAGATCTCTCTGTCTCTGTTTTTGTGTATTGTGAAATATGTATGCAAATTTGTGTTTGCATAACACTACCATACAGCTCTCTGATTTTCACGGAACGCATAACATACGTAATACAGGCCGTCACGCAAGGAGTGCTTCGATTGCGAGTAATTAAAAAGTCCTGCAACACGGTTGTTCACACTGTCATTTCAGCATAGTAGCAAAACGTTATCTGCGAAACAGCCATTGACTCATATCTTTGGCTGAAAACTGTCGATGTCAGAATTGTCTGCATTATGTATACACCAATGTAATGTGGATACAAACGGTGTTTCCAGGGATTGTGAGAAAAATTCTCAGTAATGAAGGATAATATCAAATGTATCAATATGAGGGAGGGAAGACTGGTACAGAGACGACTGAGTTGTAGAAAGTGAGACAATTTGGTAAGTAACTTTGGTGATCTGTCAATTGAAATACCCAAAAAGTCACTCGTTTTTACCAAGTTGACCACTGAGTAGGCGTTCCTCCCGAGTACCTTCCGGGTGTTCACAAGGTATATACAGAACCAGCTGGCATCATTCATGCTGAAATCAGACGGGTGTGCGAAGATCAAGAGGGATAGAGGGATATATCCTAAGAGCGTGAGAAGTAAGTCTTTCAGAAACACAGGATTCACTGGTGCAGCTAAGAGAGGAAGAGGGAGATGTGGGTCTATTAACCAATCATGGACTACACCTGCTCATAAATCCATTGCAAATTTGTCTTGATGTTACTGGAGTATTCAGTTCCCTATACGTGACAACTGCGACTATTGAATATTCCGTCTGTGGTGAAACAGGCTTCTTTCGAGGCAATTACACCCTAATAAAGGTGAGAATCGACCATGCACAATTCACAACGCACTGGCTTATAATTACGAATCTGCAACATTTAAAATCTGCACTTTTGTGTGATTACTAAAAGTGCAGCTGTGTTTACGTAATGATTTGCACGCATTTGTTTGCACCGGCAAGTGATCATTGACAGAAGGCGCCTCAACCACGCGAACAAGCACTGCTTTTTCCAAGTCGGTAGTCCGTACAATACGTTTTCCTCTCCGGTAGATGTATTATGGTACACCTTCCTCTCTTTCCCTTATCCTCTGGAACAATCTTAGAAATGAAACTTCCTGGCAGATTAAAACTGTGTGCCCGACCGAGACTCGAACTCGGGACCTTTGCTGTGGCTAAGCCATGTCTCCGCAATATCCTTTCTTTCAGGAGTGCTAGTTCTGCAAGGTTCGCAGAAGAGCTTCTGTAAAGTTTGGAAGGTAGGAGACGGATACTGGCAGAAGTAAAGCTGTGAGTACGGGACGTGAGTCGTGCTTCGGTAGCTCAGTTGGTAGAGCACTTGCCCGCGTAAGGCAAAGGTCACGAGTTCGAGTCTCGGTCGGGCACACAGTTTTAATCTGCCAGGAAGTTCCATATCAGCGCACACTCCGCTTCAGAGTGAAAATCTCATTCTGGAAATCTTAGAAATGTTATGTGCGTCGTATATTTCTTACGTGGCTACTTAGCTCAATACAAATTGATAGCTTATTTCGGTTATCGCTCGCGGTGTATTTTATTCAGCACTTTACATTATTGATCACAAAAACATCATTCACGAAACAAGAAGCTTACAAAAGACTGGTTCGACAGTTTCTTGAGTACTGTTCGCGAATTTAGGACCTAAATCAGTTTCTACTAAGAGCAGGGACAGAGAAGATCCAACAAGGGGGACGCGTTTCGTCACGTAGGGTTGCCAGATACTCCGTTTTTTCTGTTTTTATCCGTTTTTTCTCTAATTTTGGCACGCCATTCTTTCTTTCCCCACAGTCCCTAAAAATCTGTTATTTTTAAGTTCATGTTCATGGAAATACTTTCCTGACTTTCATAAGAACATTACACACTAGGGAACCATAACGTGGTTGTTTGCATGAAAATGTATATCACAAATGTTTATGGTGATTACAGATACGAGCTGATAACACACACGACCATTCCTTTCTTGAGAATAAATGCAAAGCGGTTAGTGTCAGACTACAGTCTATGGGCTAAGAGCAGATGTTTTGCCCTTATTCTGCTTCAGACATATAGGAAAAATTTAGTAGGCTTCGTGACAACCTGCTGACATCCTTAGCGTTCTAATAGTTAATGCATTACAAAATATTTTAATTTAATCATTTTCCTTATCACATCTAAGTAACACATACGAACATTAACGTCCCAATAATACACTTTCGGAAAACTTACCTACGTCCGTGTGTCATTCCTACCGTTGAAGGGTATCGGTTATGGAGGGTGGCCATTGGGAGCAGTGTACAAGAGAGAGAGACAGAGAGAAAAGGAGATACTTCCTCATTCTGCTCGCCTTGCAGCAGAAAACACTGTATCCCTATCCCTTCTTTTCCACGCGACATGGCTACGACGCGCACAGACTGCAACAGCCACAAACTATTGTTGCGTAGCCTGTTAACTATTATTTAGCATTAGTGTCAGTATTACCATTTTCTGTTCACCTGTAGACACATGTAAACGGCCTTGCCGCACTGGATACACCGGTTCTCGTGAGATCGCCGAAGGTAAGCGCTGTCGGGCGTGGCCGGCACTTGGGTGGGTGACCATCCAGCCGCCATGCTTTGTTGCCATTTTTCGGGGCGCACTCAGCCTCATGATGCCAATTAAGGAGTTACTCGACCGAATAGTAGCGGGTTCGGTCAAGAATACCATCATTACGGCCGGGAGAGCTGTGTGCTGACCCCACGCCCCTCCTATCCGCATTCTCCTCTGAGGATGACACGGCGGTCGGATGGTCCTGGTAGGCCACTAGTGGCCTGAAGACGGAGTGCTTTTTTTTTGTGGACAGATGTACACAGTCTCGTATTTTCACTGTCACTATTAAACAAGGAAATTTACGTACCAGTGTAGTAAAATGGCTGTTTCAGTTAGTTTTACAACGTGTGAATGTAAATTGAAGATTACCACAAGACCCTTCCAAAGAAAAAACTGAAATCTAAACACACTCAAGTTTATCCAAAGATCTTAGAAATTATGTTTTCTTGGGTTAGACCGGGACCGAACGAATATCGGGCTTTTTGTGTTTCATGCAAAAATAATTTCAGCATTTTTCAGGACACACAAAACGACTAGTACAAATATGGCTAATGTAAGAGGCATGCACCAAAAGAAAAATGTAATGTTGTATCAAAGAAAGTGCAGAATTATTTAGTAAGTAAAAGAATACAACAGAACATCATAACGGCGCTTCAAGTGATCGGCGCTCGTGTATCATGCAGTGAAACACAGCCACAGTTACTCCAGTTCGGACTGTGTAAACAACCTCCGTTCAGACAGTTTGGAAGATTCTGCGATAGGTTCAAGGATTTCTTGTGGACGAACAAAAGCTGAAATGTAGGTGAAGAATGTGCTGGATCCTTAAAGTGTGATGAATTATTAAGCATTTCCAGAGGCTAAAAAAAAAAGAAAAAAGAACTTGTATTATTCTTTGGCAACAGACTCATCAAATAAGGGCAAGAAGAATATATTTCCTACAAGCATTCGCTATTTTGACCCACTTAAAGAAGTACAAAACAGACCTCTGAATTTCACTGAAAATGCTGATGAAACCTCTTCTGGAGTGACTGATTTGTCATTTTACCACATTTTCTGTATTTTAAACGCCAATCAATGACTTGGCTGCATGCTTCCCAATTTCTGTATCATTGTTAAACGACCCCTCGACTACTTCCCCAGTACCATATACTAGGCTGCGAATGTAGATAGATCACTGTGCAGTACGTCCATTCATGGCTAATGCTTGGACATATACACCAAAGTGTACTAGACAGCGTCCTATACCGATACAGTTATGTTATCGATATATTTCTAGCACTTCGAGCATAGTGCGAAATTTGCTATTAAGAGTGCCCATCTTTCCGTATGTGGATGGAAGTCACAGAATATTCACGAATTCATAAGATAAAGTTGGAGACTGAAAGATCTCCCAGCATTGTCTTTGATCAACCCTCCCTGCAACACTGTCGCCGATTTAATTTTCAACTGCCCAGAAGTAGGAGGGTTTTTAACTGGCAGTAGGAGCGTGCAGGCCCGGCAGTGGCACACAACAGGACGTGGACACTTGGGGGAGAGAGAGAGCATGTGTTTCGACAGGAATTTCTCGGGTGTCACACATCAAAGGGTTGCCGTGGCCTGGCGCTTTCTTTGAAGAGTAGCGCGACATCCAGTCTCTGCGCGTCGCAGGAATCGGCTGGTTGTGCACTAGCCATCACAGCGGTCGCGGGCCGGAGCGGTCAGTCGCATGATGGAATACGCGAAGCGGCCAGCCCGGCGAAGGAGTCGGGGCATGGGCAAGCCTGTGGTCGGTGCAAAGGATTTTTAACAGTGTAATTACTTGCGGTGAATTATGTTGACGGTATTCATTGCGCGATCTGAATAAAAAAGCGGCACAATTGTTTAAATATTCCATACCGTCTTGTCACCCTCAAAACGCTAAAATAAACAGTGTTTTATACACTGCAGTCAATATCCCGACAAATTGTTTAAATAAATTATATTCCAACCATTGCCTTGTATCCCATAAATCGCTTAAATAAACAAAATTCAGCATATTTCCTTGTCTACCAGAAATTGTTTAAACAGTATTCCGGAGACTCAATCGATTCCCCACCAAACAGACAATCAATTGAGTCTTCCCCTCTCCCCCCACCCTCACCCCATTTCCAGATGAAGGTGGGGATGGGGAGGGCTAGAGGATTCACAAGAGGGGACATGTTCACTGATCAATTGATTTAATTAATTAGTCAATCAAATTGATAGAGTTAGAGAGGGCTATTCGAATAACTCAAGTCTGAAAGTGTACTTGTATTGGTGATAGGGAGGGAAGGTTTCGAGAGGAGTAGGGGAGGGGTGGGGTGGGGTGTTCCTTAGAAGAACGGATTATCCCAACAAGAACATAAATCAACCCCAGGGGGTTATAGTCCACATAGCAGAACAGTAGGTTAAGGGGAGGGGGCCATAAATTAGTTAGGTTAGCCTCTGAATGTATGTAAGCAGCACTATATAAATTTGGTGATCCCTGCTAAACCCTAATACTACAGTAAAGGGGAGGAGTGGTATCAGTAATACCTTCCACCACACAGCCCAAGGCGACTTGCGGAGTATCGAAGTACACTATCTGATCAATGATATTCGGACACCAATTAGTGGGCCTTAATAATTCGCCTTTTCAACAGCTAGAACACTCGTGGGGGGCACTTTCAATGAGGTGTCTGTATTTTTATGGGGGAATATGAAACCTTTCCTCCCCAAGAGCCAAAACCAGAGAAGGTAGTTATGTTGGACACTGGTGTCTGGAATGAAGTCGATGTCCTAATTAATCTCAATGGTTTTCCAATGGGTTCACGCCAGGGCTCTGAGTAGGCCAGTCCATTTCATGAATGTTAATGTCCACAGACCAATGCCTCACAGTGCTGCTTCACAGCAGGGTGCATTGTCATGGTGATACAATCATAGTGTCCGAACTGTTCCTCTACTGTACGCAGTCCACACGTTTGCAAAATGTGTTCATATGCATTTGCATTAAGCGTTTTCTGTAGTACAGTAAGGTGAGTACATCGTAACAACAACAGAAAACACCCTCATATCGTACTGTTGACTCTGTACATGACGGCAGGTACCTTTCTTGAGGCATTCGCCAAACCCAAACCCGCCCATAGGATTGCTACAGGATATAGCGTGATTCATGACACCAAACAACTCGCTTCCAGTCACCCACTGCCCAGTGGTATCGCTCCTTACACTACCTCAAGAGTCGCTCAGCACTGACTTCCGACAAACTGCTGGAGTGTTGTACCCCATTCCTTTTAACTCGAGTTATTGTGCTATCTGTACCACTGGTAGCAATCTGGAACTCAGGAGTGATTCCTAGCGATGATTTCATGCGATTTTTCTAAACTACCCTCCTTAATGATCAGCGGTTCCTCTCCATCAATACGTGAGCTCTTCCTGGTCTGGATAAACTGTGATTGTTCATTCTAGTTGCCACTTCACCGTCACATTACCAACAGACGACTTCGTTAGGATTAGAAAGGCTCAAGTGTCCCTAATGGGTCTGTTACTCAGATGATATCCAATGACTAGTACACGTTCTGAGTCACTGAGCTCTCCTGATCGCCTCTTTCTGCAGTTACTGCTTCTCTGCTGACAACACAGTACTGTCAGCCTCGTGCTATACTGGCTGGTCTGCCTGTCCTGACTTCTAGTGTCAATTCTGCATTACATATGAGTGACTGGATACTTTTCATCAGATAGTGTAGATGAGAGCGTTGTTTCCTGTCCCATCCAGTCTCGAAGTACACCAATACTTTGGTTTGCTTGCCTAGCGATGTAAGCAATTACATACATAATAAATCAGTTAATTACATGGTAGAAACAGTAATCCGTAGGTTCACATATTCCAATTTCTAAGATATGTCTCAGCCATTTACGACTTTCCGACATTCCTGAAAGTTTCTGTCTTAATTATGTATTACCGTATGTGCTAAGTTTGCAACCACGATGTTCCGATGTTGTGCACAACGATTATACATCCGAGAAACTATGGAACTGCGTCGGAAAGTAAATAAAGAACTGGAAGAGCTATGGAAAGGTAACGGTGATAAGATTATAAAACATATCTGAAGCTCAATATTCGTGTTCCACATTATTATGGTAGGCCAAGTAACTTTTATCGAATTCTGCAGTACATTTCAATGCTACCAAGACACAGGATACCATTTTTCTTGAAACTCACGAAGATTCTATAAACAACCCTAGGAACGCTCCATTAAGTTTCGGGAATGCAGCCGCATGAATTCTGCTTCTTCTTCTAATATTTCGGCTGTATACCTTTCACCCATCTTCAGAGAGAGCCGTACGACTGACGCTCCAGCGCTCGCTCCATCCTTTTAAACTGGCAGACCGCCTTGTTTATCTGTGGCTGCATGCGCAGTGGCGCGGTCGGCGAGTTTAAAAGGATGGAGCGAGCGCTGGAGCGTCAGTCGTACGGCTCTCTCTGAAAATGGCTGAAAGGTATACAGCCGAAATATTAGAAGAAGAAGCAGAATTCATGCGACTGCATTCCCGAAACTTAATGGAGCAGTCTTTGCACCGCGAAAACCTGAAGATTCACAACACTAGGAACGTTGAACCAGTCTTCCAGTTCCTCAACAACAGAAATCAGCTTCTTGGTCACGGAGTCATTCGAGAACCGCTGTGTTAAAAGTGGTATCAATCAAGTGGTTGGTTCTATAGAGTGACTTACTACACAATAGTCACCAGTGTGTGAGGTCTGTAATGTGGGTGGCTGGCTGTGTGGAAACTAAAAGGAATAACACTGTTTACTGATTGGTGAAGCCTCTCAAGGCACGCTATTTGATAAAATTTTAGCATCAGGTAGGACGATTTGAATGATTAAAACCAATTATCACTTCAGCCACACCATAATCTCACTGAAAAACACTTAAAACTGAAGGCCTCGTTACTCCAAACCATGTCTACTGCTATACCAGTGGGGGGAAGTACCCACAACAAAAACAGTTTTGCATCACCTCGGTTCCGAGGGTTCCGGAACCTGTGTAGAAACCTGGAATAGAGATCAACATAAACATCATTTCCGCCCTTTTTATTGCTAATGAAAACCACACATTGCTTGTTGTACCAGCATACAGCGAGGCCTTCAGAGATGGTTGTCGAGACTGCTGTACACAATGGTACCTCTAATACTCAGTAGTATGTCCTCTTGCATTGATGCATGCCTGTATTCGTCGTGGAATACTACACACAAGTTCATCCAGACACTGTTGGTCCAGACTGTCCCACTTCTCAAAGGCGATTCTGCGTAGATCTCTCAGACTGGTTGCTTAGTCACGCTTTTCAATCTATTCCAGGCATCTTCAATAGGGTTAATGTCTGGAGAACATGTTGGCCACTCTAGTTGAGTGAAGTCGTTATTCTGAAGGAAGTCATTCACAAGATGTGCATGATGGGGGCGCGAATTGTCGTCCATGAAGACAAATGCCTCTCCAATATGCTGCCTATATGGTTGCACTATCGGTTGGAGGATGGTATTCACGTAACGTACATCCGTTACGGGGACTTCCATGACCACCAGCGGTGTATGTCGGCCCCTCATAATGTCACCCCAAGACAGCAGGGAACCTCCACATAGCTGCACTCTCTGACCAGTGTGTCTAAGGCGTTTAACCTGATCGGGTTGCCTCCAAACACGTCTCCAACGATTGTCTGGTTGAAGGCATATGCGACACTCATCGGTGAAGAGAACTTGATGCCAGTCCTGAGCGGTCCATTCGGCATGTTGTTGGGCCCTACTGTACCTGTGTGGTTTCGTGATTGCAAAGATGGACCTCGCCATGGCCGTCGAGAGTGAAGTTGCGCACCATGCAGCCTATTGCGCACAGTTTGAGTCATAACACGACGTCCTGTGGCTACACAAAAAGCATTATTCAACATATTGACGTTGCTGTCAGGGTTCCTTCGAGCCATAATCGATAGGTAGCTGCCATCCACTGCAGTAGTAGCCCTTGGGCGACCTGAATGAGGCATGTCATCGGCAGTTCCTGTCTCTCTGTATCTCCTCCATGTTCGAACAACATCGCTTTGGTTGACTCCCAGAAGCCTGGACACTTCCCTTGTTGAGAGCCCTTCCTGGCACGAAGTAACAATGCGGACATGATCGAAACGCGGTATTGACCGTCTTGGCATGGTTGATCTACAGAAAACACGAGCCGTGTACCTCCTTCCTGGTGGAATAACAGGAACTGATCGGCTGTTGTTCCCCGTCCAATAAGCGCTGCTCGTGCGCAGTTATTCACATCATTGGGCGGGTTTAGTGACATCTATGAATAGTCAAAGTGACTGTGTCTGTGATACAATGTCCACAGTCAACGTTTATCTTCAGGGGTTCTGGGAACTGTGGTGAAGCAAAACCTTTTTGATGTGTGTATGATCTTAATTTTTTGATGTCTTACAGACGTTCGTCATTGCCTTTAACACCATAGCCCCATTCAGCACATTTAAAATAAATTATCTAAATGTATGCTAAAAACATGCCTGATCGTGAAATATGCTTTAGTAACGCTGAGGACGGCCCCTCGGGATCTCGGGTGAGAAATTTGGTGAAAATTACGTGGAGAGAAACTGTAAATTTTTACAATGAACTTTTATTGTAATATAATCTGTTATTAACATCCAAGAAGAAATAGTCTACTATTAACGGTTGGAGGTGCTTGATTAATTCATGAAGAAACACTGAACTGAAATCAATACAGATGTCAAAAAGCTTCAGGTTGTTAAATTACATATGAAGTTGTAGGAACGAAAAGGCTTGACTAACGTACTCATAATTGCATCCACACAAAAGAGTTAGAGAGAGGTAGAAGTTATCCACCGCCATACACATGGTGTTACGGCAAAGAGTTTCGTACCGCTTGACCTTGGCTGTAGCGATAAATGAAATAAGCACAAATACGGAATACAATAAGTGATCTAAGAATATGGACACGCGAATACAAAAGAAAATGCCCAAGTGGCTGAGTATTCTAACTAATGTAGCGAACATACATATTACCGTAAACGCTTGAAAACTGAGTAAGTTACACACGTTCGAAAAATGTTAGCAGAAACGCAGTGGTGCCAAGTAATTAATGAACATCAAAAAGCTGGAGAGTCTATTTGCTCGTAGCAACACGCGGCACGCAGGAACAAAGGGAGTGTCAGAATCACAGAAACGCAGGATTAATTCCACATGGTAAAACGAGTTCACACGAAACTCGACGAACGAAAGATTAAAACTGGAGTCTGGAACAAATGGAGCTGAAGACCCTTTGAATGAAACACGAACACGTGGGACAAAACATATGGATAAAGAAACTCGAATAATTATTGAAACGGTAGAAAGAAAAAGAACTGAAAGACCACGGAGAGACAAATTCGCGCTAAAGAAAGCACTATCCTCACACAACAAAGCATCACGTAGTACATCACACTCCCACATCTCAGAGTTCCAGTGGAACAAAGTAACTCCCCAAATAAATTAACAAACCTATCACTCCATATTTTGAAGAAATCATGGAACATGAATCCAAACCTAAACTGTAATAGAATGTGATTAACTACTCCAGTTAAGCTAAAGATATACACAAACTCGTAACGACTCTAATTTACCAAGCTCGCGCCTATCTTACGATGTGCACTCACCAGAAAACTGCAGCTGAGAGCCTGAGCACGCTTGCTGACTAGAGAGCTCCACAGATAAACAGAAGTGACCAAAGCGGTCCTTCCCGCCACCAACCTAGCCGCAGTCGAATGACATCCATGCATGACACGCATGCATGACGTGCTTACATGTCCGAAGGAACACTGCACCGTTTATGTTAACAATACAGGCACTGCAATATCGCAAGTACATAAAAAATGTAGATACATAAACATGATTTAAACTAATGCAGAATACATGTCATTTGCAACATAACGTTGACTACAGCTGATCGGAGGTGCCAATATGAGATGCAATAACGAGGAAAACCAAGTAAAATCTCATGAAACGGTTCTTACAGAGACGTCTTAGTATCAAATCTACTTCTCCCAGATATTCTTTCAGCTTTCCGAAACAAGGAAATTTCATGGTGCGAAATCTAAGGCTTCCTGATCACCATCATCCACGCTATGCGATCTTGGTCAAATGTTCGAACCATTTCACTACGTCTAGATGCGATATTGCATTGTTCCACACAGCGCCAGAATTTCACGGTGAACCTTTACGAAACTTAGACGTTTTACCCGTAAGAATCGTACTATCAAGTGTTCTTCAACTTTGGAGAACGTTTCTAGTTACTGCACCATTTCATACCCACATTCGGACGCATCTCGTATCCGTACAGGGGAACTGTGTCTGCAGGAAATCCAGAACATGTTTTCTCTTCTGACGATGGGCCACGCTTTTTGTACACTGGACGACTGTACCGCACTTTTCGAAGTCCCCTTGCACATGTACGTTTAAAACTTTCCTTAGATCTTAAAGCAACCAGTGATACATTTCTTGACGACTCCTTTTGGTATGTCATGGATGGTACACATTGTCCATTACTCCAATCTTTCTATCCCACACCTGGACGAGTTATGGAAAGAAAATTTGTCTCATTTTATCGTTTTTAGTAGTACGTCAGATGTATATTTAAGAAAGTAATAATTTTCTTGACTCGTTTTGAGAGAGGCGTTTTGTAAGTAGGGCTCTCCGCAATGCACAACACCTTTCTTGTGGCGTTTCCCGCAGCAGTTTGTTAAATATTTCTGTGGCACTCTCATGATGTCTAAGTGTATTCTTCGCAAAGGACACAGATTTTTTTTAATATTGTCTCTCTCTTCCTTTAATTCAACTTGGTATGTGCCCCAGATTGTCGAAAATACTCAAAATGTTGTTGAAGGTAGGCATTTACTCCATGTGTAAGTTACACTTTGTCAGGATTCTTCTAATAAATCAGTTCAAAAATGGTTCTAATGGCTCTGAGCACTATGTTACTTAACATCTGAGGTCATCAGTCCCCTAGAACTTAGAACTACTTAAACCTAACTAACCTAAGGACATCACTCACATCCATGCCCGAGACAGGATTCGAACCTCCGACCGTAGCGGAATAAATCAGTTGTGGGTTAGTTCTTACAGTAATCCTGCTTCACATCCTTCCACACACATACTTCCAATACTTGACGTCTGTGAATTATATTAGTGACGTCGATGTACGAGAGGTGAATTGATCTGATGGTCTATTATCTATCATCACAACAGTTATTGTAAATCGCGAACGGAATCACAAAACTACCAAAAACTGTACTAATATATTTATTTATCGAGAGTCAGTTTCGTAAAAGCCACCATCTTCAAGACACGAATAAGGTTGAAATAATACATGCCTTTATATACACTTTGATTCGACTTTTAGTAGCTCCGTGATGCCGTTCTTTAAATACATTGAAGCTGTGTGGCGATGTACATAAAAAAAATATTGTAGCTATTGTAGGCAGAATAAGTCTATTTATCACACCTTTTCAATATTTTGAATTGCATATAAAGACACCCGCACACACACTAGGGCAACTGGGCTAGGAGTTTACTGTTGAATTGTAAGTACAAGCAAATTTTGAACACACAACAGGAATGTCACATGACAGGAACTGTCGCAATCTTCAATCTGCAGAGTATAAAAGAGGGCTTGATAGCCGCAACTGATCAGTCTTCTGTGACAGTGAAAAGCATTTACATGGATTCATCGAAAGTGCTGAACTTCCCTCAGCTATTATGGAAGGGGACCAACTGACTTACACCTTATTTTCTGGGTATTATTGACGAACCTGGACAGTCTTGTTACTGACATTGTTGTTGTTGTGCTGTTCAGTCCTGAGACTGGTTTGATGTAGCTCTCCATGCTACTCTATCCTGTGCAAGCTTCTTCATCTCCCAGTACCTACTGCAGCCTACATCCTTCCGAATTTGCTTAGTGTATTCATTTCTTGGTCTCCTTCTACGATTTTTACCCTCCACGCTGCCCTCCAATACTAAATGGGTGATCCCTCGATGTCTCAGAACATGTCCTACCAACCGATCCCTTCTTCTAGTCAAGTTGTGCCACAAGCTCCTCTTCTCCCCAATTCTATTCAATACCTCCTCATTAGTTATGTGATCTACCCAACTAATCTTCAGCATTCTTCTGCAGCACCACATTTCAAAAGCTTCTGTTCTCTTTTTGTCTAAACTATTTATCGTCCACGTCTCACTTCCACACATGGATAGACTCCATACAAACACTTTCAGAAACGACTTCGTGACATTGAAATCTGTACTCGATGTTAACAAATTATTCTTCTTCATAAGCACTTTCCTTGCCATTGCTAGTCTACATTTTATATCCTCTCTACTTCGACCATCATTCTGTTATTTTGCTCCCCAAATAGCAAAACTACTTTACTACTTTAAGTGTCTCATTTCCTAATCTAATTCCCTCAGCATCACCCGACTTGATTCGACTACGTTTCATTACCCTCGTTTTGCTTTTGTTGATGTTCATCTTATATCATCCTTTCACGACACTGTCCATTCTGTTCAACTGCTCTTCCAACTCCTTTGCTGTCTCTGACAGAATTACAATGTCATCGGCGAACCTCAGAGTTTTTATTTCTTCTCCATGGATTTTAATTCTTACTCCGAATTTTTCTTTTGTTTCTTTTATTGCTTGCTCAATATATACACTGAATAACATCGGGGATAGGCTACAACCCTGTCTCACTCCCTTCCCAACCACTGCTTCCCTTTCATGCCCATCGACTCTTATGACTGCCATCTGCTTTCTGTACAAATTGTAAATAACCTTTCGCTCCCTGTATTTTACCCTGCCACCTTCAGAATTTGAAAGGGGGTATTCAAATCAACATTGTCAAAAGTTTTCTCTAATTCTACAAATGCTAGAAACGTAGGTTTGTCTATCCTTAATCTTTCTTCTAAGATAAGTCGTAGCGTCAGTATTGCCTCACGTGTTCCAGCATTTCTACGAAATCCAAACCGATTTTCCCCGAGGTCGGCTTCTATCAGTTTTTCAATTCGTCTGTAAAGAATGCGCGTTAGTATTTTGCAGCTGTGACTTATTAAACTAATTGTTCGGTAATTTTCACATCTGTCAACACCTGCTTTCTTTGGGATTGGAATTATTATATTCTTCTTGTAGTTTGAGGGTATTTCGCATGTCTCATAAATCATGCTCACCAGATGGTAGAGTTTTGTCAGGACTGGCTCTCCCAAGGCTGTCGGTAGTTCTAATAGAATGTTGTCTTCTCCGGGGGCCTTGTTTCGACTCAGGTCTTTCAGTGCTCTGTCAAACTCTTCACGCAGTATTGTATCTCCCATTTCATCTTCATCTACATCCTCTTCCATTTCCATAATATTGTCCTCAAGTACATCGCCCTTGTATAGACCCTCTATATACTCCTTCCACCTTTCTACTTTCGCATCTTTTCTTAGAACTGGGTATCCATCATAGCTCTTGATATTCATGCAAGTGGTTCTCCTTTCTCCAAAGGTCTCTCTAATTTTCCTGTAGGCAGTATCTATTTTACCCCTAGTGAGATAAGACTCTACATCCTTACATTTGTCCTCTAGCCATCCCTGCTTAGCCATTTTGCACTTCCTGTCGATAGCATTTTTGAGACGTTTGTATTCCTTTTTCCGTGCTTCATTTACTGCATTTTTATATTTTCTCCTTTCATCAATTAAATTCAATATTTCTTCTGTTGCCCAAGGCTTTCTACTAGCCCTCGTCTTTTTACCTATTTGATCCTCTGCTGCCTTCACTATTTCGTCCCTCAAAGTTACCCATTCTTCTTCTACTGTATTTCTTTCCCCCTTTCCCGTCAATTGTTCCCTTATGCTCTCCTTGAAACTCTGTACAACCTCTGGTTCTTTCAGTTTATCCAGGTCCCATATCCTTAAATTCTCACCTTTTAGCAGTTTCTTCAGTTTTAATCTACAGTTCATAACCAATAGATTATGGTTAGAGTCCACATCAGCCCCTCGAAATGCCTTACAATTTAAAACCTGGTTTCTAAATCTCTGTCTTACCATTATATAATCTATCTGATACCTTCTAGACATTGGTCACATAAATTATTTCAAAAATGGTACAACCCTTAGCAAAAAGAATTTAAATGTACTTACACCCATTACAAAGCCGTTGTGTGGTAACGTTATGGTGGCTGAAATCTGCGAGAAAGCGAACTCTCAAAAGCAATTAGGCAAGAGACGGTCTGCAATGTTAAAGAAGGAGACGAGTGGGTCATTTAGCAATTATCTACATACTACATTCCTCAAGTTCGTCTCTGTGACACATGGCGTCAATGCGAAACTAACATTTCTCCTACACAGGAAAGACAATGTGACAGCAAGAGGAATATTGGAAAAAATTGGCAACCAAGTCCTGGAAACTACACTCCTGGAAATGGAAAAAAGAACACATTAACACCGGTGTGTCAGACCCACCATACTTGCTCCGGACACTGCGAGAGGGCTGTGCAAGCAATGATCACACGCACGGCACAGCGGACACACCAGGAACCGCGGTGTTGGCCGTCGAATGGCGCTAGCTGCGCAGCATTTGTGCACCGCCGCCGTCAGTGTCAGCCAGTTTGCCGTGGCAGACGGAGCTCCATCGCACTCTTTAACACTGGTAGCATGCCGCGACAGCGTGGACGTGAACCGTATGTGCAGTTGACGGACTTTGAGCGAGGGCGTATAGTGGGCATGCGGGAGGCCGGGTGGACGTACCGCCGAATTGCTCAACACGTGGGGCATGAGGTCTCCACAGTACATCGACTTTGTCGCCAGTGGTCGGCGGAAGGTGCACATGCCTGTCGACCTGGGACCGGACCGCAGCGACGCACGGATGCACGCCAAGACCGTAGGATCCTACGCAGTGCCGTAGGGGACCGCACCGCCACTTCCCAGCAAATTAGGGACACTGTTGCTCCTGGAGTATCGGCGAGGACCATTCGCAACCGTCTCCATGAAGCTGGGCTACGGTCCCGCACACCGTTAGGCCGTCTTCCGCTCACGCCCCAACATCGTGCAGCCCGCCTTCAGTGGTGTCGCGACAGGCGTGAATGGAGGGACGAATGGAGATGTGTCGTCTTCAGCGATGAGAGTCGCTTCTGCCTTGGTGCCAATGATGGTCGTATGCGTGTTTGGCGCCGTGCAGGTGAGCGCCACAATCAGGACTGCATACGACCGAGGCACACAGGGCCAACACCCAGCATCATGGTGTGGGGAGCGATCTTCTACACTGGCCGTACACCTCTGGTGATCGTCGAGGGGACACTGAATAGTGCACGGTACAGCCAAACCGTCATCTAACCCATCGTTCTACCATTCCTAGACCGGCAAGGGAACTTGCTGTTCCAACAGGACAATGCACGTCCGCATGTACCCCGTGCCACCCAACGTGCTCTAGAAGGTGTAAGTAAACTACCCTGGCCAGCAAGATCTCCGGATCTGTCCCCCATTGAGCATGTTTGGGACTGGATGAAACGTCGTCTCACGCGGTCTGCACGTCCAGCAGGAACGCTGGTCCAACTGAGGCGCCAGGTGGAAATGGCATGGCAAGCCGTTCCACAGGACTACATCCAGCATCTCTACGATCGTCTCCATGGGAGAATAGCAGCCTGCATTTCTGCGAAAGGTGGATATACACTGTACTAGTGCCGACATTGTGCATGCTCTGTTGCCTGTGTCTATGTGCCTGTGGTTCTGCCAGTGTGATCATGTGATGTATCTGACCCCAGGAATGTGTCAATAAAGTTTCCCCTTCCTGGGACAATGAATTCACGGTGTTCTTATTTCAATTTCCAGGAGTGTATTCCGACGAGATACAAAAAATTACATGGCTATACCTTTCAAAGTGGAATTTTCTGAGGACAATATCGACATTCTGGTGGAGTAACTGCTTGGGATATTGCAGTAGCTCCCTGTAGACGATTATCTGATGGCCATGGATATAATGCAATATTTTTCTGGGATTTTTTTTAACAAAACGTAGAGTGTGGCTATCTAACAGCAAATCACGAATTCTGTGTACAAAGGGACTATCAAGAAAATAGCATTGTCATTTTAAATAACGATAAGACAGTTGGAATAAACTGTTTCACGTGGATGAACTTCAATTGTATAATAAAGATACATAACAAATTCGTATATCCAATCACAAGACCAGTAGTGAACAAAGGTGACCTTGTTATCGATTTTACAAAGTGTCCAGACATACATCAACGAGAAACTGTTATGGCTTTGTTGGCTAAAGAACATGATGTTATCAGACTATTGCTATAGAATGGGTTGTGTGTTTGGCCTCGGCGTATGTTTATTAACAACGAACAGTATATACAACGTGCTCCGCTTTACTCTGTGCCAGTCACTTTTATGTGGTGTCACATAATGAATAAATTACGGCTGTGTAGTGTTTAACAGTTTGTCTACTGTGGTAATATGACTATACCAAAGCTGACTAGTGTATACATCACGCTACGTGATCGATGATCTGAGTCTGTGAGAACTGGGGGTGAGTAAGTGTAGCATCGTGCTGGAACCTAGACAAACAGCAGGGCTTTTCCCGCTAGGATTGTCGGGATGAAGTATAACTTTCATCACTTATGTTAATTTTTTAAATGTTAATATACATCACCAACCGTGTTTCTGTCGTTACCCTCACTGATAGCTAGTTAATAATGAATTTAACAACTTTCAGTTCATAAGTAAGAAGTAAATACAAATTTCAATTAATGTTGATAGTCATTGGTGAAAACTACATACCAGTCGCACGTGTCAAGACGAATCGATTCGCTGAAATTTGCCTCAGAAAACATTTACGTGTGATCCTGTGTGGACTGTGAGGTCCTGTGAAAACTTCATTTCGACTTTAGCGGTGCTCTAGAAATAACTTGTATCCGGAAACATTGTCATGAGTACTGATAATAGACTGGCTCTCAGAATCACTTTCTTGGTTTTATGATTGTATTAATAACAGTAAAAATGAAGTGGCATCCCAAAATTCTTTAATTTCAGTTTTAACAGCACTGAGATCTTTTCCATTTGCCACTTCCTTATGCACTGTTCACTGCACGCGCACCGAAGCCTGCTGGTAGTGAAGAAGAGCCGGTCGGGACGACAGCTACTAATCATCTTTATACGACGAGAGACAAGCAAGTTGCTTCCAGTTATGCAAGGGAAAAAAGAGCGTAGACAATAATTTCAGAAATCCACTACACAGTGTTTATCGCTCCGACAGTCTGCCTCGATAGGTGAGTGGTCAGCGTGACGGATTGCCGTCCTACGGGTCCGGGGTTCGATTCCCGGCTAGGTCGGGGATTTCCTCCGCTTAGGGACTAAGTGCTGTGCTGTCTTCATCATCATTTCATCCCCATCCGCCGCGCAGGTCGCCCAATGTGGCATCGAATGTAATCAGATCTGCACCTAGGCGGCCGGACCTGCCCCGCAAGGGGCCTCCCGACGAATGACCCCAAACGCACATTTGCATTTCCGTCGCTCTGGCACACATTTTGGTGGGAGTTGTTGCATTCATGGACCCAACTTGATGTATTTAAGGGTTATAATTTCCATCTTTTGGGGAATTGCTTGACATACCCTCAAAGAACATGATCCTGTGAAATTAATGTGACCATCTGTCAATAGCCTGAACAGCCATGTTTTGTAGTGCGAACATGCATGAAGAGAATCAATTCGGTCCTGTAAGGTACCGACAGGTGCGTGGAGCCATGCTGACTCCAGTGCCGTGGTCACATGAGGTAGGTTTCACAGCTGAGGTTCCAAGGCGCGAACAGCCCGACCGAGATAGGTCCATAGACTCTCGATTGGCGTTTAAATCCTGGAGATGGCCAGGAGCATACAGTAAACTTATACTGCTGATCTTCAAACCATGCACTTACACTACAGGCTGTGTAACACGTTGCACTGTCATGCTGGAAGACGCCATCACGCCAAGGAAAAACAAACTGCATGTAGGGATAGACATAGTCCCCAAGGATAGATGAATATATTTGTTGATCCAGTGTGCCTTCTAGAATGACGAGATCACCTAGGGAATACCACGGAAACATTCCCCAGACTATAACACTCCTTCCACAGGAGTGAATCCTTCTGACGATTGGTGCAGGTTTGTACACCCCAAACGAGCATAAAATATGATTCTTCTGAAAAAGTCACCTGTCGCCAGTCAGTACTGGCGTGCAAATTCCAGTTTTCTTCGCCGATGAATAGGAGTCAGCATGTGTGCATGTACCAGGGCACCTGCGGCAGAGTCTCATCTGCAGCAATATTCGCTGAATGGTAGTTGAAGCAACAGTGTTGGTAGCCTATTGGTTCGTCTGGATAGTCAGTTGCTCAACAGTTGCATATCTATTTACCCATACTGATCTCTACAGTCGTCGTCCACCCCTGTTGTCTATGGCCCGTGGTGCACTGCAGTAGCCTCGGTGCCAGTTTTGGATAATGTTATTTTGCCGTGCATGATATACTTTAACCATAGTAGCATGCAAACAGATTACAAACTCAGCTGATTCAGAAATGCTTCTACCCTTGGCCCGAAATCTGATGATCATGCCCTTTTGGACGTCAGATAAATCGCATTGTGACAGCGACAGCACTGTTATCCAGGTACCCCACCCCTTGACACTCTTTATGTACCTCCCTCTGTCTGACACTTATTACGTCTCCCCTCCCCCCTCCTACTAGTGTTGCACATCTACCATCTGCGAGTGGTTATTGCTCATTGACGTCGAACGTAAGTGGTAGTCAGATTAATGGACTGGACTGTGTACATTGCTTTTGCACCAGATGCGTTGATGTGTGACTAATGTGGCAGACTACAATTTGAACAAGTGCATAATACCATCTAAACACACTGCACAACGAAATTGAAATATCGCTTTTCCGAAATCCCGTAATTGTCTCCCATACCTAAGCATAAGTTTAAAATTTGGCTCAAAGATAATAAAATTTTCTCAGGTTGACAGCCAAGTCAACGCGTTCTCCTCCGGCAATGTTTCAGCACGTTTCTTACTTGCTTACTAATAAACATGCTGAAATGTTGCCGGAGAACAACTCGTTTACTCGGCTGTCAACTCATTAAGATTGTAACAGATTCGCCGAGAAAGCCTGCATTCTCATATTGGCTCAAAGATGCCTACGACCTTCCTCTGTATTGATGCAAAAGTGTGGACCCTACAGCGTCACCCACTGACTCGGTGACTCTTCGAACAGCAAGATGTCGACATATGCAAAAACAAGGCCACCGCTCAGAAGTTCGTGTGAGCTATAAGGTGGATTAATGTCGTCACAGCGCGCCAAACGTCACCACAATTCTGCCCAACGCCACCATGGATGTATCACACGATGGGAAGGTCGTCACACCCCGTATTACCAACACTTCTTTCCTTCCTTTAGCGCCTCTACAATGCAGGTCAGAACCACGGCACTCAGCGTTGAAATCACGCAGTTTTCTAATAGCGGTCGAAAAAAACATTCCAGACACATCACTGTTCACAACTGACACAAAAAGGCCTCCAGCGGGTCCATCCTACATCTACATCTACATACATACTCCGCAATCCACCATGTGGTGCGTGACAGAGGGTACCTCAGACCACAATTAGCATCTTCTCTCCTTGTTCCACTCCCAAACAGAACGAGGGAAAAATGACTGCCTATATGCCTCTGTAAGAGCCCTATTCTCTCTTATCTTATCTTTGTGGTCTTTCCGCGAAATGTAAGTTGGCTCAGTAAAGTTGTTCAAAGGGTTCAAAGGGCTCTGAGCACTATGGGACTTAACTGCTGTGGTCATGAGTCCCCTAGAACTTAGAACTACTTAAACCTAACTAACCTAAGGATATCACACACATCCATGCCCGAGGCAGGATTCAAACCTGCGAGTAAAATTGTACTGCAGTCAGCCTCAATTGCTGGTTCTCTAAATTTCCTCAGTAGGCATTCACGAAAAGAACGCCTCGTTTCCTCCAGAGACTCCCACCCGAGTTCCTGAAGCATTTCCGTAACACTCGCGTGATGATCAGACCTACCAGTAACAAATCTAGCAGCCCGCCTCTGTATTGATTCTATGTCCTCGCTCAATCCGACCTGATAGGGATCCCAAACGCTCGAGCAGTACTCAACAATAGGTCGTATTAGTGTTTTATAAGCGATCTCCTTTACAGATGAACCACATCTTTCCATAATTCTACCAATGAACCGAAGACGACTATCCGCCTTCCCCACAACTGCCATTACATGCTTGTCCCACTTCATATCGCTCTGCAATGTTACGCCCAAATATTTAATCGACGTGACTGTGTCAAGCGCTACACTAACTAATGGAGTATTCAAACATTACGGGATTCTTTTTCCTATTCATCTGCATTAATTTACATTTATCTATATTTAGAGTTAGCTGCCATTCTTTATACCAATCACAAATCCTGTCCAAGTCATCTTGTATCCTCCTACAGTCACTCAACGACTACACCTTCCCGTAGACCACAGTATCATCAGCAAACGGCCGCACATTGCCATCCACCCTATCCAAAAGATCTTTTAGGTAGATAGAAAACAACAGCGGACCTACCACACTTCCCTGGGGCACTCCAGATGATACCCTTACCTCTGATGAACACTCACCATCGAGGACAACGTACTGGGTTCTATTACTTAAGAAGTCTTATAGCCACTCACATATTTGGGAACCAATCCCATAAGCTCGTACCCTAGTTAGGAGTCTGCAGTGGAGCACCGAGTCAAACGCTTTCCGGAAGTCAAGGAATATGGCATCCGTCTGATACCCTTCATCCATGGTTCGCAAGATATCATGTGAAAAAAGGGCGAGTTGCGTTTCGCAAGGAGCGATTCTTTCTAAAGCCGTGCTGACGCATGGAGAGCAACTTCTCTGTCTCAGGGAAATTCGTTATATTCAAAGTGAGAATATGTTCGAGAATCCTGCAACAAACCGATGTTAAGGATATTGGTCTGTATTTTGAGAACCCGTCCTTCTACCCTTCTTATATACAGACGTAACCTGCGCTTTTTTCCTTCGTCTGAATGGGCACTGCATCCAGCCAACTACTGATGCGCTTTGTAAAAAAAGAAAAGAAATAAAAATAGTGAAAAAGAAATTATACAATAAACATTTTGTGAACCCTGAACATCCTCAGTTGTAAACACTCGGCTCGCCACTTCTGCTTTCCCACGCTCTCTGCACGTTTCAGTGGTAGCAGGGTGCGGTTTCGATTACGGGAGTCTCATGTGCTTTGGGCTGATGGGTTGTGTCATAATGAATTTTTAAGTTATTCTTGGTGTTTGAGCTGGTGTCCCTGATCTATGTTATTCATATGCTGAAGAGAAACTACGACTAGTCTTTGAGTTGCATATTTGATGCGTCAGTAGCGATCTTATTATAGCAGGTTGGATTAGGACAGCAGAGGCTCATTTCTCCCTGAGAAAGCTCCAGTGTAAGTAGACCTCACTTTAATCTTAAAATCTGACTTCCAGTGGCAGTCCACGTTTCTTTTATGGAGGGAGGACGTGGGAGGGCACCGACTTGAGCGCAACTGCAGAATACCGTCTCCTTTCCAGAGGGCGCTGCCTGTCAGCCTGACGCTTCCTAGCGGCTGTTTGCGGGACCTGGGAGTAGTATCTTCTCTCGGGAAACGTGCTTGAGTGCGAATCTTTTTGGTAGTCCTGACCGCTTCAAGTGGTCGCGATCATGTTGTGTCGCCGAGGCAGAAGTGTTGTGTTCAGGTGGTCATGTGACAGTTACGATATCACGACGTTACGGGGAATGTTGTGAACTTAAGTACCATTTAGTATTCTGCATGCTACTTACGATGAGCTAAGCGTTTGTTTAGTTCTCCACTCATACTTCTCACCTTCCGGTGTTTCAAGTATTTGGTTGGACTTTTATCATCTGTTAATGCCCGCTGTTCTAAGAGTTTAGGCATTGGCGGTACAGTGTGCTGCGATTTGGAATTGTTCTGTCTGCTGTCACATTATTTGTTGACTGATTTTTGAATTTACGAAGTACTGTGTAGCCTTGGTAAATTTCTACCAGCAACAGATTACATTTGTTGCAGGTGGCTGGTTACTTACATGCAACTGTCAGTGTGCTTTTGTATGAAAAGTTAAAGGCTTATGTGTTCCTGGTCTGTTTTGTGTCGTGCATTCTGAAACCTGGTATGATTCCATGGGGAGTGGTTCAACTATGACGTGCAGGCAGCGATTAGGTACACTTGTGTTAGCTGTGCGTTGATAGTCCAATGCTTAGAATTCTTCCTACGATCGGCACCCAAAGGCTTTTGTCAGAGTCCGTGTGTAGCATGTGGAAATCGGACAATTGCATACTCGTATGTCCTCCTCGTTTGTTTGGAGATCGCGAGTTAGGGAATCGGTGATATTTCCTCTGGGAGTGGTTCCACTGTGATGTGTGATCGGTAATGAGACACACATGCGTCTTGCCTGTTTGCTACGTGAAAGGTAATAGCCTATAACTGGCTGGCTGTCGTGTTGTATTAGAATGTGTTAAGGCCGTGCAGCTGTTGTCTGCAATCTGGTTGATTCAGTGTCCTAGTGATGGGACACGAGTGCTGTTTACTGAAGATGATGTAATTTGCGCGTTCCCGTGAGAATGACAAATAACTAAAGTGCTCGTCAGATGTCCACTTAGTAGTGTGGTCTACTAACATTTTGTTTGTGAGAGCTCTGTCCGACACATTATTGAATTTGTCTGATTCGATTTTAGTTTGCTACCATCTAGTTGTTTCTACCTGTAGGTACGTGGGCGCGGTTAAGAGAGTCACTGTCGTGTTTCCTTGTATTGGTTTCGTGTGTCCCCGTAGTAAATTGGAGATGATTAGCCTCTGATTGACGTGTGGTCTCCGAACTGTTTTTGTGCATTCAAATGGTTCAAATGGCTCTGAGCACTATGGGACTTAGCATCTGTTGTCATCAGAACTTAGAACTACTTGAACCTAACTAACCTAAGGACATTGCACACATCCATGCCCGAGGCAGGATTCATACCTGCGACCGAAGCAGCCGCGCGGTTCCGGACTGAGCGCCTAGAGCCGCTCGGCCACCACGGCCGGCTATTGGGCATTCGGACTGCTTATAAAGATGCGAGAACCTTATGTCTAGCTGTATGAACATGTTTTACGCTAGTCCATATTATTTGCTAAGCACGTCTCCAAAGTTATTTATTTGACCTCTTAATGTACTAAAGAACAACGGACGTGTGTTTCTTGCCATCGTCATCCTCTTCTCTAAGTGGCGGCACTTAGGTTTGTAAGGTAGCTACAATTTCGCACCTTACAAGCTCTCATCCACATACTTTGCCGTGAACTACAATCACAATCAGGTATCATTTGATAGGTTGTACATCGTATATATGAATATTTAAAGGAGACTGACATTGTCACGTACAGTCGTGGGCAAAACGAGCGAGACCCCTCCCCTTTTCGTTATGCTGATCCGCACAGCTTTAAAGTCTGCGACACAGTATAACAGGCAAGGCGACGAAGTGCTACCAACATACTATGCACAGGCGTGAAACTGACAATCTATCCGAACTTTGTCAGACTGTTTTCAATCATGTGTATGACTATATTAATGTTGATTAGTGTGTTAAACACAACAAGTAAATATAAGATATAAATGAAAGAAGAAACGCTAATTAGTATGAATTGTACTAATAAAAATGAATTTCAGCTTATCGAGATAACATAACTATTATAATAAGAAGAAGTACCCCAGATCGTTACGAATTAGCAAAACATTATGCGCATTCGGCTGTGAAACGGTCTGTGTCAACGTTCAGACCAGTCATACTGGATTACCGTTGCTGACCTACCCCGTAAGTGTGCAAATTTAGTAGTGCGTGAAGATTCATAACGAAGTTCAGTTAAAAATCATTCAGTGCCACACATAAGTAAAATAAATTACTGACAGAAGCGGAAAAAGTAATCAGTAACAAGTATGAAATTCTACAAGATCTTCATATTTACATCCACAGGGCGCCGGTACAGAATAAAGATAGCAGTAAAACGTATTGGGGGCGCGAGATTTCTTAAAATTGCTTTACTGATAGTCTATCTGCCTCCATCGAGACTAGAACCGAAAACAAAACCAGACCTTCCTTGCAGCAGCAAACACCTTTCACTACGCTAGCAGACAACCCAAGCAAATAGTCCTCTGTTATTACCACAGACTTGAATAAGCCGGCAGTTTCGCAATGACAATGGCAAAATGATCTGCAGTTGCTGTTGCATTGAGCTTTCTGGGCTCGAAAACAAGACTTTTCTACCTTTATGTCACCGCTTATGTAACAATCATTAGCGATGTTTATCGAAATAACAAAATGCTGTTACTGAGCGAGTAAATTTAGTAGGATAATTCTGCATCACCCCAGGAAATAAACGACTACGTAGCTGTCAAATGTTTTCTACAATGTTTCCAATTCTCATTTAGATCGCCACAGCCCAAAAACGTTCATTAGCCGAAGTGTTTCTTAAGCTACCTAGCAATGGGAATACTCGCACTTCTAAAACGCGGTAGCATTAATACTGGGATCAGAATTACGTGTATAGGCAAATGGATTTTATTTGCATTCCTGTAAACGTGATTTGGATCGAAAGCATATCTATAAGTAATATGCTGATGTATCGACTGCAACTAGAACATTTCCAATAAAGAGTAGGGGGAATTATTTATGCGGCCCTCATCTTCAGTAACAGTCGTAGCTATTTTCGTTATTAGCATTTCGTCACCTAAATCGGTAAACATGGAACACAACTAGTCTCACTTTCTTCACTGTCTATCTGTCTAACCAGCACGTTTTGATAATTCGTAACGATCTGGGGTACTTTGTTTTACTAAAACAGTTATGTTATCTCGATGAGCTGAAATTCATTTTTATTCGTACAGTTCATACTAATTAGCGTTTCTTCTTTCATTTACATCTTATATTTACGTGTTGTGTGTAACACACTAATCAGCATTAATATAGTCACACACATGATTGAAAACAGCCTGAGAAAATTCGGATAGTTAGTCAATTTCACGCCTGTGCATAGTATGTTGGTAGCACTTCGTCACCTTGCCTATTATGCTGTGTAGCAGACTTTAAAGCTGTGCGGATTAGCATAACGAAAAGGCGAGGGGTCTCGCTCGTTCTATACGACTGTACACCTTGTAAATAATTGTTATCACTTATTGCATGAAAGGTGACGGATTGTCTTTATTATCAGAACGGCGTAATAAATGATTGCCTGTACTAGTAGAGGTTGGAACGACAGTGGAGATGAAACGGCAGGCAGAACTCAAGCTCTGGGTGAAAGGCTCGCACAAGTGTTGGTCCTGCTTAAAAACAGGAAGCAGCTTGGCGGACGTCGTGGCACCTGAGCTCTGGAGCACAATAGAGTGATGGGCGGCCGCTATTGTAACAGGACCGGAGGGATGAAAAGGTGACAGGGAGTAGATTAGAGGACGCACAAAGTAATGGTAGACCGGAAACGTTGGCGCCAAGTGAAAATGTGATAGGCCGAGCGGGAAGAATCTCTAATGAAATATTCGATTTTAAGCATTTTATCTCTGTACGAAAATTTAAGCATTATAAAGACGAGGGTAATGTTTTACACCCGAAAACTTTCATTGGACAGTTTGATTTTACATAACCCCCTCACTGGCCTCTAATGTACAAAGTGGACTTCGTAAGTTCACATATCGAGGGAACAACGGCCGAATGTATGCGGAACATTACAAAAACGTGAAACGTGCACGTCATAAGCAGATTTTCGTGACGCATTTTTAAACAAATATTGGTCCAAGGAGACACAGGATAGGATCAAGCAGGAAATAATGATGAGCAGAGACTTGGAAAATTCAGGGTTCCGTAATCCGGTGAAGTTTCTCGGAAACTTGACCAAGAAAAATCAGTATCTGGATGACCCATGCACACCGGTTGAGATCATAAGATTGTGTTACATGAAGTTGCCAATTTCCTACCAGCAAACACTCGTCGTCCGATGTGGAAGTTATGTAGAAGGATTCAAGGGTATCTTAATAAAGTTGGAGTTCGCTTTCAACGAGCACCAGGCGCGAGATAAAGGTGGGCAGAGAGACGTGCAAGGTGAGAGAAGGGAGAACAACGGAGGGAATAATAGAGGCTATAATTGGCAAAACAATGCAAATCATCCGTCTCAGCAGAACATGGGCGAGAGATATCGTAGTGGGAACAATGTACAGTGGAAGGACTATGGCAGAGAATATAGGCAACAAAATGAACGCAGATGGAAGCCACAAAGTAATGGCTGATCATGGGGCGAAAATAGAGAAACTCGTCTACGGTCTGACAAGAGATGGGGTGGAATGAATAACATCAGTAATCGGGGACAATCAGTTGAAATTAGACAACCTAAGCCTGGGAGAGTACGGCAAAATGATATAGAATAAGTAGGAAGAATTAAAGTGAGCTTGTATGGCAAAAGTATAGTATTGTATATAGTTAGCAGTTAAGTATTACACTGAACGGTATATAGATTTATCAAATTTTCTATAGTATTATCATGTTAATAGAGGTACTATAGTACATAAAAGGGCAGGAAGTAGTGGGTAAGAAAATTAGGGTATCTTTCTTTGTGTAGGCTATAACTATGCGCACAGCAAGCAGAGCGTACAGTTTTTTGAAGCTGTTTAGAGTTTAAGATGTGCTATCTGTCCATGAATGAATAAAGTAAAATTGAGAAACGTGTGGTACTGCAAAAATGTTGTAAAGATGTGTGAATAGATAAAAATTGTTAACCAACTGATGTGGAACGTATTAGCATTGAACGTCAGTAGTTATAATTTTAGAAATGAGTGCCTATTTTAAGTGTTTAGCGAAGGGATCATAAAGCGCGCCTTTATTTGTATGGGAATGTTGTATTTATGCTGTTCAAAGAGACGGAATAATTGTGTACATGGTGGCCAGTTCTGCGGAATCCCGTATGAGAGCACCGAAATATTATTTGAGTGTTACAGAGACATGAAATGTAAGTGCAATAAGGGGATACACACGTAAAATGTAACAAAGGAAAACACGAAGCTGTACATTAAAAGCACATGACACAGAGGGTAATGAGCAGCAATTTTATATAATGTGCTAAAATCTTAATATTTGCAGGCACGACCAGTCAAAATAAAAAATAACTTTAGTAACGATATAGGAGGATGACATCAGAGAAAGGTAATAGCAGCAAATCCGGAAGAAAGGACAGTGACAGAGAAGGTATTACTGAGTAAAACGATGAGAAAAGGTACGTAAAAGTGTGGTTAAAGAAGCTATCAGTAATTGCACTAAACCTGCTATATAGTATGACTGTCCACAGGAAGCACGCCAGAAGCAGGAAATGAAGAAGAGGGCCACTTAATGATACATTTGTGTATGTTTGTGTGTGCAGACGTGCACTTTATTGTTCACAGATATTCACGATGACATCCACTACGAAACCAAGAGCCATGAGATCAGACGATCTTGTGATAGCCCACAACAGAGTAGTTTTCTTTGGATAGTGTTGTAGTAGGCTCATACAAAAATCCTACCGGCCATTAGTTAACAAGTAGTGCAACAAATAGTTTAACAAGAAGTTTGCAATTATTAACATTCGGATCTGGCGACGATTATAATGTTACTGTGCTATGGACAACTAGTGAACATGTATTTTGCGTAGGTATACAGGTGCCGATAGATATTTAATAAGTAATTTACATAGGTTGGGGAATGTTCTTTTATAATTAACATTAACTTTGTACATCAAATTTTGATCATAATAATAATAGTAAATACGTGATCGTCTTTGCTGATTATACAAACCAAACAATAATAAATGTAAAGATAAATGGCCTCACTAGTGAATGCATCTCATAATTTTGTATTTCATAAATGTCAATAATTTTGTGTTATGTATTGTATAGTGTTTGTTGTAAATCGGAAACCAATTGTGGGCATTAGTGGGCACAGGATGCACAAACAAAAGCTTTGTGAGACACGCTGGAAGCGGAGGTGCGGATGGAATGGACCAGAAGCAAGGGGTACTGTCGAGCAGTACGCAGACGTGGGCTATTCATCGGCTACCTGGAGAACCGCAGGCGGCAGACAATAGCGTACCAGGTAACGTGGCCAGCGCAGCAGAGATGGTGTTTAAACGGCCACTAATGACTTGTCTTCACTGCTGAACTACACGATGGAGACGAGATAAACCAATTGTACACATAATACAGTCAGTTAATCCTACAGCAACTGCTAATAGCGGTATGGAACTGCGAACTCTACGTGCTTTTCCTTCTGCTGTTCTCTGCCAGACAGAGACTGATAAACATCATAATCTGTAGCATTCAGTCACTTGACTCTGAATTCTGAGAAATCTGAGCCACACAAAATGACTCAAGTCCCATGTTTAATGCCACCAAACAGATAATCTACCTGTCCACAATTACCGATATCCTTATCCGAAACACAATGTTTATATCAAGGGAAAGAAGCGACATGAAGAACAGAAGAGTAGGAACACAAACACAGTAAAAACAAGAAACACGAAGAACTGAAGACTAGATACAATTACATTTCTCTTAGCCGATGCAGAAGAATTCTAGGTGACCTATAACGATCCTACTTAACTCTACCTCCCTCATACTACGTACAAATTCGACGAAAACTGGGCTGTTTCAAATATACCCCCCTTACCTTGATGTATAATCCGAGGATCCTTCCACATCATCAACTCTGTGAGAGAACTGTAACCTGTTTGGACCAACAATGGGCTGAGGGTCCAAAGAGTGACCTGTAAAGGCAATGCTTCCAATCTCAAACAAACTTCACGTCCTAAACTTCAAGAAATGACTATAGCTTCCATCCCCATACACAAATGAAGATGAAAGTGTGTTATGAAACCTGAATCAGTGTGTGAATTGATGAAGAAGGTGCATAATGTAGTGAACACTAAACAGTTACACCCAAAAACTAAGTTTCCGATATATATCGTTGTGCAAACATTTTCTACTTATTTTTCAGGATAGTCTTAAGAAAATATTTGTGTATGTATTCATGTAAAAGTATTGTTTGACATTCTTTTTGATAATGATGCGATGTCCTTCACTGTTTTTATATATTTGTGTATTTCCAGAATTTTATTTATGTATGTATTTATGTAACGTTATTGTTTGTCATTTTCTTTGTTAATGATGCTATGGGTTTTAATGTATTACATTTTACACACTGTGAACAGATACATTAGTTAAAATTGGTGGTCGATCCGAACTCTTATTACAAACATTAGCTGGCACAGTAAATGTAAATACAGTTTGTCAAGTAACGCATTGGAACATTAGATTTTTGAAATGTTTATAGAGTATACACTTTAGGGAAACACTAGACTTGATAAATCAGTTTGTGAAATGATGTTTGTTTTAAAATGTAAGCCAAGAGCATAAATATGACCAAGTGAAATTATGTAGGATGTTTCACAGAATTTTATATAATTGTATAATGAGCAATAGATAACCTCTTGAATAATTGACATAACTGCTTGTTTTGCATACTAATAGCTTTTGAAGCACATGTAATTTATTGGACTATCACATTGAAAAGATTGGGATACTTTACTTTAATATTTCTTGCCTCAACCTATGTCTTAGGGATGGATGAAAGACAGAGAGCGGGGGCCTTAAGTCTATGGAAAGATGGCAACTGCCATTCTTGAAAGAGAGTAAGAATTTTGTATGTCTGTTAAACTTCTTTTGATATTGTACACTCCTGGAAATGGAAAAAAGAACACAGGAAGGGGAAACTTTATTGACACATTCCTGGGGTCAGATACATCACATGATCACACTGACAGAACCACAGGCACATAGACACAGGCAACAGAGCATGCACAATGTCGGCACTAGTACAGTGTATATCCACCTTTCGCAGCAATGCAGGCTGCTATTCTCCCATGGAGACGATCGTAGAGATGCTGGATGTAGTCCTGTGGAACGGCTTGCCATGCCATTTCCACCTGGCGCCTCAGTTGGACCAGCGTTCGTGCTGGACGTGCAGACCGCGTGAGACGACGCTTCATCCAGTCCCAAACATGCTCAATGGGGGACAGATCCGGAGATCTTGCTGGCCAGGGTAGTTGACTTACACCTTCTAGAGCACGTTGGGTGGCACGGGATACATGCAGACGTGCATAGTCCTGTTGGAACAGCAAGTTCCCTTGCCGGTCTAGGAATGGTAGAACAATGGGTTCGATGACGGTTTGGATGTACCGTGCACTATTCAGTGTCCCCTCGACGATCACCAGAGGTGTACGGCCAGTGTAGGAGATCGCTCCCCACACCATGATGCCGGGTGTTGGCCCTGTGTGCCTCGGTCGTATGCAGTCCTGATTGTGGCGCTCACCTGCACGTCGCCAAACACGCATACGACCATCATTGGCACCAAGGCAGAAGCGACTCTCATCGCTGAAAACGACACGTCTCCGTTCGTCCCTCCATTCACGCCTGTCGCGACACCACTGGAGGCGGGCTGCACGATGTTGGGGCGTGAGCGGAAGACGGCCTAACGGTGTGCGGGACCGTAGCCCAGCTTCATGGAGACGGTTGCGAATGGTCCTCGCCGATACCCCAGGAGCAACAGTGTCCCTAATTTGCTGGGAAGTGGCGGTGCGGTCCCCTACGGCACTGCGTAGGATCCTACGGTCTTGGCGTGCATCCGTGCGTCGCTGCGCTCCGGTCCCAGGTCGACGGGCACGTGCACCTTCCGCCGACCACTGGTGACAACATCGATGTACTGTGGAGACCTCACGCCCCACGTGTTGAGCAATTCGGCGGTACGTCCACCCGGCCTCCCGCATGCCCACTATACGCCCTCGCTCAAAGTCCGTCAACTGCACATACGGTTCACGTCCACGCTGTCGCGGCATGCTACCAGTGTTAAAGAGTGCGATGGAGCTCCGTATGCCACGGCAAACTGGCTGACACTGACGGCGGCGGTGCATAAATGCTGCGCAGCTAGCGCCATTCGACGGCCAACACCGCGGTTCCTGATGTGTCCGCTGTGCTGTGCGTGTGATCATTGCTTGTACAGCCCTCTCGCAGTGTCCGGAGCAAGTATGGTGGGTCTGACACACCGGTGTCAATGTGTTCTTTTTTCCATTTCCAGGAGTGTATATTGAACAACAGTATTTATCATTTAGTAGTATTAGGTGACTTCATCATACATTTGTGTGTGGATTGTAATTTATATATAAAAAGAGGATGAAGAGATCCTAAGATCTCCTTTAGGGGGTAGTCAGACAGGGCCAAATCATCATTTTAGCGTTTATTATTTTCCGTTGCACACATTCATTTTCCACTCGCCTGGAGTAGTATCTTGGAGGTTTGTCTTGTGAAGTGCTACACGAAAAATTATACTCACTATCGGTGCTTCTGTAACCTAATGCGCACTTTACTATTATGGTGCATTTCATTTTAAGCTATGGCTAATACCTGTTTAGCTTTAAAGGAGTTATGTTCCCATCTTGGACTGAAGCCTGGTTTAAGTTACGGCTAGTGCCTGTAAGAGCATATGTAGCTAGTTATAAGGGCCTACTGGCATGCTCATAAGTGCACCAAGCTAGTTAAGGAACTAACTGTGAGTCCACTAGTTTGAGCAAGCTTGGTTGTGGCTTAGAGCGGGCGCTGTTTGCTTGTTATATATACTGCCTTGGTTTATTGACAGGGCACGTAGAGAAACATTAGCTATGTTACTGTTTCACTGATGATGAATGCTCGTTTGCGTCCATTATGTTTTTCTTTTTCGTTTTCTTTCATGTTCAGAACTTACTGTAACTTTACTTTCATTTACGCACATCAAGTTTACTGTAATGCCAATTCGAAACACAAATCCCAATAATAAATATGAAGTCAGAACTTGTTAACGTTTTCCGATTACATTCTATGCCAGTGCTTAACTAATGTTCTACTCTTTGGCTTCTTCTTAATTTCATCGAACAGTGGTGTTTTACGTTGCACTGTTACACAGTTATGTGTTACAGAGAAAGATAACTCCACTTTCTATGCGTCTTGCTGGTTAGGCAGTTGATCGGGTGCGTGCCATAGTTGCCACCCACGCCACACCAGTACTGGCGTTACAGGTTCTTGCTTCCAGCAGCTGGGTCAATTAAGTCATATCGGGCGTCTGGATGGGCGCTGTATCCAGCCGACTGTCGGTGAACTGTACAAAAAATAAATAAATAAATAAATAAAAAATCACAAATAAGAAATTTTACAAAAATTTTTTTTTGTCAGCCCTGAACATCCTAAGTCGTAAACATCCAGCTCACCACTCCCCCTTTGCCAAGCACTCTGCACATTCCAATTGGTAGTCAAATTAATGTGAATGGATCGTGAACATTACATTTGGCACCAGCTGAGTGGATGTGTGACTAACGTGACAGACTACATTTTCAACAAATGCACAATACCCTTTAAATACACTGCGCCACAAAATTGAAGCATCACTTTTTCGGAAGCCCGTAAATGTCTCCCATTCCTAAGGATAAGTTTGAAATTCAGCTTAAAGATGCTTACGACCTTCCTCTGAAATAATGCAGTAGCGTGGCGTCCTGCGATGTCACCCTCGGACTCTGAGACTCTTCGAAAAGCAAGGTTTCGACACATGGAAAAACTAGGCCATAGCTCAGAAGTTCATGTGAGTTGTAAGCTAGATTAGTGATAGCATCACATTGGCACCAAATGTCATCACAATTCTGTCAATCGCCACCATGGACGTGCCATACGATGGGAAGGTCGTGAAACTCCATCTTAGCCACATTTCATCCCTTATTTTGACGCCTCTGCGACGGAGGGCAAAACTACTTCACCCACAGTTCGAATAACACAATTTCCTTATGGGTATCTCAGGAAAACATTTCAGACATATCCGTGCTCAGAATCGACACTAAAAGGCGTCAGAGGGCGGCATAGACGGTGGCAATGAAACTAGCCCTTCCCCCAGGGCATTGATTTCCTCACATTTCGCTGTTGAAAACGACGGTAAGCAGTGCGATGAGCAACAGCATGGTACTATTGACAACGGTCGAGGCTGCTGCTACTCCCAGGGCGTTTCAAACCTACTCTAAGGACATCGTGTGACTGCAACAACACTGAACGTGATCTGACCCGTTTTGTAGTGTAGAACGACTACAAATTTTGTTCTGCTGTACGGGGTGGAACTACTAGAGAAATTTGAATTTCAGCCGCAGCCGAAATATGTTTTTATTCTTTTTCATTCCTTCTCTTTTGCGCCGTCCTGTGGCGTGATCACGGGGGATTCAACACTAAGATGTGCGTGAATAAAACGGCGAAAGGTCCCTCTAACACCCCTCAGTTCAGCGATACCCTCAGTTTCACAGCTGCTGGTTAGTTGATCAGGCCGAGGAAAACATTTCATATACACGGCCGCTCAGAACGATACGAAAAGTACTCTGCAGGTGGCATAAAGGTCCCTCTACCGCCGGCATGTCGCCCCTCCTTTTGACGATTCTGGGATGGAGGCCAGAACCGCGACTCCGAAAGTTATCCTATGGTAGGGTTGCCTAACCGGCAGGCGCTATCGCAGGTGCAAGATTGAATGTGTTTCACAGGCTATGTGAGGATCTTCCCGTCGTGTGACACGTACAACTGTGGTTACATTTGGTGCCAATATCCATCTTACAGTTCACTGGAACCTCTCAACTGTTGCCTTCTTTTTTTTTTGTTTTGATTTCGACACCTTGGTTTCTGAAGCGTCGGCGAGTCCGAGGGTGACGTCTCACGCTTTTGCATCATTACAGAGGAAAGTTATAAGCATTTTTGAGCCAAATTTAAAGCTTGTGCTTAGGAAAGGGATACAGTTATGTGGGTTTGAAAAAGTGATCCTTTAGTTTTGCTGTGCAGCGTACTTTGCACTTGACATTCTTCTGTAGGAAAGATGCAGTGAATCAGTGATTGATCTTAAGAGGCTGCAGTAACCCTCAATACACTCCACTTGGCAGCCTTAACTGAGGAAACGGCCAGGAAGCGGAGAATGATGTATGTAACAGTGACCGTTCATCGACAAGGAACATTGTGGAGTTGAAATCACATGTGAACTTTGATCCAAATGATCAGACAGTTCTTAACTGAAGTAGAAGGAATTTTAAACAAAGCATAAAGAACTTGCGAATTTCAGTCTAGCCGTGGATGATGATACATATATTACAAACAGTGATTGTAAAAATTCCGTTTGATTATTAATTATGTCCAATATTGTCTGTCACGAACTACAAACATTAGCAGAGAATATTATTTTTGATCTGTGATTATGAAACGAATTATATCATATGATGGTGGATAAATTTTTGGCAAGTGGAAAGACGATTTGTTAAGAAACTTTGTAAAGAATTTAAGTGACTGTAGTGCATAGTCGATGAAACAGTGTGTTAGGATTACTGCTGTGCAACGTTGAAGATATAAGATACTGTGTATGGATATTTATTGCCACAATATCAGTCTGATAACGGCGTGTATGCTGCAAGTGGAGTTAGGGGAATGAAGACGACGTGATCATCGGTACTGCATGTGCGACATCGTGCGTGGTGACGGCAGAGGTGCGGTATTGACGACTGGAGATGGTTCGGCTAGAAAGGCAGACGGGGGGGGGGGGGGGGGGGCTTCAACTCAACGACGCCGACAGCACGTGGCGGGTCACAGGTGAGACTATATGTGCAGAGGTCAGCAAGACGCGCTGCCTGCAGCTGATGGAGGTGTGGCTGGGTTGGCAGCTCGACGCATGTGACTTCAACTCCGTGGCAACACGGCGATGTCGCTAACAATGACAACGATATTTATGAACTGAATAATAGGGGCGACGATAATTTACTAGCAGTGAGTGAATCTCATAATGTGGTATATGACAACATAGCTGTGCTAAATGGGGAACTTGTGTTGATGACATTGTAAATCATATTCATAACGTAGTAAATGAAGACAGGGTCGAAGCAAATGGAAATCAAAAGGTTAATGATAGTGTAAGTCATGATCAAACGATATAACTGTCGAGTAGAGACGATGAGATTAGTGTCGGAGCAACAGAAAACAATCTCGCTTAGGATGTACTATTTACATTGAGACACACGCCAAAAGAACATCAGCATAAAATCGATTTGTCAAAAGAATTCCGTAGCAAACTGAACACTAAGATTCATTAACCAAATGAGACTTTGGGCATGAAATATGATAAAACTATGACCAATATGATTACTTAATTAAATCTTTTGAAGACACTCCTAAGGAAACTAAACTTAAATGGCTATAATGAACTCAGAATTGATGAACTGAAAAAAATGGTAATCCCTAGGGACTTGGGTACTGAAAGCGACGAATGAAATACAGAACAGGAAACATTGGGAGAGGTTATTTGTTGTGAAAATGAAGTACAAGAAAACGACAACAGATTGGGAAAGAATGATGTACATAATTATGATTTGATTTTATATGTAGATGTCGTAAATGAAAATATGAGAACAGCGTTGTTTAAGGGAGACAAAGAGGTGAAATATATGGAAAATTGTGTTGAAAAAGGTAAACAGAGTAATATTAAAGTTGAAGTAATGGAAAATAAATTTAACTGTTGGTCGGAGAGGGGTATTAACGGAATAATGGCAAGAGCAGTTAACATGGACAATGAATACGTGAATAAATTTGTGAAAAACATAATACTGTTAGTGATGTGATTAGCTCTAATAGGAACTTTAATATTTGCAGAATAAAGTGGAGCTTTATTTGGTGGACAAATAATGTTAATGATGAAATTAACGATCAAGTAAGTCTGATAACAGGGTATGATAAAAATAAAGCCTTGCTAAAATTATTAAGAAAACATCTGAAAATATTTCTTAAATTATTCATTTGGAAAGACTAAGCTTACTGGTTTACAGTGCAAGTAGCCCTTTCACAGAATGAGTCGACAGTGCATGGGCACTTAAAATCAGTTGAGCGCTTAGAAGTAGTTCTGGATGTGTAGCTAATGGTGTGTCGGCGACGAACTGCCAACCATCACCTGTTGCGGCAAGCTCACCGCGTGGCACTTGACAGAGAGGAATGCAGGTGATGCGTCTCTGCGTGTCGTGCAGCGAATCGTAAAGGACCAAGTAATGTTTATGAACGGATCAGGCATCTAGTGGCGTGTGGAGAGGATATGGATATTTTACGACTGACTCTCATGTTATTGTGCTGAGCTTGCTAAACATTGATATAATTCATATTATTGTAATTCTGTCGTTCTTTCAGGAAGACCGTAACGTTGCTTGTGTCAAATACTCGCATTATTTAATGCCAAGAACACCTGAACGACACAAACAACCTGAGGGACAACAGATGAGTCCACAGCCAGCCACACAAAATAAAAAAAAAATAGACATGATCCGAAGGTATTGTGAGTTTTGACTATGAAATTTACTGTTTTGGTGTATTTAAAAGGAAAGAAATAAGAAAAAGAATTCAAAAAATGGCTCTGAGCACTATGGGACTTAACTCCTGAGGTCATCAGTCCCCTAGAAATTAGAACTACTTAAACCTAACTAGCCTAAGGACATCGCACACATCCATGCCCGAGACAGGATTCGAACCTGCGACCGTAGCGGTTGCGCGGTTACAGACTGTAGCGCGTAGACCCGCTCGGGCACCCTGGCCGGCAAAAAGAATTCATCATCAATTTTAACACTATGTTATGACAGCCAGATTTTTCAATTAACTAGTTATCTGCATATGTTGTTGTGTTTCGATACTAGGGTTCAAAACTGGTTCAAATGGCTCTAAACACTATCGGACTTAACATCTGAGCCGGCTGCGGTGGTCTCGCGGTTCTAGGCGCGCAGTCCGGAACCGTGCGACTGCTACGGTTGCAGGTTCGAATCCTGCCTCGGGCATGGATGTATGTGATGTCCTTAGGTTAGTTAGGTTTAAGTAGTTCCAAGTTCTAGGGGACTGATGACCATAGCTGTTAAGTCACATAGTGCTCAGAGCCATTTGAACCATTGTTTTAACATCTGAGGTCATCAGTCGGCTAGACTTAGAACTACTTAAACCTAACTAACCTAAGGATATCACACACTTCCATGCCCGAGGCAAGATTCGAACCTGCGACCATAGCAGCAGCGTGGTTCCGGACTGAAGCACCTAGAACTGCTCGGTCACAACGGCCGGCTTCGATATTAAGGATGAGCACCTAAGAAATTAAAGCAATTTCAATGTATTGAAAGCAAAATAATAGGAAAATATCGTGTAACATTGCTGATAAGACCTTAGTACGGTTAGAGCTAGTCTTATTTTCTCAATTTTCTAAATTTGAAACAAACCAGAAAATCTTCAAAAACGGTTTTGTTTGGGGAGATTTATGCCACATCTCAGCCTGCATTCCATTCATTTTATTGTTACGTGCTATGTGGGATCACACATTGATACCACCCCATTGACACCGAAGTTGACAATGAAACTGGAAATGTCCGTTAGTTGGCAACAACGGTCCTCTGTGGATGTGGCAGACCCAGTGAAGCACGCCCACTTAGCCACACCTACAGTGACTCTGAACTGTGAGTGCACTCTGCCACTGCAACGTAGGATGGTCGGTGGCAGCCAGGGGCCCAATTTTGTATCTTTCCGCCATTTTGCCGATCGGTTCGGTACTCTAGCGCACCGAACGGTTTTGTTTTCGAAGTAGAGCCTCAAGATTATTCTGTAATCATTTCGGAAGGGATGCCGAAAGGTCCTAGCGAACCAAAACGTTGTTGGCAGTTCTCCTCGCGCCACCCAATCAAAAGCAATCTGCCTCAGATCCGCTCATGCGCACTGCAGCGCAACAGCGGCACGCACTCGAAGCGGCTATCAGCCGACACACTCACACTATTCTTCACAGTACCGAAAACTGTGGTTAGAGTACGTAATACTGTTCAAATTTCGCTCATCACGTGCTTCCATGAATGCATGATAACGATAGAATATTGACTGTGTTCTGGAAACGGTCATAAATGTCACATTATGTCATTTTATTCTCATTCACATTGACGCCTTGTTTTGGGTTTTACGTTTCGGAATATGAGTTAGTCTCAAATGGTTCAAATGGCTCTGAGTACTATGGGACTTAACATCTGAGGTCATCAGTCCCTTAGAACTTAGAACTACTTAAACCTAACTAACCTAAGGACATCACACACATCCACGCCCGAGGCAGGATTCGAACCTGCGACCGTAGAGGTCGCGCTATGAGTTAGAGATGGAGTGTAGTACCACATTGTACACATACATGTATAGAAACACCCGAAAAGTTCGTCATTTTTTCTGTTTTCGGGTGTTCCTTATTTGCTTCAAAATACATGGAGGCACGTTCTGTCTGTGCAACTAATTTTAAGGCAGTTTCTTTATTGCCATACGCGTTTCGCTACTCTTATTCGTGAAGATGCTTCATAACTAAAAGAAGCGAAACACGTATGGCAATAAACAAACTGCCTTCAGTTAGTTGCATAGACAGAAGACATCTCCACGAACCCGAAAAACTGTTTAAGAGAGTGTCAAAGAGTAAGAACATGCGTAGGATGTGGTTGTACCTCGCTCTTAGAGATCCAAATGATGAAATAGCCTACTTCCCTATATGATACGTCAACAATTTGTTTCAGAAAAACAAAATTAAAAAAGTCTTTTCGAGAGCGTGTGGCGAGTGCACCTATAGAAGTTCGTTGTAGTTTATAACATGCATCTGATGAATCAAAATGTTTCATATATGGTGGTATAATCTAAAAATATTGTGGCTGGAATCTTTGATCTCTGTCTACTGTTATTAAGGATTCGATTGTAGATGAATACTTGTGACAAGCTAAAGTATAAAGACGATTGCTGCTAGTTTCACTTGCAGTAAGCAGTAAGCTCTTGAATTCCTGTTGACCAAACACTCGGAAATCGCTATATAGTCAGAAAAAAATGGTGAATTATTTGTGACAAGAAAAAGTATAAATGTCACTGTCAGTTGTTTCGCTCACAGCAACTTCATCTTTCGTTCCTTAAACATACGAAAGTCATGTAATCGAAGATACTCATTACTGAGAAAGTGCGTCCTTACGTGTAAATAACAACGAGTATATCAGAAAAATGCTTAACTTGGACAATTAACGAAGTCTCAGATCGTGTTACATACACGGAGGGGATAAAGAATATTTTGGTACGCAGTGGTATGTGAACCCACTTCCGTAGATACGGCCCTTGGTTGCCTTTCCCACTATACCACTATTTTTTTTCCTTATTTGATGATCTCGTTTTGTTCATTATTGTTCACTGCGGGTGTCCCATGATACCTGTCCAAGTTCATCGTTGATCCTTTCGCTCAGTTTTTTCATTACAGAGAGCAGCTAATCCTCGGACCAAACACGCTGAGCTACCGTGTCGGCAACCACTACAACTCGCCTGGCGGCAGTACTTTATTCCATGTAATTCCAGTCGGCATAGAAGCAGGCTGACTTCGTTGCCGAATGATGAGGGCGTAAGCTGTAAAAGCATGTCATTTTCGAAGGTTTCCTCTATGAGACTTTACAAAATTCCTTTGCATTGTTATTGAAAAGTTTTAAACCCGTTTCGATAGTTAATAAGTAAACCATTTGCTGGAAAAAGTACGCGAAGTCACTGCCAATTTCAGTTAACATTTATGTGGTATACGTAAGCAGAGCCGACCTTTTGAAATTTAATGATTTTTTAAGCTCTTAATTACGTAAAAATAACAGGCATTTTGTGAGAATATTAACCAAAAATGTTTTTTTTATGTTTAAATTATTCACAGTAAGAACAATAAAAACCATATTTCTAACACAGGAAAATAGTCTGTTATGAACTCACTTTCCAACTGGACGCGCCCTGGTGATTCTTCAGTAACACAATCACTAAAGCCGAAGTTAAAACTGCTCAATACATTTAAAATAACAAATTCTATGTTTAAATAAATCACATCTAACCGAACGGGAGGGCCATACCGAAATCCAAAACCTCTCAATACAGTTGTGCTGTTTGAGGCTTTCCTGGCGCTGCATCTGCTTCACTTCCCGTGAACCTATCAAGCTCTCAATACAGTTGTCGAAAATTTGACAGGAGGACCAATTGATAACAGGTCTCAGAAGCTTACTGAATAGGAACTTCAGATAAAGAACCGAAAATGACGTCATTACCGAGGCTGGCCTACAGAACCGATCGGTATGAGCGATATAGAACAGGGCCCCAGAACAGATTCGTGCATGGCGGCCCACCGTGCAACACTACCGGCTCTCGGTAGGCTGGCCCACCTACAAAATATACATCTCTCACTGTGTATCTACTTCTAACACTCTAGACATGCTGTTACCTCCTCTCAGTGAGGGGTTTCCCTATATCTCTCGAAAAACCTTTATCGCGAAACTAATGGAGCCGAAATATATTTCTTTGTTAAAAAAATTTCTTTTTACCTGATGCTTGCAAAATAAATGCTCATCAACATGTTCGAAGTAATATTTTGGAATACCATTTGCTGCTGAAATGTTTACTTGCAGTTTATAATAAAGCTGATTGGATACTTTTTTCACACTTCGAATATCTTAATCTTAAGCAAAATGATGGGTTGTATTCGCATAGGCTTCTCGGCTATTATACACGTAAATTAGTTTTAGACCTATTCAGAACCGATTTCTAAAACTAGCTGACTAGTAGAATGAAATGTGCAGACACTGGCAGTACTTGAACCTGCCCAAAGGCAGCATTGTTTTTTCTGTTCGTTCGAACAAATAAACAAAAGTAAGATGAACAATTCTGAGTGTCGATGGACTGCATAAAGTAGATACTAAAAAAAACAAATTTTCCTGAGAAGCGGATTTTTGACATGTCAAACCATTTTATTTCGTGCTAGAGACAAAATTGCTTATTTCATTACACAGGGTCAATTACATGTCAATGGATTACCCAAATTAAGCGTTTTCATGCTAAACGATTGTCACTCCACTCACTTCACAACATGATGACTTGGGCCGCGATAAAATCGCCAACATAATGTCTACACTACAATAATAATCCACAAAGAAACAGGTCAATTTATTTGGCTGCAGTAAATCAACACTAATTTGAGAGTAGTCTGCATACATTAAAGCTACAAGGCAAACAGACAAAATAATCGACAACCGATTTAGAGAGAAAATAAACCAAAACGTGAGTTGACAAAAATATCTGCTACACATCCCTTCATTCATTTTCTCTGAGATTGGAGCTACTATAAGAAATAGAAGAGCATCAACATTGCAAAGTCCATAAGTTACCGTCGTGCACGTAGAATGAGAAATGCAGAGATAAAATTTCTCTATGATGCAAAGCTGGATGACTGTAGACACAACATTTTTCTGGATATCTTCTCCAAAGTCGGAAACATTTGTCTGCTTTCATTCCAATAAAAAGCCACAATTTCTACCAATTTACAATTCTGGTTTAAATACCTATGTAGCTCATCTCTGGGCGCCGAAATATCTGGCCACAAAGCAAATTTCTATACTGTTGTTCATGGTGATAAAACAAAGACTTTTAAGCTACCGTTAAGCAAACCGGCAGAATGTAAAAGTACTACTGAAAACAAAACCAGATGTTTTGAATTTTTTCTAGCATTTCAGAATGTGGCCAAAGCTGCTCTCAGATTCTACCCGGATAGTCTCAAAAACGGTTCACGTATATTTGGCTATTCTTCGGGTGAGAATATAAATGAGATGATAGTCCTTCCTCTCCGAGATTAGTTTCGTTTGGTATACGGCGCTTCACATGGGGGCGTTCTTTTGTGACTGGTCTGTCGAAATTACTGATGTAGTTTTTAGCGAGTTGTATGCTTCAATTCTCCCACGACTTAAGGCCTCTGAGCCTTAGACATCATGTCCTGTGGACAATTATAAACCTCATAGCAAGTTTAGTACAAAATTACTCATAGCTTCTTTAATCACACTGTCATGTACCTTCTTTCATGTTTTTACTCAATAATACCTTCCCTGTCCCTGTCCTTTCTCCGAAGCTGCTCCTATTACCTTCATATTTCGTTAACTCTTCCTTTTAGGTTACTATAGCTATGTTTTATTTTACTGTTAGTACCCGCAAATATAAAGATTTTAGTACATTCTATAAAATCACTGCTCATCAACGTGACTCCCATGCCCTTACGTATTACCCACGAGGTCATGGCTTTGAATGTATAGTATTTCTTACTTATACAATTGACGGACATCGCATCCAACAATTTTTTACTTTCCTTTATTAATTTTTACATGTCTATGTGCCCTTGTTACACTTCCATTTCATGTCGCTATAACACTCAAACAATATTTCGGTGCGCTCATGCGGTATTCCGCAGAACTGGCCACCATGTACACAGTTATTCCGTCTCTCTGACCAGCATAAATACAACATTTCCATATACAAATAACGGTTCACGTAGCAATGTGGAGCAGGCCACCTATTGAATTCTCATTTCTCTGAATGGACACCAGTCATACTTGGTCGACACACCTGCGTGTCACCGCAAACCACTACTAGCAAGTCACTCATTTGTGATCCCATTGCTATACATGGAATATAGACACTATTTCATGAAGTAATTCTAAAACTTTTTCAAAATTCTGACGTTTTCTGCTAATACGTTCCACAACAATTGGGTAACAAACTTACCTATTCACACATCTTTACAACATTTTAGCAGTAACACACGTTTCTCAATTTTACCTTATTCCTTCATGGACAGATAGCACATCTTGAACTCTATAAACACCTTTTAAATTGTACGCTCAGCTTCCTGTGCACATAGTTGTAGCTTACACCAAGAAACATACTCTACTTTTCCCACCCTCAACATCCTGCCCTTTTTTGTGCACTGTAGTACTTCTTTTAGCATGATATTAGTAGAAAAGATATTGATTAATCTACATATCCATTCAGGGCAATAACTTAAATTAATTGCTAACTATATACAATATACTTTACTTTCGCCATACATCTCCTTTAATTGTTCCTACATATTCTATGTCATTTTGCCGTACTCTCCCGGGGTTAGGTGTTCTAGTATCAATTGCTTGTTCCTGATTACTTGTGTTATTCATTCCACCCCATCCTTGGTCATACCGTTGACGAGTTTCTCTATTTTCACCAAATGATGCGCCATTACTTTGTGGCTCCCATTTGCGTTCATTTTGTTGCCTATATTCTCTGCCATAGTTCTTCCACTGTACATTGTTCCCACTACGATATCTCTGGTCCATATTTTGGTGAGGCGGGCGATTCATATTGTTTTGCCACTTAATTAATCTAGTGTTACAAGGCCAAATCAGTCAATCACCCAGACTGTTGCCCCTGCAACTACTGAAAAGGCTGCTGCCCCTCTTCAGGAACCACACGTTTGTGTGGCATGTCAACAGATACCTCTCCGTTGTGGTTGCACCTACGGTACGGCTATCTGTATCGCTGAGGAACGCAAGCCTCCCCACAAACAACGGCAAGGTCCATGGTTCATGGGGGGGGGGGGGAGGAAGATTAAAAAAGATTACATGAAGATTAAAAAAACACTTATATTATTCCCTCCGTTGTTCTCCATTCTTTCACCTTACACGTCTCTCTGCCTACGTTTCTCTCGTGCCTGGTGCTCGTTGAAAGCGAGCTCCAACTCTACCCTTAAATCCTTCTACATCACTTCTACATCGGCCGACGAGCATTTGCTGGTACGAAATTGGCAACTTCATGTAACACAATCTTATGATCTCAGCTGGTGTGCATGGGTCGTCCAAATACTGATTCTTTTTTGGTCACGTTTTCGAAATACTTCAGAGGACTAAGGAACCCTGAACTCTCCAAGTCTCTGCTCATCATTATCTCCTGTTTTTGGTACTGTCCTGTGTCTCCTTGGACCTGTATTTCTTTAAAAATGCGTCACGAAACTCTTCATATGACGTGCACGTTTTTGTAATGTTCCGCATGCATTCGGTCGATGTTCCCTCGATATGTCAACATACGAAATCCAGTTTGTACATTAGAGGCCAGTGAGGGAGCAATGATAAATCAAATTGTCCAATGGATGTTTTTGGGTGTAAAACATTACCCTCGTCTTTGTAATGCTGGAATTTTCGTACAGAGATAAAATGCTTAAAATCGAAAATTTCATGAGAATTTCTTCCGCTTGGCCTACCACATTTTCACTTGGCCCTAACGTTTTCAGTCTACCGTTACTCTGGGCATCCTCTCTTCTACTTCCAGTTACGTTTTCATCACTGGAAAAATATCCCATGGTGTGCATTATCGGGTAACAATTATGCATACGAAATATCTCATTACCGTTCTCTGTATTCGCAATTTGCGGCCCAGTAATACCATGTGTAGATGCGGGGGCCATATCTCTAGCGATACTTCGTTGCTCTGCAGATACACTTTCAGTCTGTAGCTGACGAGCATCTCTTACATTAGAGTACATTCGAGTATCGTAAGGACATGGACATGATCGTGCTGAGTTTGAACTGGCCCTTTCGGTTTCTGTTATTCCCAGTTCGCTTATTTCTTTTCTGATATGTGAATTTTGACTAGGTTGCGACCTGACTTCCTGAGATAATTGCCTAATTTCGCTTTCTGTGTTCTGTTTAAATTGGGAGAGCTCCGCCGTCAATGGCTTATTTGGCGCAATTTCTGTGTTTTGCAGCTGCGTTATTTCTATTTGTTTCAAGCGCCTGTGCAACTTCGTTAATGAACCTCTACCTATCTTTGTTGTATTTTCTATCTTCTCTAATGTTTCAAGAGCAATCAGCTTTAGCCTCTCACTAGTAATCGCTCTTCGTTCGCGGTTCTTCTGACCTCCACAATCTCTAGTTTAGTTTTGTTCGGAGGGTCACTGCCTCATTTTTGACTTCCCTCCTTTCATGTTTTATTGATTGAATTTTGACACTAACCTTTTAAATTTTACTTCCCATTTCAGAGCGTACTTCATCAATTCCCTTTTTTATTTGCTATCCCAATTCAGGGCTGACCTGAATTTTACTCCCCATTTCACTTGCCATTGCTTTTAGGTATGCAAAGATTCCTAACACACCTGTGTTATCTAAATGTTCTTTCCTATTGCGACTTTCTCTTCCTCTACTCTTATGTAATCTTCTGCCCTTTTCACCTTCCATTTCTTGGTATTCAAAAAAGTAATCACCACGCGCCCCTGATATGCTGCCTCGTGATGATATCACTGATGGCGATCTACTACGAATCTTCACTATCAGATTGCCCACCACATGCTTGACTGTGTCTATCATCCTTAAAAAGTTCCATTGGATCTATATTCTCGTCACCTGTACCTTGTGCTGCTAAGAAGGCTAACTATATCTCATCCCATTAGACTTTCTTGACTACTCCGTGTATCTGCCATTTCTGTAATGCTACAACTAGTGGTTTGTTGTCCAACTAAGCGCACTTTCGCTCTAGTTATCATGGACTGATCCCTGATAAGAGTCCTCTCTTGAAAGTACACACAACATACATTACACACATTTATTATGTAACGGGCATGTAACATAAATTATCTGCAACTAAAGCTAAACTAATGGCAAAGTCGTGAACGAGAAGTGTCGTTACAATGCAAGCAAAATACAACGACAAATGACGTGACATAAATATGAATAAATTGCTCCCAGCGGGATGAATACCAACGCCTCTGAAAAGGAATACAATAATATACACATATAATAATTTTAACGTTATCGCCTGACTTCACCAGTGCAAACTACATCTACATCTACATCTACATGACTACTCTGCAATTCACATTTAAGTGCTTGGCAGAGGGTTCATCGAACCACAATCATACTCTCTCTCTACTATTCCACTCCCGAACAGCGAGCGGGAAAAACGAACACCTAAACCTTTCTGTTCGAGCTCTGATTTCTCTTATTTTATTTTGATGATCATTCCTACCTATGTAGGTTGGGCTCAACAAAATATTTTCGCATTCGGAAGAGAAAGTTGGTGACTGAAATTTCGTAAAAAGCTCTCGCCGCGACGAAAAACGTCTATGCTGTAATGACTTCCATCCCAACTCGTGTATCATATCTGCCACACTCTCTCCCCTATAACGCGATAATACAAAAGGAGCTGCCCTTCTTTGCACCCTCTCTATGTCCTCCGTCAATCCCACCTGGTAAGGATCCCACACCGCGCAGCAATATTCTAACAGAGGACGAACGAGTGTAGTGTAAGCTGTCTCTTTAGTGGACTTGTTGCATCTTCTAAGTGTCCTGCCAATGAAACGCAACCTTTGGCTCGCCTTCCCGACAATATTATCTATGTGGTCCTTCCAACTGAAGTTGTTCGTAATTTTAACACCCAGGTACTTAGTTGAATTGACAGCCTTGAGAATTGTACTATTTATCGAGTAATCGAATTCCAACGGATTTCTTTTCGAACTCATGTGGATCATCTCACACTTTTCGTTATTTAGCGTCAACTGCCACCTGACACACCATACAGCAATCTTTTCTAAATCGCTTTGCAGCTGATACTGGTCTTCGGATGACCTTACTAGACGGTAAATTACAGCATCATCTGCGAACAACCTAAGAGAACTGCTCAGATTGTCACCCAGGTCATTTATATAGATCAGGAACAGTAGAGGTCCCAGGACGCTTCCCTGGGGAACACCTGATATCACTTAAGTTTTACTCGATGATTTGCCGTCTATTACTACGAACTGCGACCTTCCTGACAGGAAATCACGAATCCAGTCGCACAACTGAGACGATACCCCATAGCTCCGCAGCTTGATTAGAAGTCGCTTGTGAGGAACGGTGTCAAAAGCTTTCCGGAATTCTAGAAATACGGAATCCACTTGAGATCCCCTGTCGATAGCGGCCATTACTTCGTGCGAATAAAGAGCTAGCTGCGTTGCACAAGAGCGATGTTTTCTGAAGCCATGCTGATTACGTGTCAATAGATCGTTCCCTTCGAGGTGATTCATAATGTTTGAATACAGTATATGCTCCAACACCCTACTGCAAACCGACGTCAATGATATAGGTCTGTAGTTAAATGGATTACTCCTACTACCCTTCTTGAACACTGGTGCGACCTGCGCAATTTTCCAATCTGTAGGTACAGATCTATCGGTGAGCGAGCGGTTGTATATGAGTGCTAAGTAGGGAGCTATAGTATCAGCGTAATCTGAAAGGAACCTAATCGGTATACAATCTGGACCTGAAGACTTGCCCGTATCAAGCGATTTGAGTTGCTTCGCAACCCCTAAGGTATCTACTTCTAAGAAACTCATGCTAGCAGATGTTCGTGTTTCAAATTCTGGAATATTCCATTCGTCTTCCCTGGTGAAGGAATTTCGGAAAACTGCGTTCAATAACTCCGCTTTAGCGGCACAGTCGTCGATAACAGTACCATCGGCACTGCGCAGCAAAGGTATTGACTGCGTCTTGCCGCTTGTGTACTTTACATACGACCAGAATTTCTTCGGATTTTCTACCAAATTTCGAGACAATGTTTCGTTGTGGAACCTATTAAAGGCATCTCGCATCGAAGTACGTGCCAAATTTCGCGCGTCTGTAAATTTTAGCCCATCTTCAGGATTTCGCGTTCTTCTGAACTTCGCATGCTTTTTCCGTTGCCTCTGCAACAGCGTTCGGACCTTTTTTGTGTACCACGGGGGATCCGTTCCATCTCTATGCACGCAAGATGGTGATCACTGTCAATAACACCTAATCAATATAAATGGGAGAATTCAGACAACGTCTCTGCGCGAGTATAGACTGAAGAAGTGCTCTCAATCACTGAACACTTGTAATCAACGACGACTCCCTACCTGAAGGCGAAGTCCAGAATCATACAAGTTCACAACAGTACACTGCCTATCCATTTTAACTATAAAATCTCCTGAGAGCATAGACAGCAAATCCGTCTCTACCAGTAAAAACTGAAATTGAGCGACCGTCAAAACCGGGCGCTCAAAACGGAAGACCTCTTCTCTCCACCGTTGGCTTCCCAGCAAAGCTCGGCTCCCCTCCCTAATAACTCAGAAACTGAATCATATTCTCGAAACGTCGGAATATTCTCCCTCTCTAAAGATTCTTCTGAACGCTGACCAAACATATTTTAGTCTTTTGTCGTCCAGCGTGGAAAGTTTGCGAAGAAATACCTATACTCATACAATGGAACGCTTCTCAGAGTAAAAATCCTCGGAAATAACCCAGCCTGCGTGGTTTTTGAGGTGGCGCGTCCTCGTTCCTCTCTGCTGCGCCCAAGATTTTCAGAGTTTCCGAAGTATTATCCGGTTATCCTTCCGGGACTGCTACAAGCCGGCCGGCCATCACTGTATTGTGGTTCAGTGCTCAGATGCCCCGACGTCCGTCTTGGCACTTACTGTGTGAAGCAGGACCAACACACCTGTGTGGGCCTTTCCACCTAGGGCTCGAGGTACGCCTGCTATTTCGTTTCCACTGGCGTTCCAACCTCTAATAGTATAAGGTAATCATTCATTACGCCATTTTCATGCAATAAGTGTTAACAACTATTTAAAAGGTGTACAAGACAGTGTCAGTCTTCTTTAAATATTCACATATACGATATACAACCTATCAAATGATACCTAATTCCGGTTGTAAATCACGGCAATGTATGTAGAGGAGTGTTTGTAAGGTGTGAAATTATAGCCACATTACATGGTTCTTCACTTTTTCTGTTATTTGTAGTGAGACAGTTTTGGTGTGAGGTGTGATAGGTTTTGCTGATATTTTTCTGTAAGTCGCAGTGGTGTCGACTACTGTATGAGCCCGATCCAAAAATTTTTCACCTCCAATAGCTTCATAATATCTCAAATCCTATGCACACATAGCCACGCATATGTCAGTAATTTTGTCTTGAGCAGATCTGGGAAGGCATTTTTGGTCAACACATACCACCTGTTTGTTATACATTCAAGAATGGTGTGAAACATGTGAAGTGCTAGATGACCCTTTCGCATGCAAGTAAAGTTCATTGCACTACACACAACAAACGTGGTTAACGCTGTTTCCACCGCCATCTGCTATTGGCTTGAACACTGACAAAATTGTACTTTCAAGATTTGAATCAGGCTGTACGGTTCTGTACTCAACAGCCATTACTTTTTGTTTTATGTCCCGTTTCCTTTGACGTACTTTCCTTTTCTTTTCGAACCACTTGCAATTACCGCAGTCATCTTCTATATATTAGAAAAAACATGAAAGTCTGTTATATCATTTTTTTGACAAATAATAAGACATAGTATCCTTGCAAAAGATTATAAACGAATTTTCTAAATTTTGTAAACTATTTCCGAGAATTTACTAGCGATTCGCGCCTCATTTATTTGCCTCCATGGCAATGCAATTGCTGCTGATTGTGTTGGAGCAGCACTGTTACAAAGCATCTGTTTTATAAGTATAAAGGCACCACAATGTTGTACAACTGCCCTCGTCCTTGTTAGAAGAATTAAGAAAGGTTAAACCGTGTGTATCAAAGTGGCCCAGTAAATTATTGTCAGTAGGGATGGCAATAAAATAGCCGATGTGAGGAAAGATAGCATTGAACTAAGAAGCAACTTGTTGCAAAATACAGAATAACAGTTCTTCTGTAAAGATTAATAGAAAAAAGTCGTATACTCCTTTGGATTAAATTCTTACGTGTCGAATATTTAAGACATAATACGTATATTTGCGGATAAGAACACAAAGATTGCGAGACGCTGAGAAAGGAAGATAGTCTCTATCTAATAACTATCTAGATGGCGCGTGAAATGATACGAATATATGTGGGATGAAAATAGTTTCAGGAAAAGATAACGAAATCGAGAAAAGAGAGGAAACATGTTATTCTTTGAGTGTATACATTGAAGTAATAAAATCAGTTAATTTATAATTGAAAGAAAACTGCAGATGCATCTAATCAAATCAATAATTTTTCTACGCTGTAGTAGAAAGAAAAGTGAACACGCATGCAGATATGTTTGTCGATGTTTTGACGCAGATTCATTAACAAAAATAATTTAGTTTGATAAATACCGACACTCTGTCTCCAGAAGTGAATCCCTCGACGAATTTTCCTGACTGAAAGCATGTACCTCAACTTTTTTTAGACAAAGAATTTTCAACGTATATCATTCGACTTCCTTTAAGAATACGCATGGCCATATTATCTTTGTTCACATTCCATGCGATATTTCATATGTTACATATGTGATTACATATTAACAATTCTTATGTACTGAGTTCTACCACTTTCTTTCTTTTTATTTTGCTATAATGCATATAGTATTGGAGAAATGATGTTTGTTTAAAGCGTACACACGGCGAAAAACTTACAATTTTCGCCAACAGAAAAAAATATTTGCAAGTGCACAACCACCAGCTATGGGAAAGTAGACTGTTGTTTTTTTCAACCCAGATACACGTAAGATGCCACATTACGATTTCTTACAATCGGCTTAGTCATATTCCAGCTTTAGACTCTACAAAAACTATACATGGTTTCAGAAACCTTAGTAAGCTAAATTTAATTAAAAATCCAGGAGATAATCGTAACAAAAATGAAACTGAGCATTACAGTGTGATAGCGGTGTGTAGATGCTGTAGTTGCAAAAAAAAAAAAAAAAATGGATCTGAGCACTATGGGACTGAACTGCAGTGGTCATCAGTCCTCTACAACTATTTAAATCTAACTAACATAAGGACATCACACACATCCAAGCCCGCGGCAGGATTCGAACCTGCAACCGTAGCGGTCGCGCGGTTCCAGACTGTAGCACCTAGAACCGCTCGGCCACTCCAGCCGGCTGCTGTAGTTGCAGATCGAGTTGCTTGTGTTGACTGAAACGTCATTCCAACAACCATGTAAGGAAACGCCCACGGCGTGTAGTTTTGATTAAATTGTTACAGAAGAATTTTATTTATGAAACAGAAGTACGTAAAGTAACGATAAAATAAAGTATGTGTTCCCAGTTGTGGGAATATGAGGTAAAATTATTGCAAACAGGTTCAAAATAATGTGCGGAGCAGCCTGGCCGGCACAGTGACCAGACGGTTTCGCTTCGTCCGACAGCGTGTTTGCCAGTGCAGAGCAGTGCCGTGTTAGCTCGCGGGCAGCACTGATTTGAAGGACTGAGAGGGCACTCCGGTCACAAACAGACCGGCCCGTTCGGTGACGTCACGTTGCTCGTTTCGTCCGAGACTGCTGAAGCCCATGTCGGAGCCGTGCGGCGCCCGGCCATGAGACGGGTCGCTTTCCACGACTCTGCAGCCAGACAGCCCCACTCGCGCTGTGAGCCTCTCCGTCACATGACGCTATGCAGACACAGCCTAGTCGCTGCTCCGACAACATCGTTCGTGCCTTACTTCGCAGAGCCTCATCCTTGTTGCTATTGTATTAGTTCGACACTTGTCACTGCTGTCTTATTTATAACGAGTCTTCAACAGTTGAGTTGTTCGTTTATCGTTTCTGCTCCTGTTCAGCTTTCGGATGACGACAGTTGTCGTGCCACTCCGTAGCCCGCCTCTCCTTACCGTTGTGTATGAAGTCGTACACTACATTTCAACATGCAGTACAGGAAGACTCATGTGGCTGTAAGGCATCGAGAAGCGTACGTGTCTCGACATGCGACAGATGATCTCAGGGGATAAGAACGGTGAGGTAAGAGCCGTATTGTGCTGGAACCTATACATATAGCAGAGATTCACTCGCGAGGCTTGGCAGAAAGGAGAATAACTTTCATCAGCTACATTCGCGGTATAAATTATGTTATACATCTCCAACCGTATTTCAGTTAACGTTGATACTCAATGTTGAAAACTACGGACCAATCACAGGCGCGCCCTGGGCGGGCATGTGCCACACTGTTAACATAGCGCAGTACGAGTCTACGATTGGTTTTCGGGGAGGCAACACGTGGTGATTGAATACGTCGAGTGCGATTTCGCGTGAAGACGAATGGAGTCGGTGAAAATTGCCTAGAAAAACATTTATATGTGATCTTGCGTGAACTCGAGATCGTGTGAAGCATTTTGTTGTGACTTCAGCAGTGCTCTAGAAATAATTAGTATCCGGAAACTTTGCCATGAGTGCTGATACTAGACTGAGCCACGGACTCATTTACGTGAGTTTATGAATTTATCTATGAAAATAAAAATCAAGTGGTATCCCAATATTCCTTAATTTCATTTGTAGTAGCACTAAGATCTTTCCCATTTTCCACTTCGTTATGCACTGTGTATGGATGTTGAAGCCTGCGGCAAAAGAAACCAGTCGGGACGGTGGCTAAGTCATTCTTACAATCAAGATGTGAGTATTGCCTCCAGTGTTCTAGGGTAAGTCAGCGGGGACATTAATTCCAGAAAGCAGTCTCGTTTATTATTCCTACCACATGTTTTGGTGGGACATTTGACACTCAGCAATGCATCGTGTGCTGTTTGAAGGTTACAATTTGGATCTTTTAGGAATTACACTTGGCATACCCTCACAATACATTACACTTGGCATCCCTGTGGGTGGTTGTGTCACTAATGTCGCAGAATATATTTTGAACTAGTACATATTACCCTCTAAGTACTTTACTCTTGACATACCTTGTGTGAGGTAAATGCTGTTAATCAGCGATTAATCTGAGTAAGATGCAATAATCCGCTAAGTACGTTACAGGTTTTTCCGGAAAAAACCGAGCAGATTAGAGTATCGATTATCTGAGCGTCGGTCAACCGAACGACCGCTTAACCGGATTGTTACTCGCTCGCGCGTGCCGTTCTCCCACCGCTACGGTCTTACCCCGCCCCGCACCCACGGAACGCTAACGCTAACGTAGCGTTATATTTTCTATGAGCTATAACATGAGATATATAACCGGTTAGAGGAAGATGGATCTACACCAAGTTATCTAATGAGTACAACATTAGTAAGTCGAGAATTAAAGATATAAGAAAACATAAGAGAAACGTCACAAATTTTATTTCTAAGCTTGATTCTATTGATGGATCAACAAGTCGTAAAACTATGAATATCGCCACGAACATGGATCTAGATGATTGTGTTTACAAGTGGTTTTCATAAACGAGATTACAAGGTGAACCTGTCTCTGGTCGCATTCTATTTGAAAAGGCAATTCAATTTAATTAAAATCTTTAAGGGTCATCGAATTTTAAAACAAGTATTGGCTAGTTAAAACGCTTTAACTCAACACATGGCATTCGTGAGATCCAAATACAAGAAGAAAAATTGTCTGGTGATTCTTCTTCAGCGGCAGATTGTTTCAAAATCAGATTAAGGGACGTATCAAGGGAAGCAGATTACACTCTCAAAAACGTTTATAATGGTGACAAAATTGGGCTCAGTTGGAATGTTTTGTTAAGAAAAGCTCTTACTTCACGACATGAATAAGCAGGTCCTGGCTTTAAATTAAGCAGTAATCGTATTACTGTTTTTGCCTGTGCTAATGCTACTGGTAGCCACCGATTGTATATGCTCCCATTGAAAGTAAGAAACACCGTTGTTTCAAACACGTTAATACATCTGCAATTCCTATTTATTAGCTACACAAATGAGCGCCTGGATGTATAGTACAATTTTCGCGGAATGGTTTATGGAAGTTTTTGTATTCTCAGCAAAAGCTCATCAGTTAAAGAACGGCAAAAGGCAGAAAATGTTACTGTTCCTTGACAATGCACAATTCATCCATGATGTGATATCTTAAGTGAAGAGGATATGTTCATAAAAGAGATGTTTCTCTCACCGAAAGTAAAATCATTATTACCGCACATTCATCAAGGTGACGTTGGAACTTTCAAATTTATTTATTTAGCGTATGTGGTTTTCAAGTACAAATGGTTTCATGTTTAAATACATAAAGACAGCAAAGATAAAAATCAACATACATTATAACACATAAATAATGTCTCGTCTTATGGACATTCAATTAAGGATAAAGTATGCATACACAGGTTGTTACAATAAGGTATCTTCTCATAGATGAGATAAAATAATCAAATAGAAATTGTCGCTATAAGGTCATTCAGCAATCACATATATGGAATCTATAGAGTCTCTTTAAAGTTCTATGTCTAGGTTTTCCATCCACTCGACGTCTGCAGGGCAGGCTGCATAAAGTTCTCGAATGGATCCTTTAAACGCACGTTTAGGGCATTCCTGAATGATGTGCTGGATCGTTTTCTCTGGATGTCCATAATCGCACTGTGGTGAATCTCGTATGCTCCATCTACAGAGCATCTCGCCACTTCTGCCATGACCAGTTCTGAGTCTATTGAGTATAACCCAAGTTCTTCTTGGCAGGTCTGTACCAGGTAGGTTTCCACCAGGTGATATTTCATTGCAGTTCTTGGATAGTCCGGTCTGAGACCATTCATTTTCCCATGACTCCATAGCATCGTAGGAAGTAGCCATAAGGTTTTGAGCTGTTCTACATGGCGGTCTTCTATATCTTAGTCGGGAAAGATATGGAGCAATGTCCTGACAAATTGGAAGGTTGGTATTGGAGGAGATTGTACGCCATTCATTAACTAAGGCGGTTTGCCGCCTAGGATGTGGTGGAGCTATACTGCAGAGAACAGGAAGCCAAGGTAGTGGGGTGTAGTTAATGGTCCCAGTTATCGTTCTCATGGTATTGTTTAGTTGAGTATCCACTTTAGACGTGTGGCTACTGTTAAGCCAAACAGGGCTGCAATATTCCGCAGCAGAGTGTACCAGCGCTACAGAAGAAATCTTCAGAGTATGTACATCAGCTCCCCAGCTAGTATTGGCGAGCTTTTGAATAATATTATTTCTTGTACGTATCTTAGCAGCAGTATCTATTAGGTTTGGTTTGAATGTAAGCGGTCTATCCAATTTAATACCAAGATATTTTGGGTTTGGGTTATGCTTTAACTTTCTACCAGCAAAGGTAACATCAAGGGTTCGGGTTACCTGTTGAATGTTTAAATGAAACACTGTAACTTCTGACTTTATTGGGTCAGGAATTAATCTCCAAGCTCTGAAATATTTACCCATTACTCCGAGGTCTTGGTTAAAGAAGTTTTCACACTGTTCAAAACTTTCATGTTGCACAGCCAGGGCCATGTCATGTGCGTAACAGAACTTCCGCGCATTTGTTGTTGATATGTCGCTTATCTACACATTGAAAAGTAATGGTGCCAATACAGAACCTTGTGGTTAGCCGTTGTTTGAAACAATGGTTCGACTCTTCATTCCTTTAAATGGTATTACGGAAAGAACTGTTACGTAAGTTATTGTTAAAAAGAAAAGAGGCGAGAGATGGGAGTCTGCTAAGAAATAATAAAATGTTTGATTTTAAACATGCGATCTACATGATCGGAGCAGGGTGGGATAATGTAAAGGAGCAGAATCTGAACAAAGCCCGGAAAGAACTTTGGCTATGGGGGAAATTTCTCAAAGTGTAATTGAAAATGAAGAACAGAATGATGTGTCTGAAATGCTCAGTGTACTTAAAGAACTCAATTACCATGTATGTCATGAAGAAGACGTTCCAAATGGATGAGCGCAAGCGATGAAACTTCTGGGCACCAATTCATGGGGGATAGCGAAATTGTTTACCTCTTCACTGATAAAGCTAACGCCGTCAGCATCTCATCAACTAGTGATCCAGAAAATGAAAATATACCAACTTCTTCCGTAGCATTTACGCGTTCTGATATTGCCTTCCGGTGGTTTGAAGCTCAAGATAAAAGCGATTCGTATCAGGTATCGATACTGGAAATAGTGCGTGACTTAGATGCACGTGAGGGCGTGGGCTTGCTTAGACAGGCCAAAATGAAAGAATTTTAAGGCATTAATGACGAGTGTACCGTACGTGTAAAACGTATATATATATATATATATATATATATATATATATATATATATATATATATATATATATATTACATCATTTTTTTATTGGGCTGTACAACATACATTCCTATAGTACTTGCCTTTACAATAATGAAAGAGATTCATGTTATTATCAATATATTTAATTTTTATTGATAAATATAAGTATACATTTCGACTATCCGAATAAACCGGTTTTCCGAACACATGCGTCCTCCAGTTGGTTCAGATGATCGACGCTCTATTGTACTTCAACGCATAATCATAATGAATTAGTGGAACTGACGCTAAAACTTAGTCTTACTGCAGTAGGCCGAAACTACCGCACTGGATGTTTTCTGCGTATTATACTCGTCTAAATATCACGCAGGGTGGGGATGGAAAATCCTGGTGACTTGGCTGTGGGTCCTTAAGATCGCTACTCAGTTAGAAGAAATTGATATTGCCACAGAAGGTACCTGTGGACAACTCTGTCTTCACTTCAGAAGTAAAGTGCTACAGATGTGGGCATAAAGATCAAGTACAGCAGCTACGTCAGCAATGTGAATGCTGTAAGTGTGGACGGATTGGACAAGAAGCACAGGATTGCTGGAATCAACGGCAAACTAAACAACATTGGCGGAAACAGACGTTAAATGCAAGTGTTCCAACTATTTGAAGGAATTCCCAACAGAACGTAACACTGTAAAAACTGATGCACAGGTGAAAGATGCTTGGCAGGCTATGTGGAAGGCAAGGAACGTAAATATCTGTTAGACATATGTCGCAAGGCACACCCGTCATGAGGGGTTGACGAATAACTGTGAAAATGTATGCTAAAAGTTGGTTCCCATGATAAAATACCATCAGGTACGGGTAAATTAGTGTGGGTTTCCACGACACCTATTTGCCAAGTAAGGCATCAGATGTGGTACAGAGGCTATCAAATAAAGAAGAGTTGCACAAAATGCATTGCTTTGTGTGTAGAAGGGTAGCATGTGTAGGTACCATTAATGGCAAATTAATGACTCCTTTAAGCCTAGATAACTAGAAATGTACTTGCTTAGTGTGTTGAAGGGCTTAATGACAACCACTTTACAAATATTAAATGAAGAGGGTATTAGTAGAGCCACAAGCAAACCATCAATGCAGCAACGTTACGTAACAAAGTAGATCATTTGGAGGACAGTGATCTAAAGCTTTGCCGCTATGGTTTATGGATTTATTCAGTAAGAATGGTCCTTTACCACCAACACCTGTTACTCAATACTGTATACCTACGGGCAATGACTTACCAGTCTACAGAAAGTCATACCGCATATTGAAGCACGTCCAACCAAAAGGAAGAGTTTATATACTCATGCTCATAAATTAAGGATAACTGCAGAACGTGGTGCCACACAACGTGGCACTATAGAAAACTGGCGCTAATAGCAAAGGCACACAGGGAATAAACACGACACAGATCTGGAAGCCCACGGTATTGGGGATAGTTTGAGAAAACCGTCTCGAAACACATATGCTACAAAACGCCACTGTTTCCTGCGCATTTACTCCGACATCAGTATGGGATATGATCACCATGCACACGTACACAGGCCGCATAACGGGTTGGCATAATCTATATCAGGTGGTAGAGCAGCTGTTCGGGTATGGTCTCCCACTATTGCACCAGTACCTGTCGGAGCTCCTGCAGTGTCCTTGGGGTTTGAAGATGTGCAGCGATACGTCGGCCGAGAGCATCCCAGACGATGGGGTTTAAGTCTGGAGAACAGGCAGGCCACTCAATTCGCCAGATATCTTCTATTTCAAGGTACTCCTCCACGGTGGCAGCTCTGTGGGGCCGTGCGTTATCATCCATCAGGAGGCAGATGAGACCCACTGCACCCCTGAAAAGGCAAAATGACGTCCGGATACATCTGACGTGTTACAATTTATCTGTAAAAGACATGCAGGCTTGTCTGCGCACCAATCATAATCCCACCCCACACCATCAAACCACTACCTCCATACAGGTCTCTTTCAAGGACATTAAGGATTTGGTATCTGGTTCCTGGTTCACGCCAGATGAAATCCCGGCTAAAATCACTGTTCAGACTATACCTGGACTCGTCCGTGAACACAACCTGGGACCGCTGTTCCAATGATCATGTACTGAGTTCTTGATACCAGGCTTTACGATCTCTCCTGTGACCAGGGGTCAGTGGAATGCACCTTGCAGGTCTCCGGGCGAATAAACCATGTCTGTTCAGTCGTCTGTAGACTGTGTGTCTGGAGACAACTGTTCCAGTGGCTGCAGTAAGGTCCCGAGCAAGGCTACCTGCAGTACTCCGTGGCCGTCTTATGGCAGTGACAGTGAGATATCGGACTTCTTGTAGTGTTGTACACTGTGGACGTCCCGTACTGTAGCGGCTGGACACGTTTCCTGTCTGCTGGAATGTTGCCATAATCTTGAGATCACACTTTGTGGCACACGGAGGGTCTGCGCAACGATCTGCTGTGTTTGACCAGCCTCCAATCGCCCTAGTATTCTACCCCTCATAACGTCATCAATATGTGTTCTTTGAGCCATTTTCAACACACAGTCACCATTAGCACGTCTGAAAACGTCTGTATACTTACTCGCTGCACCGTACTCTGACATGCACCAACACACCTCTGCGTATGTGGACTATTGCCAGCGCCACCGTGCGTCGACCGCAGGTCAAATTCACCGCATAGTCATACTCCGAGGTGATTTAAACCCGCAAACCGCTCACCAGAGCGTTGTTTCACCATGTATCAGCATTATCCTTAATTTATGAGTATAGGTGTAGATCAACAGTTGGTGGAAGGTATTCTAACATACTGGGTGGTGTCTGTTTGTTCTATATCGTGTCTTCCTACCACTTTCGCGCAACGACGCTCTGAACGAGTTTTTGAGAGAATTGACTAGTTTGAACCTGGGACCTGTTGCTGGTAAGGAGACACCAGACCACACATGACATGTAGAATTCAGAAGAGTTCAGTGAGACTAGCGATGATATAACCAAATACTTAATGATTTCAGGGTCACCTCCACTGCACTCCCTGTAAAAGTATCTTAATACTAACTAAATTTAGTGGAAGGCGTTCAACGCTTTCCTGTTTTTAGTTAGCTGGTAAAGTAACGTCGAAAAAGCAGTTAAGTTTACCATTGGAAATTTTATTCTACTCACAAAACATCGTTTAAAAATTGCACTATTGATAAAAGGAAGTGTTTTAATACAGGATGGTAAAACGCAACTGCGTTCAACAAAAATGTGAACTAATATTCGGTAAATGGGTTTCCAAGTTCTACAATGGATCGAAGGATGACCTATGCCATATCACATCTAAAATCTAGGTTTAAATTAAGTTTCACAAAAGAGAAAACTATCAAAATGGTCTACAGTGACCCTCAATTATCTTTAATTACTTATCTAACTTGTCGTAAATTACAGTGGCTGATGTGGCTTCTCAATAACTATATAACAGAAAAATCATCGCGTTTCAGATCTTTACTTCAAGTGGCAAATGTTAACACCATGAGCTTTAATTGGCGATCGACACTAGTATTACGCAAAAAGGGGGTGTAACAGATGAGACTTCTGCAGTTCTGAGTGAAGCTTTATGCGCTGTTATGCGGCATCGCGTGTGTTCATCACCTTGTTGGTGTTCGTCAGGGGGCGGCGGCCGGCGCAGCAGCCATCCAGCTCGCCGTCTCGGAAATAACTAGCCTCTCCTAACGTCTCCTTACTACCATTTACCGAAGTTGGTTTAAAGAAAACTATCTGGCTGTGTTTTCATTTGACCAATCAGGGTCTCAATGTTAACCTTAAGCTCCGCCTACAAAAATTCTGTCTATCCAATGAGAAACGTAATACTTTTCGTGGTGGGGCAATGTTTTTAAAGTTTGCAACGTAAACGAGACGTGAAAAAGTCTCACGCTAAAACTTGCAGCTGGTGTGGTCCTTTTAGCGTTATCGTAAGATCTATACTGTTCTTCTGGAGGGCTCTATCTTTTAACATGGGCTGGGGGGTGGTCCTTGATGTAACAGAGACACGAAAAAGTCTCTCGCTAAAACTTGGAGCCGGCGTTGTCCTAGTGGTTAGCTGGCGACGTGGGTGTCCAGTCCGTCCCTTATCGTAGGGCCTTCTAGCTTGACACGGTTCTGCTCTCGGCTTCTGTTCTTGTTTCTCCCCTCTGAACTGCGTCTGTCTCACAGTGGGAAGGTATGACATGCATTTAGGCATTCTTGTTTTAGTCTGTGGTATTCCATTTGCTCACTCGTTACTCGTATTACTTTGGTTAATTTAATGTCACGATTTATTCGGAGCTATGTGACATACTACTGGATTTGCTTATCATTTCAGGGTTTACATGGAAGGTGTTGGATTTGCCTGACACCTTACATTATAACAGATCGTAGTAATAGCCCATGGGGGGCAAGTATCCAAGAAAGTCCCCAGCAAGTGCCAAGAAGTACTGATTGTGGTGAAATTACTGTTACTAGAATGTGATATTTGCCACCTATCCCTACCCCAATATTACAGAAGACTTAGATAATTTAGGACAGTGCCAGTACTTTACATCAGAGGATCTAAGAATCAGATATCACTAGCTAAAGATAGTCACAGAATATAGGCCAAAAACCACCTTCACAGACCGTGGGACATTACTAGTATTGCAGGATGCCGTTTGGGCTTAAAAACGCGCCAGACACGTTCCGTCTTATTACATGGTGTGCTAAATGGACTGAAGCCATGACCATGTATGACATATTTAGACAATATCATTTTATTTTTTAAGCATATGCCAAAACATGTGAAACGCTTGGAAGGCACATTCAGCAGGCTACAGTCAGCATGTCTGGCACTTAGCATAGGCAAGTGCCATTTTCCATAGACAATGGTCAGCTACCTGTGACAGGTGATTAGTGGGAAAGGTGTTTAAACTGTTCCTCACCTAACAGAGAAATTAAGAACTTTACAACATCACAGACCACGAAACAACTACAGTCATTGCTGCGTTATGCAATTATTATTGCAAATTTGTAACAAATTTAGCACAGGGCACAGGACATTTGAATCGGTTGTTACGGAATGGTGTGAAATTACAGTGGTCAGTGAAATGTCAAGTGGTGTTTGAAACAATAAGGATGACCTTAGTTTCTCATTTAGTGCTAATGTTTCCTGATTTTGAGAAGAAATTAATCTTCTCATGCAGCGCCAGCAATGGGGCACTTGGTTGTACGCTGAGCCTGAATATCAATGGACACGAACATCCATTAGCATATGCTTCATGACAGCTGAAAAGTGGTGTGTAACTACTCCACTACAGAAAACGAAATTCTATCTCGTGTATCACAGCATATACTTTCATTGTCACTTACATAGCAGGAATTTAAAGGTGGAATGGATCACATATCATTAAAATGTATGTTAGGGCTAAAAGAATCTTTGAGTAGATTAACGAGCTGGGCGCCCAAATTTAGTGAGTTTTGATCATCGGGTGACTCATAAACTAGGCAAGAAACATGCAGTTTAGATAGTGTGGGTAGGAAGGCTGCAGTACTGAATGCACTAGGGAAAAGTGTAACGGCAAAACGCACAGGTGGCTGAGAAAACCTGTCAGGCATCCAAGTCACTACCACAGTTCGTGACACATGAGGGCCTACTCTGCAGCAAGACAAAATGACGATCATGCATTGTGGTTCCGACAGTGTTCAAGGGTGGTGTATTGGGACAAGGACATGACCGTATGTCGCCAGGTTATGGAGAACACAGAACAATGGACAGACTAGTCATGGAGTGGTTCTGGTGAGCAACAAGTGTACATGCAGAACATAAAGTGCTGTGTATCTTGTAAACAAAGAAGTGATGTTAGTTGTCAAAAACTATCTTTCCAAAGTCTGACAGAGACATCTAAACCTTTTCAGAGGATTAGATTTGGTATCTTGTGACTGTTCAATAGAACACTCCCTGGAAGTAATTATATACCAACAATTACAAATCTTTAGATTATTTTTGAAGGTTACTGACAATGGCTGCGATTCCTTATTAGCAGGCCAGTACCGTAACCCAGACTATAGTTAACAGTTGGATACTTAAATCTGGTGTGCCTGATACCTAAGTTATACATCACGGAACGACTTTTGCATCACACTTGATGAAGCAGCTATGTCATGTACTATATGCCCATAAGTCATGTACAAGCCCATTCCATCCACATACCAATGGTAGAATGGAGTGAGTGCATAGAACCATCTTTAAAATGTGGGATTATTACGTTAATAGCCTGCACAACCACTGGGATAGGTACTACATTACGCAGGCTGCACATATAATTCTAAAGTATATATGGGTTCATGTCTGTTGCTATTTGAGATGGTATATGGCAGGAAACTGCTGTCTCCCTTTGATGTCATGATTCCTAAATTAGGTCCCAACTGTGAATCAGTCAAGAAGTTTGCAAAGAGGATTCATGAGGTGTGGCAGAAGGTAAAGTGATCGAATACTAAAGCCTTGGAAGGTCATGAAACAGTCTGGGCCACATATGAGAAAACTGCCACAGTATTATGGGGGTCAATGGATGTTAGCCACTAATCCTTACATGGCTAAGAGAAAGACGAATAAGTCCTTGACTAAGCATCAGGGTCCTTTTAAAGTCACTGAGATGATTTCATCCCGAACTTTCAGTTTCCAACTTAAACTTCTCTTTTCTATGTTATTAGAGTTGAAGCATTTATAAAGACATGGTGGATGCATTGCCACAAATTTCAGTAACACAGTAAGGGTATATGAAAATGACTGGGAAAGTGAAAAAGCGCGTTTCAGTGGATAGGCATGATGCACATTGATATGCTCTCAGGTCACATGAAAAGTAGTAATAATTGGGTTTAACTATGTTTTTTGTAAGTGCTAATTAATTCATGCACCTTTTTCTGTTTTTGTTCAAGTGCGTTGTGGGTTTTTATTTACACTACTCATAGGTAGTTGTAGCTGTGTTTTGGATACAGGTATTTCGTGGTTGTTTTGTGCTGTATGGCCATTTTGGAGGAAGGAGAGAATGATGGACGTCCTTTTTCTTAGGTGGCGGATCAGTAGGGACACTCGAATGAGTTGTTGTAGTCCTGATGTTGCAGTATGTCGTTAGCGGAAAAGTAATGCAGCAGTTCACATTCAACCGCTAGAATCAGGTGTGTTGTTTTGTAGACAACCCGATCTGCTATCAACCAATCATGTGAGGTTGACTGTTGATGTATGGGAAATAAGGAATCTAGTTCACAGGTTGCAGGATGCATTCATAGAGCTACACAGGGGAGCACAAGGGAGAAAAATTCACATCGAGGTACAGGACGAATATAAAAAACTGAGGCTACCGTATGGCCAACAGAGAGCTCAACTGATGCACATCACTGACTTTGTACCATGGACGCTTGTTCACAGGAAAAGAGGGAGGAGGAAAAATACTGGAACAGCCGATAATGAGAATATTCAGAAGCTGAACGACATGACGACAAGTATATCTTATGGTGGGCACTACAAAAACCACCAAAGTGGCATACGGTGCAGTAATCGAATTTAGAATTGAGAGTTCTAAGTAACACCGACATGGTTTGCGAGTTGACCATGGAGTACACCCAGCACACAATGAAAACAGTAAACAGTGATTTGAGAGAAATACATAACTGTTAGAAAGTACAAGGGTACAACCGTATTCAAACTGACTAACTCGGCTTCGTATTGGGTAGGAAAACCATTTCCAAATCCAACCCACCTTAACAGTACCATAAATCCTGACAGCATACCCTCTTAGGAACGCTAATTTGCATCTTACCAAGGGAAAAATTTCCATGATTATATTTCGTACATTCAGCAGTATCATGAGAGCTGACATCGAAATGTCATAAGCATATGTATTACGATCACCAGCCTTGACGTGTTTCTTATAGCAATTCGCGTACTTTACTTTTGCTTCAGATGCAAAAGTGACAATTTCTACCGACACATCAAACAGCAGTCAAGTGTACCGACATAACCGGAATATATAGATTAAGGGAAACTTAAATATTTAATAGCTGGTAAGGACAGAAATAGAAATAATGTCGCGTACCTTTGAAAGGGTACAGTAAACCAATACTTAGAAATAATGGTATCGAACTAAAGAACAAAAAGGGACTGAAACAGGTCAGCTCACACGGAAATAAAATTGCTACAACAAGTGCAGTGCACCAAATGCAGTGCACAATTATATATATAAATTTATGAGATTGTTGCAAAGGATGATCACCGGCATGTTTGGGACGATTTATTTTGAAGAAAGTGGGGAACGTTGCGCCTCAGAATAAATTCTGTGTGCATTCAGACAGTTTTTGAAGCTTTACTCCGTGAGTTCAGAGTCGAGAAGGCGAGCTAAAGGCTGATACGTCAACTGGTATGTCAACACGGTATACCGCCGACGCAGCAGACAGCAAGACAGTACACGTTCATTGCCTGACAACCACCGAGCGAGGAAAGCAAAAGAGTAGATATGGCTTCGCATCATAAAAAGGCAGTATGAAAGAACAATCCATAACAACAAGCGTCAGAGCGCCACTACAGTAATCAAACCTTGCCGAAAAACACAAGCTCAGCAACCCAGAATAATTACTGAATAACCATATCGGGGCAAGGAGCAATGACGTGACCGGTAAATGAGGGCGAATTTGCTGAAGCACCTAAAGTCAACACGTCATAGGGATGGGCTCGGCTCTTTTAATACCGGGTTTCGGAGCTCTAGAACGCATTTAGTCATGCCACCATTCTTTCCATGTCAACAGAACCGGAGAGAATGCCGGTCTATTGAGTTTCAGTGAAACCACGACTAGCTGATCAATGACTGTCTGCTACTATCCTATTGCTTCCTTCAGCTTCGAGACGCAGCCAACCTGATGAGAACTACAGCCATTGTCTATTGTTGCTACCTACTGGGCCATCATAGATGAGGAGACGGCTGGCGTGCTGCAAGACCTCCTCCCACTAAGAAGCATTCGTGGATGAGTTGCGAGCTGACCTCTATATACCGTTCAGGTGAGGCGCGTTTCAGCTACCCCTGATCAACCTGTCAACATCCGCTACAGTCTTGGTCAACCTGTCGCTGGTGACAACGGCCTGATCTTCACGACAAATGGCATCTTGGGCCACACAGTCGGCTATTCTCACCTAGGTGCACGACAAGCTGCCTACAGGAGCGCTGAGTTTTGGAATCACACTGCATGCTGAATGGATGGATTGGGTCAGGACTTCCCAACGTGTGGTCCGCGGACCCCTTAGGGGTCCGCCGGCTCATTCTAGGGGTCCGCGGCTACCTCTCACCAAATCGCGTAAAAATAATGAGTAAAATTATTCAATAAAAATGTGAAAAATCAAATTCATCACTATTTTTTTTCCGTGTGAATAACATGTGTACTTTCACTTCAGGTCGATTTCCCAAGCAGCCTTTGCGGTTCCTAAGTGAGAATGCATACACAGTTTAGTACCGGAGAATGCTGCTTCTCTGATCGACTGTTTCGCAACAATACAGGGGTCGTTTGTGAGCTAGATGCGCTGAAACCTTTTATGCATGCGCACAGCGATCTTTGTCGCCCAATCACAGAGGCATCATTAAATGTTAAACTTGCTTTGTCAGTGCACTACCTATTTCATAAGTCGATTTTTGACCAGTTTATTACTTCTAACATGGATAGGTGGCTGAAGTCAGGATCATTGAAGAAGGGTGCAGTTTCTCCATCGCCTTCAGAACAAGGGAAGTTTCCAGTTGAAATGAATGAGGAGGGAGGACGACGAATGTAAGAACAATCACAAGAAGCTCCACAGCCAGATGTATTATGTGAAAACGCTGCAAGCACTCCACTGGTTGCAATATCCTGTGTAAGTGGAATAACCAAGAAGCGTAAGTGCAACGAAAGCTATTTAGAAATGGGCTTTATGGAGACAAAGGAGGATAAAGCTCAGTGTGTAATTTGTGCGCGCGTCCTTCTGAACAGTTGAATGGTTCCAGTAAAACTGCGCCGTCATTTTGAAGGTACTCACCCGGATTTCAAGGCTAAAGACATCGATTTTTTCAAAAAGAAGAGTGCTGAACTAGCTGCTTCTCAGCACTGCATGAAAACACATGCAAAAACAATTAATGAAAATTCATTAAAAGCTTCTTTCTGGGTTAGTTATCGAGAGGCAAAAACTGGCAAAGCTCATACCACTGCAGAAAATCTCATAAAGCCATGTGTTAATGACATTGTTTCTTGTATGCTAGACGAAACGGCAGTAAGGCTTGTTGCTTCGGTGCCATTGTCAAACAATTCTGTCAGGAGACGCTTTGTTGACATGTCAAATGAGGCTCTGAGCGCTATGGGACTTAACATCTCAGGTCATCAGTCCCCTAGAACTTAGAACTACTTAAGCCTAACTAACCTAAGCACATCACACACATCCATGCCCGAGGCAGGATTCGAACCTGCGACAGTAGCGTTCCAGACTGAAGCGCCTAGAGCCGCTCGGCCACCAGCGGCCGGCCTGTCAAATGATGTGAAAGACACTCTTCTTTCTCGCATCCAACACAATTCATTTTCTCTGCAGATAGACGAATTCACTGATGTTGCAGGATTAGCGATTGTATTGGCTTTTGTCCATTATGAATATTCTGGATGTTTTGAGGAGGACCTCTTAATGTGCAGACCACTACCTGCCAACACAACAGGTGTTGAAATATTTTGTCTATTGGATGATTTTTTAAGGACTAACGAAGTTTCATGGGCTAATTGCGTAGATGTGTGCACAGTTGGTGCAAAAGCTATGACGAGCCCTACAGTGGGAGCAATAACGAAAATAAAAGAAAATGCGAAGAATTGCAGCAGTAGTCATTGTGCTCTCCACAGATACGCTTTAGCTACAAAACAAACACCTGTTTCGTTCAAGAAAGTTTTAGATGAATCCATTCAAATCATTAACTACATAAAATCAAGGCCGTTGAAGTCAAGACTTTTCGCAATTCTGTGTGAAGATATGGGAAGCCTTCATCGTTCTCTGCTTCTCCACACAGAAGTGAGGTGTCTCTCACATGGGAACGCACTCTCTTGGTTGTACGAATTAAGGTTGGAAGTCTTAGCTTTCCTTTTGGAGCATAACACCAAATGAGCAGACCTTATTAATGACGAAAATTGGCAGTGTATATTTGCCTATTTGACAGGTATTTTCTCCAAAATGAATGAAATGAATATTTCACTCCAAGGGCAAAGTGAAACAAAGGTCACTGCTATCGACAAAGTTCAAGAGGAAAATCAATTTTAGGGCAGAGAGTGTCGAGGAGGGGGAGGTCGAGTGTTTTCCTCTTCTCAAGGAGTTTTTGAAAAACAAAACATCGGCACTTGGGAAGAATTTGTTTCATCAAATCCTGGAACATCTCCGAAACTTGATGTCATTGTTGGAGCATTGTTTCCCAACAGCTGAAGATGAGAAGCTACAGAAATACGAATGGGCGGTCAACCCATTCACTGTATCCAAAAAGCCGAACATTCTATCATCAAATGAATATGAGTTGTTTATAGAAATTACCACAGACCCTACTTTGAAATCAAGTTTTGACACTGACGGTTACTCACACTTTTGGATCGTTTTGGATAACAAAAAATACTACCCCGTTGTTGAAAAGGCAAAACATGTACTTCTTTCGTTTGCCACAACATACATGTGTGAATCTGGATTCTTAATCTATGCTGTCCACAAAAGTAAGTATTGAAGCTGTCTAGATGCGGAACCAGACATTCGTCACCGGTTGTCAGGAATTGAACCCAACTTTTCAAAATTGTGTGAGCAGAAGCACCCTCAACCATCACATTAGAATTCCATTATTATTCCTACAGACTCATCTATAGTAAAGAAGAAAGCATTTTTCTTCGTAGATGCTCAGTGAACGTATCTGAACTGAAACTTTGTAGGAATTTTGTTTCTGTCTTCTATCATTTACAAAATAATTATTAATTGAATTCTGTTGGAATTGATATTTTTGTTACAAAAATTAAAATGATCTCTAAAGCTAATTTCTTTCCTTTATAATATATTCCGTTCTCTCAGTTAAAAATATGGCCTGCCTATACTTCAATTACAATTACTTGGTATTACTCTGACACTATATTGTGGCAACTGGCTGCGAGCGTAAACAAATGAGGACGTGTCACGTGCCACCTTGTAAAAGGTAAACCTCCTTTGCCAGAATTTGTTTCCTTTGAGAAAAAAAGTCTTACGTTCTGTGAAATGCTTTGTCTTCTTATACAGAAATAAGAGAGTCTGTTTATTTTCCTAATTTGTTTACAGTCGAGGCTGGCTGCCACGATATAGTGTACAAGTAGTAGTTTAAGTTGTCAGCTGTGGCTGAATTGTTGCCACGCCGCCTGCTAGCTACCAGCTATGGACTGATAGCTGCCATTCAGTAGATACACAAAGAAGTAAAAATAACTAGACTTTCCAAGCTGTTTACATGGGCACGAAAATCGATTGTGGAAATGGAAAACGGCTTTATAAAAGGCAAATTTCCAAAATCAATTTTAAAGTGTTTACCTGACCAACCAAAAGTGGAACTGGGATATCGGCTTACGATATACGGTTTTGGAAACGCATGTAAACTGGGTGAATGTATTCCCACACATTGCACAACAGATGTCACAGTCGTCCTTTAAAGGCAATTCCTTGGCCTCTTTTCTTTCGTGATGTGTTTGTATCCCGAATCATGGGTCTCCCTCTTTTCTTCACAGCTGCGTGGAATGGCCGCGCAGTGTAAGGCGCCATGTCGTCGTGGATGGCGCGGACGCTCCCGCCGGAGGTTCGAGTACTCCCTCGGGCGTGTGTGTGTGTGTGTGTGTGTGTGTGTGTGTGTGTGAGTGTATGTATGTTTTGTCCTTAGCTGAAGTTAAGCTTAGGTTAATAGTGTGCAAGACTAGGGACTAATGATCTCAGCAGTTAAGTCCCATAGACTTTACATACATTTGAACATTTTTCATCGGATTTCATAAAAAAACCACACCCACCCGACTGTTACGAAATATGTATGCTCCTTACACAACAGTAGCCAAACAGTGGAAGTGAACAGACCACAAGCGGCAGCTTGTCAACAGCGAACAGTTTGGACATGACGCTGATTGTTCTCGGAGGAAGGCAGCTACAACGTGTGAAATGTCAATTACCACGTAATTTTAATCAGGCTATAGTGTGTTGAACGAAGGGAGTAAATCCACTAGCAAGTGTCTGGATACAGTGGGAATTCAAATTGGATCGCTAATTTCAAGTTGTTTTCATTCATCTCTAAACCAAAGACTATTGATACTTTGGGGGAGGGGGCGGAGAAGGAGGGATGGGGCTCATTGGGAACATGGCACTTGCATTAAGAAGCTTTCAGTTGCCATGGGTTTCACTCTGAAATTTAAAGTTACTGTGCTCTTGACTGACTAGGGGTCCGCCATGGATTTTCGACTGAAGAAGGGGTCCGCCAGCTGAAAAGGTTGGGAAGCCCTGGATTGGGTAACGCCTGACCATCTCCGTTCTACCACCTGCACAGTAACACACTGAGCACAGCATACTAACCTGCGCCACGGGCGTGACGTCACAATGCCGAGGCGTAGCAGCGGTTTCTTCGCAGTATGCACAAGGCCCGCCCACTGTTCGATGAACCAGGCAAGCTTAATGACTTGTACTCTCATTCACTTGAATAAATATTATTACAGATATCGCTGTCTTACTAACGCCCCTGAGAGTAGCACTCAACCACTCCCACACGAGCACTTGGATCCTTGGCCCTTTGCTGCCTTTGCCAGACCAGGCTGCTACACAATATCAGAGGATACAGGAAAAATCTCTTTATAAACAACCATTCCCATCTTGATCTGGTTGAAGGTCTGGACATTGTGCACATAGCAAATGAACAGCCATTTGCAGAGTTAAAGGCAGACAGTGTATCTATGTTAAGTTTCCAAGATTTGTTAACTTTAATTCCTATACAGGTATTCCGAAAGAACACGGAAGCGTATACTCAGGATAATATGAACTGCCTTAACAATAGTGCTATGCAGAAAATAGAATGAAAAATTAAAATTCCCAAACGTTCTAAGGTAGAAAAGTTGTAGGAAACAACAGAGATATATTTACAGAAAAAGTTAGATTCTTATCAGAATTAGAGAATATATCTTCTTTGTATTTATGAAATTACTGGTTAAAAATAGAATTAAATTATTCGAATATATGCTTGAATTATAAGTTAAAAATTAAGCTGGTTGTTATTGAAACTACACCACATAAATACAGGGTGAAAAGTATTTAAATCCACAAACTCTGGGAAGTTGTAGGGGATATCAAAACAAATATTTTTCCCTAATGTCTTTTTTTCCTATGAGGATTATTTAAACCGGTGGAGGCATTATTACGCTCTTCAGTTGTTAGAGGCCGTATACGATCTTCAGTTGTAGGCAAATACTGTCCACCAGTGTAGTAGTACATTGTCTCTGTTTACTAATGGAGCGATACACATGGAGTGCACTGATATGGTTGGTGCGTACTACGTAACGCACCACAACGGCGAGCTGCACAGTGGGTTTATCAACAACAATATCCTAATCGAAGTATCCCGCACCATACGACCTTTGCTGCTGTGTACCAACGCCTGCGTGAGACCGGGTCATTTAGCAGATTACCTGGACAGGGACGCTGTCGCACTGTAAGAACGCTGCAATTTGAGGAAGTTGTCTTGCAGCATTTGGAGCAGAATCCTTCAATCATCACTCGTGCAATTGCTCGTTAACCTGGGGACGAATCAGACGAATGTAAGAACAGTCCTTCGAGAGCAATTGTTACGTCCATTTCACATACAGTGTGTCCACAACCTGGAACCAGTTGATTATCCACCCAGAGCACAGTTTTCGCAGTGGTACCTGGAACAGTGTGAAATATATCCTACATTTCCATTCTCTGTGTTGTTTACCGATGAAGCGGATCTTCGTTAATGTGTGGGTCGGTGTTGTTGGGGACTGTTTAAATGGGCCGTATCTGTAACCTAGGACATTAAATGGCAGGCACTATTACAATTTTCTCGCCAGAGCTTTGCCAGAATTGCTGGAAGACGTCCCGCTCCCTACAAGACAGCGCATGTGGTTCCAACAACACCGGGCGCCGGCACATTTCAGTCGTCCTGCGTGTCGATTCCTGGACCGACGGATCCCAGAAACGTGGATTGGCAGAGGTTGTCCTGTACCATGGCCTGCTCGATCCCCAGATATGTCTCCTCTGACTTTTTTGTATGGGGAGAGATGCGCAACCTTGTTTACGCAACTCCTTGTTGCATCAGAAGAGGATCTGGTTGCCCGGATAGTAACAGCAGCAGAAACAATTCACGATACTCCTGGGGTTTTTGCCCGTGTCAGACAGAACATGATCCGACGGTGTAACCTTTGTTTACGTGTCAATGGAGGCATTTTTGAAAATCTACTGTAATTGAAATTGGGTTGTGTTAATGTGTTGTCTCTCGGTCATAAAAAAATGGAAAGGTGTTTGTTGGTTTGATTAATTTGCCGCCAGAGATATCTTCCTCTACCGGTTTAAATACTCCTCATAGGAAAAAATGACATTAGGGGAAAATATTTGTTTTAATGTCCTCTACAACCTCCCAGAGTTTGTCGGTTTAAATATTTTTCACCTTGCATAAAGGAAGATTTTTCTCTGTGTGAATGTACAATGATGTGATACAAGTCAGGGAATACCACTAATATGGTGGCGGACCTCCTCTTTCCCGGCGTAGTGCTGCAGCTCGACGTAGCATGGACTCAACAGGTCGTTGGAAGTCCCCTGCAGAAATATTGAGCCATCTGTCTCTATAGCTCTCCATAATTGCGAAAGTGTTGCTTGTGCAGAATTTTGTGCACGAATTGACCTTTCGATTACGTCCTATAAATGTTCGATAAGATTCATGTCAGGCGATCTGGATGGCCACATCATTCGCTAGAACTGTCTATATTGTTCTTCAAACCAGTCCCGAAGAATTGTGGCCCGGTGACATGGCGCAAGTTCATCCATAAAAATGAATTCCATGAGTGGCAGCAAACGATCTCCAAGTAGCTCTCATTCTGATTGTTTTCAGTCGCGTTTATTCTTCATTAAACTGTAAGTACAATTAGTTTTGGTTTTTCTTATTTAGTTGTTATCAAGTGGAATAATACTCATTCGTTATGTTTTTATTAGGTGGAGTTCCGAAAACTTGAAGATATTCCTTGAATTTGTAAGAATTAGAAAGAGAATAAATTGAAAAAAACATCTGAAAGTCAGTCAAATCGAGATTTGGTGGAAAGCGATTTCGTTTTGAGTATGGAGAAAAAAGAAATGCTAACTACGGTTCCGAAATTGGAGTTGAGGGTTGTGATGGGGAGGATAAGGACTGAAGATTTTTACGTTGGGAAGTATAAAGTTTCGATATGGTGCAAATCTAGTTTATTGAAATCTCCAAAATTAAAAATAAAATATAGTAAATCATTTACCTGGTCCAAGAGGAACAGTAGGAGAGTCCGTACGTATTTTTGAAACTATTAGAGATAAACATCCTTGACGACATTCTTAAACACATAAAAACTTTGGTGTCTTCCAGCCCTGTTGAAGTGTCGATAAACTAATGGAACGCATTATGGCTGGTTGTCAATTTGTAACACGTCTGGGATATTTCATTGTACTCGTATACAGATATTGATGAGGTGGCATACTTAAGTCCAAGTTCATACTGAAAGGTGTGAGGATGGACTGTTTCATTTCATTTCCGACAACAGGAAACCTTCCATTTTTTTGCGAGGGGTTCAGTTTTCTGTCAGCGAAGGTTGACAGTAGGTTAATACCCCTTCCGAACTCGCAACTGTGATTGACAAGTGCCTCCGGGTTTTTTAAAGGTTACAGTTACCGCAGTTTAATAAGATCAAGCGATCCCAAGATTCGTAACTCAGAAATTATTCAAAGTAACATACTTAAGCACCATTCAAAGTATAGATAACATTATATAGTTCCAAGTGGTATTCATGTGCCAATTTTTAGAACTTCTGTTTAACGTTAATTTTCATTATTTTTCTTGTCTTCTGAAATATGCCAATTTAAATGGAATAAATATTGTGCCATATTATTCAGCATTTAATTTAAAATTATTAGTAGTAAACATTTTTAGGGTGTCATCAGTGAAGAGCTGTAGAAAAAACAATAGGTAAATAGAAACAGCGGCAGCACCCATGCATCATGTCGAGACTGTTGTTGATCACTTGCTGGGTATGTTTCACAGCAGCCCATTGCAACCTAAGCACAGCGTGAGCCTAAATATTTATTATTTAATTAGTTTTTCTGGGTTTCTGACAAGGTGCGCCATCAATCTTAAAACTGAAATCAATGTGTAGTAAAAAGAGGTCCAAGCCTATGTTAGTTCAACGTTTATGAAAATGGTGTTTATGCTCAATACATAAATAAAAGCCTTTAAAAATTATATTAATTATTGTTATGTTAATGTTATATACCTCCATGAAGAACAGGCATTGAGCCTCATAATGAAACGTATTGCACTGAAATCCGTTTCAAGATTCTTGAGTTACATTGTAGATAATTTGTCGCGGCCAGAAAAGCATGTATTGTAATTGATAAACTAGTAAACATACAAGAGATAACTTTTCGAAAATTCTTTTTTTTGCGGTAATTGGCATGTGTAAAAATGATTAACGATTTAAAAAAATACAAGGTCAGTTTTCTCACTTTTCATCCGATTTGAAATAGAACAGAGGGAATGAGTGTGTGTATATGTGAGTGTACGTCTATGTTTGTGTGTGTCTCTTTGTAAAGATATTTAGGCTACACACAAATGCATTCATAAATAATCCCGTGAAATTTTGAAGATATGCAGAATGAAATATGTAATGCCCAAGAGAATGAATTTAGCAGTGCGATCTGACTCGAAAATTGTATATTAAATGGTGACGCAGCGCCCGCGTTCATAAATTCGCCGCAACTGAGAGAATTGAGGGCCTGCATATCTTTATTTTGCATGCAGTACATGAATGAATTATATCATAAGTGGTATTGAATACTTTGAACATGTGATAGCGTTTCGACTATAGTTACAGCAGTGCAATGATGTAGCGTCCGCAGCACTGTACACATAAACACGAAATGCATAATTACGGAATTATCATTTAATCAGACAACATAGAGCATCAACTATGACTCAGTCCTCGCAGGTTTAATTATCAGAGTAAATTTGTCTCCAGAATTTATATTATGTGAGACAAAGTTAGGAGGCTGTCTAAGAGTGTGGCGTATCCAAAGGGATTATACACAAAGAATTATGGTTTTCTTGCTAACATAAAATAGTGAGAGCTGAGTTAGAAACAACACTGTGGTGTCGAAAGTGTTCAAAAGCTGATGAACAGTAACCATGTGGAAAAATTCTTGTAATGTGTTTCTCTTCAAGTTCATATCTACGATTTGGATCCCTGGGGACTCTCTTATAAGGTGTTCCTGTACACTACCATAATAAGTTGTATCAGGAATACCACTTGTTTCTGGCCCTATGTTTATTAGGATTACTAGCTAAGTATCTTCTATTAGTTCATATCTTCCTTCCGCCTCTCTCCGTCGATCTCCTCCAGACCCACACTTTGACCATTTCCTCCATTCCCCCCTCCCAGTCTCTGTCCATCTCCTCCATATCCCCCCCCCCCCTCTGTCTATCTACTCCACCCCCTCTCCCTGTCCATCTGCTCTTTTGCCCTCTGCCCATCTCCTCTTCCCCCATCTAATTCCATCTCCTCCTGAAACTCTCCTTGTCCATCTCCTCATCTGCACTATCTGTACATCTCCTCCTCCACCTCCCTCTGTACACCTGCTCCTCCCACCTCTCCCTGTTCATCTCCTTCTCTTTTCTGTCTTTGTCCATCTCCTCACCTCCCTTGTCTATGTTCAACTCTTCCTCTTTCTTTCCTCTGTTCATTTCCACCTCTCCTCTTTCTCGATTAATTTCCCCCTCCAACTCTCTCTATCCATCTCCCCCTTCCCCCCATCTGGGTCCATCTCCCCCTCCCACGATCTGTGTCCATCTCCTCCCTTCCCCTTGCTGTCAGTGCATCTCCTCCTCCTCTCTCCTTTTCTCTCCACCCTATCACACTCACCTCAATAGGAGGCTGAAGATTCTTAATGGCTCAAACGGCTCTGAGCACTATGGGACTTAACATCTGTGGTCATCAGTCCCCTAGACCTTAGAACTACTTAAACCTAACTAACCTAAGGACATCACACACATCCATGCCCAGGGCAGGATTCGAACCTGCGACCGTAGCGGTCGCGCGGTTCCAGACTGAAGTGCCTAGAACCGCAAGGCCACACCGGCCGGCGAAGGTTCTTACCCCCACACTGTTCCTTTCCATATCCTAACTAATATGTGTACCAGATTTGTGTGACATCGTTCCACGGGCTTAGGCTGAGCTTATTACCCGTGACTTTGCCAGTGTACGCACATGTTAGATGATTTCATATACATTTAAGATAATTATCACGTGTCTGTGCACATATTTGTATCACCAGCGAATTTCGCCCTGCAGTCACATTTTCACACAGCTCACTGTTTATAACGTTATATCTCTTGAACTGTGCGCTACACAGTGATATAATTTTGCAGATGCATCCAGTGGTATATGTGACAACTGAATTCGAAATGTGTTGCGAATAGAGTTTCTAACTACCCTACCACAACAAAGGTCAAAATTTAATACTGATTGTGGTGTTGCTCACGCTGCTAAATACTGAATTTTTGGGCAACAACAAAGTTATTATGTGGCAGATGTCTTTAGAGCACAGTTAATACAGTCATTTAATGTATTAATGAATAAACTAGGCACTCACCTTTTCGTGTTTCCCACGCTGGTCTCGTTGTAAGATCATGGCTAAATCATCGAAAATCTAGGTGGCAAAGAGGCCTAGGTATTATTCTGCTATATTCAAATGCTTTGTAGATGCGCTTCACAAACCATTCTTCAAGATTAAACCTTTCAAAGTTAGCACAATGGTGATGTAAAAAAATAATCAGCACTCCGAATTTAAGTTACACTTCCTTTTTATTGTTTTTGTTGCAATATCACGTAACACAGAAAACATCACTTCACAATACAAAACATACTTGAAAACATCTTCCTCACTATTAAAGTTCACATTTTATAAGCTGACTACAATATGCGTCTTTCCAAAATGACGTCCAAGACTTTACTTTCTCAAGGTCCGACTCTCTAACTGACAACTAACTAATAATCGCTTACGCGCCCAAAAATCAGTTACAAGTATGTCAAAGAACATAGTGACAAAAGAAAGAATACGTATAAGAATAATATCATCGCAATATAAACATATCGATGTATCACAAATGAAATCAAATCTGACTGTTGTCTCAAAAATATGTTAAGTAGTTGACAGAAACACAGTAGAATATCGCTGGTATCGAGAGGTTGAGTTGACGTGCCGTAATGGTTACGTAATTCAAGTACCATTACAAGTTACTAGTAAACAAGTAATAAATTAAAACGTCATGAATGGCATGGCAGTTCGTCATGCATCACAATATTCGACATCATATCTCCTGAACTATGTGTCGCATAGTGATATATTTTTGTAGGTATATTCAGCCGCAGATTTGAATGCTGCCTGCGAAAACTGTTGCAAACAAACTTTGTAGCAACGAAGTATTAAATTTAAACGTCTTGCATGATGCAGCAGTTTCTCGCGCAACTCAGTGTTTATGACGTCACATCTCTTGAACTATGTGTCGTAAAGTGACATAATTTTGCTAGCACACTCAGGGGTATATATGAATACTGTCTGCAAAATTTTTCGCAAATACAGTTAGTAGTAAAGAAGTAACAAATTAATGCATCATGCTTCATGTGGTAGTTTTACAGCGCAAACAGCGAAAATGTAGTAAGCAATCAGTTTTATTCCTTTCATTGTTTCGTGGCGGTTGTCAGTGATAAAAAATTTCGTAAGGATCAAAGTTCATGTGTAAAGTTGGTTGCAGGTCTCTAAGTGCTCTTATTCTCAACTAGTGGATGACTAAGTGAAGGGTATTCATGCGTTGTAAACTACATTTCTTTTTCTCCCCTAACCCAGCCCCCCTCCCCCTTCTTTCAATCTGAAGTGATATGTGTACCAAATTTGGTTGAAATCGGCCCTGTGGTTCAGCAGGAGATGTGGAACATTCATACAAATACGAAGGGCGTTCAATGAGAAATGCAACACGCATATTTTTCTCTGTCAGTTTCGGTTGAAAAAATTACGCATTTGCTGTGGGACATCGTGAAATATTCCTGCCTCGTCCCCTTTAGTTTCATGAAGTTCCGATAGGTGGCGGCGCTACACTTAGCCTTCAAAATGCTGTCTGTAACGGAGATGCATTCCAAGTAGAGAGCTCCCATTGGGTCTCTTTCGGTGGAAAACCAGAGCATCGTATATATTCATAGACGCTTTCAAAACGTTTGCGAGGACTTAGCAGTGAACAAAACCATGGTGAGCCGTTGTGCGTAGCGTTTATCATTATCGCAAGAAGATCCAATTTCCCCTGTGCAGGCCGGCCGCACACAGCTGTGACTCCTGTAATGTTGAAACGTGTGGACACACTCATTCGAGGTGGTAGACAGATCACAGTCAAACACATCGCTGCACAACTGGAAGTCTGTTGATTTTGTTGAAATACCTGTCCACCGGATGGGGTACGGAAAGTTATGTGACCGCTGGGTTTCTTGCCGCCTAATAAAGGACCATCAAGATTAAAGGAGGACCATCTGTGCGGAATTGTTCTTACGTTATGAGGCCGAGTGTGAAACTTTTTGTCGAACATTCTCGCATGCGATGAAATATTGGTTCGAACCTCGAACTGAAAACAAAATGGCAATCCATGTAGTTGCGCCACACGACATCTCCTCCGAACAAATAGTTCAAAGACGCATCGTCAGCCGGTAAGATCATGGCGATAGTCTCCTGGGAAACTGAAACGGTTCTTCTGTTTGATGTCCTCCCTCAAGTTGCAACGACAATCTCTAAAATGTATTGTGGTACCATCAGGAAACTGAAGAAACGACTTTATCATGTTCACTGTCAGAAAAATGCAAACGAACTTTTTCTGCTCAGCGAAAACGCAAGGCCTCACAAATGTCAGCATACACGAGAGGTGCTCACAAAACATAGGTGAACTGTTCTTCCTCATCCACCCTCCAGCCCGGATCCGGCACATTCCGACTTACATTTGCTGGGGCCATTGAAGGATGTAATCAGTGGGTAGAAGTACGTGGATGATTGGGACGTTATTGATGTGGCAAGACGTCGGTTCCGACGTCGACCACTAGAGTGGTACCATGCTGGCATAGATGCCCTCACAGTAAGGTGGCGTAGGGGGCGTCGCATAGAACGGAGATATGTTTAAAAACAGAGATTTTAGCACAAAGAGTGGGGAACAATAATAGAACCAACCTGTTCTCAGAAAAAAATATGTTGCACTACTTACTGACGTCCTTCCGTATATCCACATTCAGTTTTATAATATATATATAGATTTGCTTGTTTTAATGTCTTCCATCCACCTCTTTAGTTGGTAGCCATAATAGTCTATCACCATGCATATAGCCTCACGCAGTTCCTGTAATGTCTCACTGTAGGTACAGTATAAGCAGCTTCTACGTGCTTTAACCAAACATTCAACAAAATGTTATAATTTTCCGTCGCAGAAAGATGCTGTTATATTTTTAGGTGTGAAATTGAGATACTTACTTTCCTATGATAAGTGTATGTTGCATCGTTTATTCGATTTGTTCTTAACATCAGATTTGCAACGAACTAACCAAGAAATGTAGCTAATCACTTTGCACTCCTTATGAGAGCCTTTTAGATTGCACTTTGTTACAAGTTGGAACGTACAGTCGACCAGCTCCAGTAAAATGGTGTCGTACACAGATGCGCTATTAGCAGATACGAATAAAAAATGTTTCATACTATTGGAGCAAGAAGTTAACTTTTGAGTGGATTTGGAAATCACATGGCGAGTTTTCGAGCATAATGGACATGCTACTCAGGCCTACTGTATTGTGAGCGACATTTAGACAGTAAAGTAAACGCCAATATTATCTGAAGAGGTAAAACAAATGTTTTTCCATGTTCATTGGAATTCTCGTCTGCAGATACCCATCACATGTGAGTGGTTTCTTAATAATTTTCGTTCTTGCCTGTTGTAAGGTTCGTTATTGACGAAGCCGACTGTCAGCGAGAGATGATCGAGTCAATCCTTGTGTCAAAAATCTACGGATACCAGTCATTGAATGCTGACCATTATTTTGACAGGGCCAAAGGTGGAATTCTTCCTATATGCCCCACCAAAATTAGAAATTCCCGCCGAAATTCGAAATTCCCTTCGATAGGATAGGTGAGGGAGGGGGAGGGGTGGGGAGGCGAGGGAGAAGAGGCAGGGAACCCATATGCAGGCTGAGGAAGACACATGGTGTCATCTGATGGTGCAGGTGGGTGGGGGTTGGAGTGGGGGTTGGTAGATGGTGGTAGTTAATTGATCAATTTAATTAGTTTGCGTATCAATTTGGTATCAAAATTGCTCTGATACTTCCATCTCCGTACTACTCCTATAGACCTTTATAAATATATTTCCTCCAGCACATAAGGTATCTAGAAAGCACAAAATCTTAACTCTAGACGATTTGTACAGGTCATTAAACGAAAGCAGCTTATCCGTTACATGTCTGCCACAGTTTTTCGGTTACTCCTTACGTTCCCTGTGTAAAACATACGCAGTATGTATAAAAAACTGCGCGGTGGTAAACTGGTTACATTTCAACAATCGATCCAGGTTCCGTATGCGTAGTTTGTGCGCTGTTAATTGTTGAAGTTTGAGAAGAGCAGCATTATTTTCTTGTTTCGTTGTGTACCTCACTAACCATCGTCAGTGTAGCATGCCTAAACCGTTCCTTTTACGATGCTGCATCGTCACGTAGTCTTACTTTCTCGTCATAATTGAATAGTTGGGTTGTGTACCAGTGCATTAATGCTGTTGACAGCATTACTAGATATACCAGTATACAAGCAACGGGATGACCAATACGCTGCTTACAGCAACGGCGATGGCAACGCAAAGATTCTGCACGATTGCATATTTCTCAACAGATATACTCTACTCCAATCGGAGCATTTTAGACAACATCACAGTAACTCGGGAAGTTGCACTTAGCACCGTACTTTTCGGCAGGAGGTTCTATAAAATTATAGTATGTTTATACAGCAAAATACGGTCTTTGTGCCTGATACATCTTTCTCTATGTACATTAGTCTTGTATGGTATTGAGATATTTACCGTACGTACGATAGAATACTAAAGAGCTGTCTGCGAACGAGAACTTTATACCTACCAGGTAACAGCAGTCGAAGACTAGGCATGCCGAGTACAGGTTGTATGTCTCATTACCTGACTTTGTTTGATTTTGCGTACCAATAGATTCACATTTGTTCTAGACAGCACTGTGAACTTCAACAACACTCGCATACAGTCAACCGAAAATCCTCGCTCGCAAATGTTTATAAGTAAGCAGTACGTGCAAAGTGTGAATCTATGGGTTTGTGGCTAAGTTGTGATCAGATCATTGGACCGTATGTGAAGACAACCAGACTAACTAGACGGGTCTAACTAATTTTTTTCACACAATTTCTTCCTGCCGAGTTGCCTGAGGTGGCACTATGGGTTGGCTGCAAAACTACGGAGTTAGAGCTCATTTTCATGCTTGTGTACGGCATCACATCCGCAATTCGACGTTTTAGTTAAGGAGGAACAGTTCAGTGGCCATTATGGTTACCAGATCTTACACCTATTTCCTGTTTTGTGTGAGATACCACTCAAATAACATCAGAGAAATATCCCTGTGCGACTGAAATAATTACAGCACAGTCTCACGTATATCACAAGTCAGTCTGTACGCCACCGATGCACACTTGACAGTTAATTTGCAGACCAAAATTTTAATCATCATTTTAATTTACTGCGCGATATGTTGCTGTTTTTGTTTTACTTAACAAAACACTGCCACATCAACCTATCAAAACAGTTTTCTAAACCGTGAGTTTCCGGACGTGAGCTCCGGTTTGAAAAACGAACAGCTTGCTGCCCTGCACAACATACTAAAGGATCCACAAGTGAGTTCCGTGCATTCCATTTTACAATAACGGCTAATGAGTTCTACAAAAATTTAGATTCAAACCACGGCTCAGTGACTTTATGACACCATCATTCTAAAAATTCTGAGACTCATAGCGCACATACAATGTATTTCGCATTAAGGTTCCTCCTTTAAAAATATTAATTTCGCCTTGGTGGATAACACAGAGTTTTCTGTGTTTCTACTACACCCTGTATATTAAGCAATATCCTCACACATTCGTCCTTGTTTGATGTGCTACGGGTCTACAGCTATCATGTCTACAACTATTTAACACTGTCGTTTGCGCTTTCAGCTGCCAAAAATTATTTTATTTTTCATTCATTGTTATAATGATTTTGATTTAAAGTACCATCACAATAATTAAAAAAGAACATGATTTTTGGTAGCCTTAAGCTGAAACGACCATATTTAATAAATTAGTCGATAATCACTTATTGTCGCATCTTTACGTGCAACATTCTATTGTAACAATCTCAAAGCGAAATTCGCGGTACTTCTTCTCTGCTTTGTTCAGTTTAACGACCCAGTTGCCGATTACTGCTGCTCTGTATGGCTCAACAGCATCTATACTACTAAAGTTGGCACTCAGCTGAATATTACAATGAGGGTAATATCAAGCAACATCATGTCTACACTTTTTCAGCGTTTTCCAGTATTACCCCACATGCATCCCCTTCGTATCTGAAGACAAAGAGCTCCACTGAGAGAAAAGCTAACGTGTAGCAGTAATCTTCAACAGCCCATACGTCATGATTGCAGTACCCAAAAACCACGTAGTTTGAAATCCAGGAACCCATCGAGGAAGCTTCGTGAGAAACTCATCAAATCAAATTTCGACGCTGATCAGACTTGACATGAAGAGGAGACCTCTTCAGATCTCGGCCACCAAGATTTAATCAACAATTCATGTAGACCATTGGTTGAAAATACTAATTCAGTTGTAAATTTCTTTTATTATCCTACGGCCGATTTCGGGCTGTTATAAATCTTTCTTCAGGTGTCGTACTGGAAATAGCAAGGGACGGGGGATAATTTTCACTCGCTGCAGCACACATAGAAAAGAAAACTTTTTTCTAAAAATGTTTTAAAACGCTTTTAAAAAACATTTCGAAACCGCTGGTCGAGCTAGGTGCTGTGAAAGCTATGTCAATGCGAAAGTGACACCCGACAGTACTACGGGGTAAGGAAATACACAAATAACACCAGGACACTTACGCTGTGTTGTGACACCCGAGTGCCGCGGTGGACGTATACCAGGTGCGGTGTCCTTGCTGTGAGCGCAAGACAGTGCGTAGCGGATGCTATCGAGGAAGGAAATTGGTAAACCAGAGTGGCGGAAGTGCTGTCATCTATTGACGGAGAGAAGAACGCAGGGCCACTAGCCCGACCGTTCACAATTTGAATTAGTGGTTTACATTTAAAATGAAGAAGAAACAAAGAAAAATCCATAATAAATACACGAAATAAGTTAAAAGTGCGTTATGCACTTTGCATTTGCTTGCTCGTTCGCTTCCGCTACTCCTTGTCCTGTGCTATAGGCTGCACACCGCGCCCAGTAGACGTCCACTACAGCGTTCGGGGGCCACAGCACAGCGTAAGTGTTCTGCCACTATTTGTCTATTTGCCTTCCCAGGCAGTTAGTTGTCCGTAGTACTGTCTCCCGTCTCTTGCCATTTCCAGTACGACACTCGAAGATGGGTTTATAACAACCCGAAACCGGTCGTGGGATAATAAAAGAAATTTACAACTGTAGTGGTATTTTCAACCATTGGTATAATGCTCAGTTGCGGATGTTCTTCCAACAGGATTGTTTGTAATTCATGTAGAGTTCTCCCGGTTTAAATTTACCATCAAAGAAATTAGCATATTGAAACAGAATTAGGACAGATCATGTAAAATTTAATTTCAGGCTTTACAAGCGGGGAAAAGCAGAAAATACATTCCGTGATTGTGGCAACGTACCACAGACCATCCAGCACATGGTAATCGAGTGTGCAAGAAGGAGATTTGGAGAAACTGTGCAAGATGTACACAGCACCACCGATGAACTTCTGAACTGTCTGGAAAAACTGGATCTTGTACTTAAACTGTTAATCTCTTGTATAAGCTTTTGTAAGATATTCATATTTCCAATGTATTCTCATTTTGCCATACGAAATCTGTATTGCAGACTGAGCAGTTATAAACCCCCTTAGTCAGAAAACCCGAAGGAAACCTAAATCATAAACTTAGCACTTCTCGATGTCTTAACCAATGCGCCGCCTCGCACAGTAATACCGTACAGGGCATTCCTGAGGACAGAGAGATGGAGAGGATACATTTTTATCTTTTTTTTATACGTCTGACAGATACATAGATACATGGATACTTAAACCTTGCTCGAAGGCCGAAGAAGATTCCGTCAGAGATTACACGCTCAACACAAACGTGGCTTTAATACTACGCTAGTCATCATGTTTCGTCACGTCATTAACTTCTCGTGAGCTCACGCTGTATGAATCCTCCAGCGAAGACTTTGAACGACCTTGGAGCTGATGTCATGTGATTGCTTACTTCAGAAGTAAAACATTTACCAATGGACCGCCAAATAATGAGACAAAAAAACCGAAACTACCTAAAAGCTATTTGTACTTAGCAGGAACGATCACAAAATCCGTTCCCACTGTGTGTGTAGACTGGAAACTGAGTAGAGTTTGTAAGTTGTGAACTCCTAGGAAATTAATGCTGGGTACGTTTCCATCACGTGATTCAATGACATCTAGTGTTTTTGACATAAATCGTAACGACAGCTTTTACAGCGAATTCAAATAGACGGAAGATTATCAAGTGGCATACCTTGCATTTCAATATATAATGAAACGACAAGGTCGTTTCGTGATCATTCTCTGTCGTCATCTACCCGTACATAATTCGCCTAAAATAAAAGAAATACCTCTCTGGAAAGTCTGACTCATTGGGCTTTGCCTTGTTGTCTTTCCACGATGAAAACTTCTTTGTTTTGCAAGTATTAAACATTAAACGGAGGAGTCTAAAGTTGGGATAGCATCTACTAGCATTTAACAACATCGAGTGAAGCCAGTAAGAGAGCAGCTGACGCCTTGAGAAAGAATGATACAGATAATTTTGCACCGGTGGTTTGAATCTATGTTCTTTCGAGTGCACCATTTTCCCACTGCACTTCTTTATTTCTTTTTATATTTTTTTCCGATATGCATACAGTTACAGGAGGCAGAAGCAATTAGAGTGTGTGTAATCGACGTCAAGGATTTTAGAAACAGTGCATTAGCTATGCTTTAGCAATGTGAGCCTGTGAATCGGCAGCGGTATTTAGAAAGGAACCATTCCGACATTTCATGAATCAGTTTACTGAAAGTAGGGAAAACATCAACCGGTACAGTTGGGGAAGGACTCGTGGCCGAACCCTCCCAAACGCTTCTAGTTTCATAATCATTTCACCTTCAAACTCCTTGTGCAATTTTAGCATGGCAACACAGGTGAAAGGAAGGAAGAAAGGTTAGAATCTCAAAAGTCACCGATGTCGACGTCAATGTAGGTGGCGTACAAGATCTAATTTCTCATAGACAGCGGCGGAATTCAGCCATGGTGCTGTCCTGATGTAGTGATCCAGGAAGGTACGTAAATATTATTGCCCGGACCAAAGTTTGAACACTTCTCTCCTGACACGAGCCTATTTATCTTTTTACCTATTGCTACATTGCATTCCGTAACTAAGGATGAGTAATTTCTGCAAGTAAGGTGTCAAGATAAATATTCGCAAAGCCCTATCCAGTGAGTGCTTCTCATTTAACTTATACAGAAGTAAGAGCACGTCCGAAGTACAACACATCGAGTTGCTGCCGTAGGCTGCTGTAGACTATTATAAGTAAGCGTAAACTAAAGTATTTTTTCCAGTAGCTGAGACCAGTTAATCGCTTTACCTATACATTATGTGTGTTGTTCACGTATCGGACGTTACCTCATTTCGATCGTTTTGCTTGCGTATGCGAACAATGCCTTATTAGATTCCCCTGTTAACTGGAAGCGGTGAACTGTCTAGATACTGACTGAGGATATGGAAAGGGCTGAACAACGTACGGAACATTTTTGTCCTACATCGTCATCCTCCAACCAGTTACTCGAAAGTAAACAGTATTTATAGCAAAATTGAAATTGTAAATCTTTAATTCAGATTTCATTCGAAAATTGTTGATTTATAACGTGAAACAGAGTGATTCTGTAGTAAAAAAAAAAAACATATTTATCACGTAGTGCTAGAAATAGCTGTTTCCTCAAAGGAAGGTAAAATTAAAAAAAAGAAAAACAAAAGCATATCAAACATCACTTCAGTACTTAGTCGATCTTGCATAAAACATGTTTCTATTACTCATAAACAACTTTCGTATTTATCAATAATAACAGGAAACTCTTCCCTTTGATTATGATGAAGAATGTTCCCGTAAGTACAAAATATCAACAATAATTATATAGATTTATTTTGTTTGCGCATATAAACTGTACTTGCATCAAATTTAATTGTTTTGTTTACATAAAAGCGCAAAAGTCACGCAATCAACTAATTTTTATTGCTTATAAAATGCAACTTACATTTTGTAAGGATATAAAATACACCATGTGTGCGTTTCTGATTACGAGCAAAACAAACAATCAAAGGCAAAGAGAATTCGTCGGATCCCAGTTTCTCTCTCCATCATTCATTTATGTATCTTTCCCTACCGATGCTACCAATATTACTGGTAATCCCACAATTTACTACATCATTTATGTACTGCACCAAAGTTACTGAACTGTAGTTGTAGAGCACACAACTTTCCTTTAGTAATAGCATAAATTAGTCCCGATATGTACTCCATAAGCCACAAAGAGAACTGAAGGCCCATGCAGACGCATCGGTGTTCAACAGTCTTCAAAACTTGCGAATCCTGGTAGGAACTGGATACAAGGCGAGCGCTTTTATTTTGACTGCCTCTCCACTGTGCTCAGTAGGACGTACCATCACATGCCGTTACTTACCAGGCAATGAGACTGTTTGCAACCACGTTAATCTCTCTTGCCTGTGCAAATAGTTGACTGAGGGATTTGATGGAGTGTTAGTTTCAGTATCTCAGGAGTTTATAGATGAGCGCGTGGATGCATTGCTGAATAGAATTCTCACCACACAAAATTTAGCGGCATTTCTAGAAGCGTCAAACAACACTAAACTGATAGCTTGTAAATGCCGAAATGCCCTGTAAAATACAATTAAAATAGGGTAAATACCACTGACATTCTCGTGAAAACCTACCATAACAGTTCTGAGAAGATTATAGAATCCTTGTGTTTTGCCTTAAGTTCAAGATTTGGACAAATTATAATTACCGTGAATAATAAAATACGAATGCGGGTAGGCTACTATGAACAGCATAGTGAACGCATTATTGTAGCCAATATGAACACGAAGCGCACGCCTACCACAGTTCAAGTTTACACGCCAACTAGCTCCGCAGATGATGGAGAGATTGAAGAAACGTACGATGATGTAAAAAAAAAATTATTCAGATAGTTTAAGGAGACGAAAATTTAATTGTGGTGAGGAACTGGAATATGATAGTACTAAAAGGAAGAAAAGAAAAAATAGCACGAGAATATGGACTTTGGGAAAGGAATGAAAGAGGTAGCCGCTTCGATGAGTTTTGAACAGAGCACAATTTAATCATCGTTAACACTAGGTTTAAGATTCATAAAAGAAGGTTGTGTGCGTGGAAGAGACCTCGAGGCACCGGAAGGTTTCATATTGATTATATAATGAGATTTAGGAACCAGATTTTAAATTGTAAGACAATTCCAGGGGCGTATGTGGACTCTGACCAAAATTTATTGACTATGAACTGTAAATTAAAATTGAGGAAATTGTAGAAAGGCTGGAACTTGAGGAGATGGGACCTGGATAAGATGAAAGAACCAAAGGTTGTTGAAGGCTTCAGGGTTAGCATCAGCAGCGATTGACCAGAGCATGGAAGAGGAATACAGTAGAAGACGAATAGATAGCTTTAAGAGATGAAATAGCGAAGGGAGCAAAAGATCAAATACGTAAAAAGACAAGCCTCGTAGGAATCCTTGGATAACACAAGACATATTGAATTTAATTGATGAAAGGAGGAAATTTAAAAATGCAGCAAATGAAGCATGCGAAAGGGAATACAAACGTCTAAAAAATTAGACTGACAGGAAGTGTAAAATAGCTGAGCAGGAAGGGCTAGCGGATAAACATAAGGATTTAGAATCATGCTTCATTACGGGAAAGATTGATACCGCCTACAGGAAAATAAAAGAGGCCTTTGGGGAAAAAAGAAGCAGCTGCATAAATATCAAGAGCTCAGATGGAAAACCAGTCCTAAGCAAAGAATGGAAAGACACCGAGGGATATGAACTTGAAAGCAGTATTATAGAAAGGGAAGTGGATGTAGATGAATATGAGATGGGAGATATGACACTGAGAGAAGACGCGGTTCCTGGTGTGTCCGCTGTGCCGTGCGTGTGATCATTGCTTTTACAGCCCTCTCGCAGTGTCCGGAGCAAGTATGGTGGGTCTGACACACCGGTGTCAATGTGTTCTTTTTTCCATTTCCAGGAGTGTATTATCAGATTTCAAGAATAATGTGGTAATTCCAATTCCAAAGAAAACAATTCCTGATAGCTATGAAAACTAGCGAACTATAAGTGTAATAAGTCATGGTTGCAAGATACTAACACCAGTTCTTTACAGAAGAATGGAAAATCTAGTAGAAGCCGACCTCGGGAAAGATCAGTTTGGATCCCGGAGAAATTTGGAAACACGCGAGGTAATACTAACCCTAAGACTTCTCATAGAAGACAGGTTAAGGAAAGGCAAACCTAGTTTTATAGCATCTGTAGACTTGGAGAAAGGTTTTGATAATGTTGACTAGAATGTCCTCATTCAAATTCTAAAGGTGGCAAGGGTAAAATACATTGAGCGAAAGGCTATTTACAATTTGCACAGAAACCAGAGGGCAGTAACAAGAGTCGAGGGGCATGAAAGGGAAGCAATAGTTGAGAAGGGAGTGAGACAGTGTTCTAGCCTACCCCCGATGTTATTCAATCTGTACACTGAACAAGCAGTAAAGGAAACCAAAGAAAAATTTAGAGTAGGAATTAAGGTTCAGGGAGAAGATATAAAAACTTTGAGGTTTGCCGACGACATTGAAATTCTGTCAGAGACAGCAAAGGACTTCGAAAGCAGTTGAACGGAATTAACAGTGTTTTGAAAGGATGATATAAGATGAAAATCAACAAAAGCAAAGAAATGATAATGGAATGTAGTCGAACTGAAGCAGGCGATGTGAAGGGAAACAGATTAGGACATGAGTCACTTCAACTAGTAGATCAATTTTACTATTTGGGCAGCGAAATAACTGACGATGGCCGAAGTAGAGAGGTTATAAAATGTAGACTGGCAAGAAAAGCATTTCTGAAGAAGATAAATCTGTTAACATCGAATATAGATTTAAGTGTTAGGATGTCTTTTTCCGAAAGTATTTGTCTGGAGTGTAGGGTTGGTTCAAATGGATCTGAGCACTATGGGACTTGACTTCTGAGGTCATCAGTCCCCTAGAACTTAGAACTACTGAAACCTAACTAACCTAAGGACATCACACACATCCATGCCCGAGGCAGGATTCGAACCTGCGACCGTACCGGTCGCGCGGTTCCAGACTGTAGCGCCTTGAACCGCACGGCCACCTCGGCTGGCCGTCTGGAGTGTAGGCATGTATGGAAGTGAAACATGGACGACAAACAGTTTAGATAAAAAGAAGGTAAATGGTTTGTAAATGTGGTGCGTCAGAAGAATGCTGGAGATTAGATGGGTCGATTACGTGGTTTATGAGGAAGTACTGAAGACAGGGAGACAAGAAATTTGTGGCACGACTTGACCAAAAGAACAGACAGCAAGGGATCTCCAGTTTAGTACTGGAAGGAAGTGTGGGGGGTAATAATCATAGAAAGAGACTGAGAGATGAATGTAGTAAGCAAGTCCTGAAATATGTGGGTTGCAGCAATTATTCGGAGATGATGAAGCTCGCACAGGATACAGTAGCATGGAGAACTGCATCAAACCAGTCTTCGGACTGAAGACCACAACAGCAACAAAATTATTACCATCGTTCTGGTATAATACAGGGCCACATCGACTTTGATGACAGCTACGGTGTTTTTTGCAGATCGACACAGATAACTCCTGAGTCTTATTGAATGAGATTATTTATAATCTCTTGCAAAGAAACTCCTTCAGAAAAACTAGAGAAGGGAAAAGTGTTCTTATTATTATATTTTAAATAAGCCAGAATGGGTCCACAAAATTCAAATCTAATTGAGTTATGCCTAAGGAAAGACATGGTACTTTATCTTCGTGTTCATCGGACTAGTCTTCCACATTTCCATGTGTACGAAACCGACTGCTAGCACAAAAGTCGCAGTCCTTTATCTAGAACAAAGTCTGTACTTCTGAATGAAAATGTACATCCCAAATGATTTGCTAGACCTTATCAGTTAGTAATACTTGTAGTGGGCCTAAAGCTCCCACCGGAAAACATAGTATGATCACCCGAACGATAAATGAGCCTTCACACTGCTTCATAGATGGCACCAGACCATATGGTGTTGTCTAAGTTTATTAGAGTTGTTACTTCGTAAAGTGGAGATTACGGCTGCGAGTCACAACTCGGGCATGTTTTGAATTTTGTAATTGCCCTACGTGTACACGTTCAGTGTAGATTTTAAATCGTAATGAACGAAGCCTACGAGAGATTCAAAACTAAAACAATATTAATGAACAGTCACACGTAAATGCAATGTCTGTGAATGACCATAAGTAGAAGACTTTTAACACGAACTCTTGGCTGTATGACCGACAGAAGTAATACCAAAATTAAAATAAATAAGACTGCTGCATAGTACGCTTCGTTTATTTTCCCTCGTACTTAAAAATGTCCTGTTATTGGGAACATTGTAAACATGCTTCATCGTAGCACGTTACCCGTTTCCATAGATCGGTGGGCCTAAGGTTTCTACTGTATGGCTGAAGCCTCCGTGGGTTCTTGGAGGTTTGCAGAGAGAAATTTTTTATAAATGTTTCGTCTATACAGTTCCTGGTTCATTTATTTCTTTAGTATGTTATTCCTTACACTTATATTACTTCGTGGCAATAGTCTTTTCATTAGATGCATTACTCCTATTTGCTACGTATCAGTAAATTTCAATTTTCTTCCATTATTGCATTTACCATATGAAGTTCTCCGACATATCCTGTTTTCTTTCATGACGCTATATACAGTAGCTGTTGCTAGAGGTGTCGGCTGGGTTGTATAGGAAATCCCTAAGATGCCACAGGTCTGATCCCCAATGAGAAGCGGGGAAGGAAAGCTCCCCATAAGATCATTTGAATTCAAGAGAAACAATGCCACGCAATGGATAACATTTTACAAAATGAAAATTCCTGGGGGTGGCACAATTAAGCGTAAAAGTATGGGTACCACACCTCACGTGTACACATTAATGAAGGAATCCATCAAATTATGAGAGGAAATTAGCGCTCACTATATCAGTTTGATTGATTGCAGACCTTGCGAGTTACGCATACATGTGTGGGAACTCACGCATCTCCCAATACAATTACTGTGAGCTAATCACAGAATCCCTTACTAGGATCTGAATAAACAATCCACCACGGTGTGGCAGCACTCAACGGCAACGGCTTGGCTCACTCTATGAAGCTCTGTGTTTTTACCTGGCCTTCATATCTTATCTAGTTAAAAAGATACCTTTTCGCTTCTCATACAATGCCAGTGCTATGGAACACAGCCCAGCCTCTTCGACGGTCTTTCTGTGAAGACACAGCACGCTGTTATTCCCTGTTCCATACCTGTTCAGAAGCAGCTTTCAGCATCAAACAACTTCACGACAGTCCTGTTCTCCTAAGCTTGCTTCCCTCTCATGACCCAGCTAAGAAAGCCTCCAAGGCTGCAGAAATAACAGGTCTCCCTCACTGCATTAAAAGGAGATAAAGAAGTACTTAGCAGTGCAATCATTGGTAGTATCGAATATTGTTTGCAGTTTTCACGCATCGTTAAAGATTTGATTTTACTTGTTATTAGCATCTGCATATTATAAGGGGTGATTAAAAAGTTTTCATTCGAATGCCACACTACCCCCTGCCTACGTGCCGGTGCTTATATACCCACATAAGAATCGGACAATGTTGCACATACGCTGCACTAATGCCATCAAATGGGAACTTTTTTGATCGCCCCTTATACACAATAAAAGGAAGATTGGGCATAAACTGCCACATAACACAATCACGTCTAAGACGTATGTGACTGTTAACATACACTACTGGCCATTAAAATTTCTATACCACGAAGATGACGTGATACAGACACGAAATTTAACATACAGGAAGAGGATGCTGTGATATGCAAATGGTTAGCTTTTCAGAGCATTCACACAAGGTTGGCGCCCGTGGCGACACCTACAACGTGCTGACATGAGGGAAGTTCCCAACCGATTTCTCATACACAAACAGCAGTTGACGGGCGTTGCCTGGTGAAACGTTGATGTGATGCCTCGTGAAAGGAGGAGAAATGCATACCATCACGTTTCCGACTTTGATAAATGTCGGATTGTAGCCTTGCGGTTTATCGTATCGCGACATTGCTGCTCGCGTTGTTCGAGATCCAATGACTGTAACCAGATTATGGAATCGGTGGGTTCAGGAGGGTAATACGGAACGCCGTGCTGGATCCCAACGGCCTAGTATAATTAGCAGTCGAGATGACAGGCATCTTATCCGCATGGATGTAACGGATCGTGCAGCCACGTCTCGATCCCTGAGTCAACGTATGGGGACGTTTGCAAGACACAACCATCTGCACGAATAATTCGATGACGTTTGCAGGAGCATGGACTATCAGCTGGGAGACCACGGCTGCGGTTACCCTTGACGCTGCATCACAGACAGGAGTGCCAGCGATGGTGTACTCAACAACGAACCTGGGTGCACGAATAGCAAAGCGACATATTTTCAGATTATTCCAGGTTCTGTTTACAGCATTATGACGGTCGCATCCGTGTTTGGCGACATCGTGGTGAACGCATATTGGAAGCGTGTATTCGTCATCGCCATACTCGAGTATCACCCTGAGTGATGGTATGGGGTGCCATTGGTTACACGTCTCGGTTACCTCTTGTTCGCGTTGACGGCACTTTGAACAGTGGACGTTACATTTCAGATGTGTTACGACCCGTGGCTCTACCCTTCATTCGGTCCCTGCGCAACCCTACATTTCAGCAGGATAATGCACGACCACATGTTTTCTTTCTGAATACAAGAAATGTTCGACCGCTGCTTTGGCCAGCACATTCTCCCCAGATCTCTCACCAACTGAAAACGTCTGGTCAATGGTGGCCGAGCAACTGGCTCGTCACAATACGCCAGTCACTACTCTTGATGAACTGTGGTATCGTGTTGAAGCTGCATGGGCAGCTGTACCTGTACACGCCATCCAAGCTCTGTTTGACTCAATGCCCAGGCGTATGAAAGCCGTTATGTGTGACAATGTAATCACATGTCAGTTGTAGTATAATATATTTGTCCAATGAATACCCGTTTATCATCTGCACTTCTCCTTGGTGTAGCAATTTTAATGGCCAGTAGAGTATGTGTCATACAAGCAATGGTCAACCCATTCCTCTTGTTAGAAATGTGGAGCATATGACATGACGGTAGGAAACGTCATCTCAATGAAGTATTATTTTTGTGAGAAGTGTTGTTAACTATTCGTGGTTCTATATTTGTATTCTGGAAGGCCCGTTGGGGTGTGTCAGAGTACACTTAGTGTATCATTATAGCTCTGTCTGCTTCCTTTTCTGTAATCGAGTGGTAGATGGGAAGAAATAGTTTTGGCACCGTTCTGTATGAGTCCAAATTTCTCTAATTTTAATACTGTGGCTACTATGAGAGATATTTCGTGGAGGAAGTATAATGTTTCTTGGCTCATTAAGGAACGCGCTCCCTGAGAATTTTGTAGGGTTCTTCTTCCAGGTCCAATGTACACTATTAGATCAAAAGTTCATGGACACCCTTATTTAAAGCGGAACGGACCACTAGATGTCACGAGAGGCTGACCCACCTGTAAAAAAGCAGGTGAAGACAATTGTAGAGAGGTAGTAACAGCAGAATGAGTCGCTCATTGACAGCAAACGTGGTCTGGTCATTGTATGTCACCTCAGTAACAAATCAATCACGGATATTTCACTCCTGTAAACCTGCCCAAGTCCACTGTTGATTGTGTACTGTATACTGTAGAAGAACGGTTCGGAGACTATGACTGATTGCATCAACATGACAATGTGCCCTGGTATTAAGCAGCATCTGTGAGGCAATGGTTTGTAAGCATTAACATCCCGGAAATGGAATGGATGCCCAGTGTCCCGATCTGAACCCAATGAAACACCTTTAAGATAAGAGAGAACGTCGACTTAGCTCAAGACCACCGCATCCGACAATCATCTCTGGCTTCGGGTCTCGAGGAAGAAAGGGCAGCCACTCCTCCACAGACATTTAGACACCTGATTGAAAGCGCCCCCAGCAGAGTTCAAGCTGTCATAAACGCGAAAGGTGGACACGTCCCACGTTAATGTCGGTTAATAGGTGTCAAGATAATTTTGAACTGAGATTGTATTTCTTTTGTCGTTTTCCACTGCACATATTTGAGCATATCTATGACACTGCCATGCTGATTAAACGAACCCGTGACGTACGTTGCAGTTTTTCTTTTAATCTCTTCCGTTTCTCCCGTTAATCCGATTTGATCCACTTACCTGACAGACAAGCAGTACTTAACAATAGGTGGAACGAGGGTTTTGGAAAGGATTTATTTCGTTCATGAATTACATTTCCTTAGAATTCTTTCAATAGATCTGTTTCTAAAGACAGCCTAATGGCTACATCTATGATACACTGAACTGGAGTAAAACTTCAACAGCTGCAATTAATTATTTATTCACACGATCGATTTCCGTGTTTTAAAGCAGCATCTTCAGGTGATAAGTAGTGTTACAATGATTACCACATCTTAGACCCCCCCAACGTTCATAGTCACTGAATCCAACCGAATGAAGAGAGTAAGTAATCTACAAAGAATAACCGGCAGATCATTGGGACAAATAGTGCTATTCTGTCAATGGGCATTAACAGAGAATGCGTTGCAGTTCTACCTGTTTATCGATGAAGCGGGTCTCACAAACCACGCGACAGTGAATCTACGGAACATGCATTACTGGTCCGTGGACAATCCTCGCTGGCTCAGACAGGTAGAGCGACAGCGACCGTGGACTGTAAATGTATGGTGCGGAATCATTGGCGACCACCTCATTGGTCCTCACTTCATTGCAGGGGCCCAAACAGCTGCAACATACATCGCGTTTCTACAGAATGATCTGCCAACGTTGCTCGAAAATGTCCCACTGGAAACGCGTCGACGTATGTGGTATCAGCATGATGGTGCACCTGCACACTCCGCAATTAACACTAGGCTGACCCTTGACAAGATGTTCGACGGACGTTTCATAGGACGTGGAGGACGTATAAATTGGCCAGCCCGTTCTCCTGATCTTACACCTCTGGACTTCTTTCTGTGGGGTACGTTAAAGAAGAATGTGTACCGTGATGTGCCTACAACCCCAGAGGATATGAAACAACGTATTGTGGCAGCCTGCGGCGACATTTCACCAGATGTGCTGCGGCGTGTACGACATTCATTGCGCCAGAGATTGCAATTGTGTGCAGCAAATGATGGCCACCACATTGAACGTCTATTGGCCTGACATGTCGGGACACACTCTATTCCACTCCGTAATTGAAACCGGAAACCACGTGTGTACGTGTACCTCACCCCTCATGGTATTGTATATGTGCGTCAGTGAAAAAGGCCAATAAAAAGGTGTTAGCATGTGTACGTAATGTGCTGTTCCAGTCACTTCTGTACCTAAGGTCCATCACCGTTCCCTTTGGATCCCTACGTAATTCGGTGCTCTCCGATACACACGATCGAACAGCGGAGGAGTGGTATTCAAGCCTCAACTTTAGGTTATAATATCTCCGGATGTAATTAACATTTTACAATGCAACAAACGGCATTGATTACGTATTTGTTTATATGTTCAGATGTGCTAACAAAACTAACGCGGTTCCATTAAAAAACGTAGGTTTATGTTAAAAAACATACTTCCGTGCATTTTTTTATGGTTTTTATTAACCAATTACACTAGCCCCTCTCCTCACGTTCAGTCTGTGGAATCGATTCGTCAGTATTTGATGTGGTTTACGAAATATATCCAGCGGTAATGTTAGGTGACTCACCCTGTATATATAGCATTTCTTTGAGCAAAAAAACCTTTTAGTCTTAAAATTTGTGCATCATGGTCTGAAACGCCATTCACCCTTTTACTAACAGAATGCCCATCTAGTAATGAAGAATGAGTAAAAATATGGTTGTGCTACTGTTCCCTGCACTCTGTTTGGAAAAAATGCACTCTGCATCAGATCATATGTGCTTAGGAGATCTTCCAACATAGTTTTTCTTGCATAATTACATACCAAATTAATACTGACGTCACCACATATAACTAATTTTTGATACTTCCTTTAAAGTGAATCACGAACCCTCTGTAGCTTGAGTAGAAATGCTGTAAAGTCAGAGTTAGAGCAGCTATAAACAACTATAATCAGACGTTTAGTTTCACTCAATTCAACAGTGCCTGCACAACATTCAGATACATGTACTGTTCAGTGCTTTGATAACATACGGACTCCAGTGCAATACTGCTTTTTACGAACATGGGCAATCCCCACTCCGCAGAAAACTCTTGAAAAACAGACAGCTGGTCTTTATCTTCGCAAAGAAAGCCTCCGAATTGTCACTTTATTTAAGTTGTGTTCTGATATACCAATAATGTGAGAGTCAACATCTGTAAGCAGTTCACTGTTTCTCTCTAATACCTCTTATATTTTCATGAATAATGCAATTCCTTCATTAATTCAATACCTAGCCTTCTTTGAAGATGATTCTTTAGTTAGAGAGAATTTCTTTAAGCAGGGATACCTATCATCTGACTGCAGTCTAAAAAGAGTGCTGCTCCAGCGCCAACTTCTACAGGAATTTTATCACGAGTGATCCCACTACCGCCCACTACACTGTCACCTATAAGCTTTGACAATCTCCCCCTTCCCCTACATATTGACGTGCAAGCCATATCTAGTGAAACCCATTGTATTGATAGACTCATATGACACTACTGCAAAGTGAGCCATGCCTCCGCCACCAATTCCGTCTCAAGTCCAATGAAAACGTGCCTACCAACAGCATTAAAATGTAGTCGATCATGACGCTAAAACATTTGTACCAAGTACACATTTGTGCCACTAGTTTGAGGTGCTATCTTTTCTAGGTCAGCCGCGCAGGATTAGCCGAGCGGTCTCAGGCGCTACAGTCATGGACTGTGCGGCTGGTCCCGGCGGAGGTTCGAGTCCTCCCTCGGGCATGGGTGTGTGTGTTTGTCCTTAGGATAATTTAGGTTAAGTAGTGTGTAAGCTTAGGGACTGATGACTAATGCACTTAAGTCCCATAAGATTTCACACACACATTTTTTCCAGGTCACCATCGACATAATACTCCACGTCTCTATCAAGACTATTCTCAGCTCCACCCACAATCGCTACCTGACCGTCTTTCATAAAATTCCTACATAATTCCACTAATTAACAGTCATGTGAGAGAACCCTGCACTAGGCTTCACAAAGCCGCTGACTTGGTACTCACTCCCCGACACTTCCTGCAACTGCTGGTCTACATCTCTGCGCTGAGTCCGGAACCGCGCGACCGCTACGGTCGCAGGTTCGAATCCTGCCTCGGGCATGGATGTGTGTGATGTCCTTAGGTTAGTTAGGTTTCAGTAGTTCTTAGTTCTAGGGGACTGATGACCACAGATGTTAAGTCCCATAGTGCTCAGAGTCATTTGAACCATTTGAACCTGAAGGGCACATATCTTACGCTCCTGCTCTTTTGTTGACTTATTTCTGTTACTAATTCTTCATTTCCAAAGAGGATCACGGTAGAATGCCCACTGGCTTTCCCATTGCCTTCAAATACTACCACAGGTCCAGTGAAAGCCCAGATGAATGTCCTCCATATCGTAGTATTTTCTCCACCGATCTGCGTCCCTGGTGAGTAGCATTTATCGAACAGACGTTCGCCTGGATGACGGCGTATCTGGACAGGACCACCAACCATATGTAACAAGAAATATGAGTCATACGATCAATAGGCACGCTTCCATTGAACCAAGGGCCAGTCTCGATAATCCGGTGCCAATTCCAATCTTGATTGATGATGCTGTTGAGTTAACATGGCCATGCGTGACGCTCATCTGCTGCAGAGCCGAATGTTCAAGTAATTGCTGCGGAGCACTTGTATCTGTTCCACAGTTGTACTCTGTCGTAATATCTACCACACGTCGCATCCTATCTCGCATTACTCAATGACGAAGCCTCCGACCTCCGCGTTCCGTGATGAAACGTTAGAACCAACTCCTTGCCTGCAGCTCGTGGTTTCTCCGTCCTTCAACTACTTTCCATGGATGCTCACGACTGCAGTACGAGAACAGCCGACAAGCCTAGCGGTTTCCGAGATGTAATTTTCCAGGGGCTGGGCCATAACTGTCCGTCATAACAATTATTTGCGGTCCGTATCGTTACTACAATGATCCTCCCAATCATTTCTGCCCCGCTTACGCACGTTACTTACCGCGTCAGATGCCCGCAACGCCACCAGATTGCATTCAGTCTCGCAACGGGCAGTGGTCATAAAATTCTTTGGGCAGTGGTTACAAAATATGGTCTCAGCAGTGCATGTTCCGTGGCCCACGAAGAAACTTGCGCTGGTGAGATACGTCAGGTGTCAGTCTTGCGGCTCTTCTTATGAACGTGACCGTCATTTCGCATATTCCGATGTTCAGCGACTTCGGATGGATTGATGTTAGAGGAGGGGTCGTTTCTTCTCATATTCAATATGGAATTCAACAAACACTCCATCATATATTATAGCCTTGCTTTTAGTGAGCGATTTAAGCTGACTGTTAATTTCGTGTTAACATTCTTTTTTTTTTTTCATTTTCGCATCCGTGATATGATCGAACGCAGGAATTCCGATGTGATCTTCTTCGACCAAATAGTTTTGAAAGACAGACATTAATATATCGTGTTTCGTTTTATCAGCATCTACAGCAGTGTCTATCTAGTTTCCCTATTACAAGTAACAACTTTTTCTGATAGCGCCCAAAAGTTAGATTTTTATGGTATAAAGTTCAGGTAAAACTAAACGGTCGCGAACTGTATCGCAAGTAAACTGGCGAAGAAACTACGTGATTATATGAGGCAGTTTAGCCAAACTGTTGACGTGAATAGTGTTGAATTACTACAGTTATACCGTGCGTCGATGCGGAAGAGTTTCCTGAGGGACATTCCCCTACCGTTTAGCAGTAGCTACAATTACCGACCGGTGTAAAGAAATGTCAGACGGCAACTGTAATCTCCCAGCCATTACTGTAACGGGTCATTTAAACACGATGTAGGAAGTTTTTTAATACTGTCGGAGATTACATCCATTAACAGTGTCTGCGGTCACAAAGAAGACATCGCGCAGGGCCTGAACGTTACTACATCTTACATCCATCCTCGACAGTTCATCTGACCATCACAGGGTGATGAGTTAATTTATGGATCAGCGTTAATGAAATATTTGAGTGTCATTAAGAGTCTGCTTGTACATCTACAAAGCAATGGATTCAAAGAAAATTTCCTTTGTGGTAGTTTCGAATACTTCCTTGAATCTTGTAAACATACGAGACGTCACAATTTACACAGCTATGTGACAATTGAATAGAAATTGTTGCCTCAAATCATATATGTTCTTAGTGATAACAAACTGATTGCTCTGATTGGCTTAGGTATACCTCAGCTAAATACTATCAGTTGAATGGTGCATGATCATTTCCATTGGTATCTAATAATTATACGATGAAACTGTAACTAGTGGCGCAGTTACAACTAAATACGTACCTTGTATTTGTCATTAGTTTGTAGTTTCCAGTGAACAGAAGATGCTAGCGGAAGACTGATATCACGCAAAATCCTAATCGATAGTGATTTTCTGTGAATGGCCTGCCTCTAAATTTTGTAGAAAAACTTTAACTTGTCCAGTTCTATAGTGTCAAAAATACGCCACCTTCGCTTATTATTGTGTTTGAAGTGGATAAACAAGGGGCAAAGCACTAAGTTTCTGGCAGAGAGACATGGACATTAAATGAATTCATTGTTAGAAAAATAACCCTGATACGAGTGGAAAATTTCGATGATAGGCTACACAAAGAAAGACAGAAGGAAAGAAAGCAGTTGAAATCAGATGGACAACAAAGGTCAGTGACATAATAGAAAGAGTGAATACCTACAAATGGCAGTGCGCTTGTGATGTCGTACGAAAGAAAGACGCAGGTGGTTAGTTAGTTTGATGTTCCATTGATCATTTTGCACGATACATCGTAATGATGCCGAGTGAGTCATTTTACATTCACATCGCCAATCAATTTGAAAATATTGCTACATGCTGAACATTTATAAGATATTTTTTTAGATATACAGATGTGAGCTAGTAATTCCTACCCACCACCTCTTATACATTACTGTAATAGAAATTCTTCTACGGAGTAGAAAGTGTACTCAAGGGGAAACTTTTTCAGTCATTTTTCAAATTTTACTTTGTTGTCTGTCAGACATGCTCTAATTTACCAGTTTACCTATTCACTAAAAAGAACAAAGAAACACTCCTATACAGAAAGGATAGATAATTAAATAAAACAGCCGGACTGAACTGGTAACGGGATGCTCATGATCGGCCGAAATATAAGAACCCGCTGAGATCCTGTGTTTAACACCAAATCAAAGTGGCCACATCACCAAATGATCGATTTGGCTGACGATACATAGGATGAAACCTGTTTTCATCCTCATCCTTATCCATCCCGAGAATTAGTCCTGTCTTTAATGCTCTCATAGTCAGTGAGAGCCGGCCGCTGTGGCCGAGCGGTTCTAGACGCTACAGTCTGGAACCGCGCTGCTGCTACTACAGTCGCAGTTTCGAATCCTACCTATGGCATGGATGTGTGTGATGTCCTTAGGTTGGTTAGGTTTAAATAGTTCTAAGTCTAGGCGACTGATGACCTCAGCCGTTAACTCCCATGGTGCTTAGAGCCTTTTGTGTGTGTGCGTGTGTGTGTGTGTGTGTGTGTGTGTGTGTGTGTGTGTGTGTGTGTGTGTGTGTATGTTTGTGTGTGTGTGTGTGATCTCGACTAATGAAACTGATACTTGTGTGAATTAAATGTCCAGTCCAACTGACCATCCTGTTTTCAACTACACTACAGAAGCTGAAAAATCAAGGTGATTAATAACTCATTTATCAGCCATCAACAATTTCAACAGCGAATTTTGTGGAAATGGAGAGTTGCGTTACTAAATACAGCACCCAAGAAGTAAAGGCAGTGGGGCCAGAGATGCAACATCCCTAACCATCCATAGATGTTATCAGATAAGAAAAGCTTCCTTGTCTACTTCTCTGGGCACTGAAAACCTTGGCAGTAAAAATAAGCGATAAAAAATAGACTGTCACATCTATTTTCAGATCGTAGCTAACACTGCAAACATTTGTATTCTGAAGTAACAAACAGTTTAAAGAACTCTTTTTCTTAGTTAGTGAAGCGAACGATTTTTATAGAAAGAACCTCGTTGACTAAATCATAAGAACATTTGTCATATTTATTCGGTCTCTCTGGAGTGCGTGTGATTAAAGGGTAACAATCCAAAATTAAGGAACAACCCGCAACCTTGTATTGTGTTAAAGACACGTTTTTCATAGCCCCGAATAAACTCGTGAACGACATGTAGCACTAAAATTTTACTAGAAAAAAAGGGTATAATTTGACGTATGTCAAATATTGTGTATTTGGATGAATTTAATGGTTTTCTGTAATTTCAGTTTTCATGCTGAAGTAAAGGTTAACAGCGGGAGGACGATTGTAAGGGACAAAATAAGTAATAACAGTTGTAACTGCACGAATGTTATCCTAGCATGTAGTCGTTAACAGACAAGGCAAGTGTAATGCATATATTGTTAAAAGCTCCAAACATTCTTCCGCTCTACTCATCCAGAAACGAACAAAGACTATACTTCTTTTACAACTAAATGCTCATTTCTTTTTTAACCAAACCTATTGCAGCTACTCGTATTAGGCGTCATCAGTTGTGTATAAAATAAAATAAATTTATTTAACTCTATATATTTTGTCAGCGGACATGTAGTTTTTCCTCGCAGAACATTTAAATTATGTAACTTGGAGGAGACTTCAAACTGTATTATGTCTACAACTGTGCTTACGCCGTTTTCTCTCGAAGCTCGAGGCTTTATTGTAAAAGACTTACAAAAAATTTACAATGCAAAGTACTGGCCAACGGTAGTCACTACTTTCTTCCTCCTTTCGAGCAGCATGCAAATCCCGCAGCGGAAGAACTGGGCGTCTTCTGAGGAGATCCATAAATCCACCCAATTCTGTACATGTTCATATCTGCGGAAGCGCTGAGCAGTCAGGTCGTGGGGCACTGATCGAAAAAAGTTGGAATCAGATGAAGCAATGTCTCGAAAAATGGAAGGTGTAATAGGACTTCCCATTCCAAAGTCCCCAAGTACGTTATCACGGGTTTTGTGAGATGGGATCGAGCACTGTCATGGTGGAAAATCACCTTTTCATATTTATTGCTGTATTGTGGCCGGTTGTCTTTCAGTGCTCGCCACACACGCATCAACTGCTTTCGATAACGATCTTCTGTGATTGTTTCCATCGGTTTCAGTAGCTTCGAAAATCATCTCTCTTCTACCGCCATGCCGGTCTTCAACATCAGAATCACCGTTATTCAAGTGTTGAAACCATTGTCCGCACGTTATTTAACTAATATTTGCCTCCACGTGGTCTTACCCAACATTTTATAAGTCTCAGCCGCATCTTTCTTCAAATTAATGCAGAAAATTAAAACTTCCAGTAGATGACGAGAATTTGGCTCGTAAGTTGGCATATTCAGTCGTGAATAACTTTGTTATGCAATGAGAAATGGACTAATATTTTTATAGCGTTATATTTACCAATGCCTAATCTTGTTTTATGATGCCTCTGACCTACCACGTGCACCACCACCTGCCGCTACTGCCTTCTACTGCGCAAGCCAAGTTGCAGACCTAATAAATAACACACACAGGCCAAGTAGCTTTTATTCCATGCTGCACTAAACATCAAGGTAACAAAGATATAAGACAGTATTCTTCAACACAGTCAACAAGCCTTCGTGAACAACGAACGGAGCGTTCTACCAATTGTTCAATGCCTCGACGACAGATATCCGCTTTTTGGGCATGGAGCCACTCGAAAACAAGTAACTGAACGCTCTAATCGTTGCGAAATCTCTTTCCTCATTCATGTTATTTCAGCTAGCCGAAAAGATTGAAATCGCATGGTGCAAGATCTGGACTTCACGATCGGCACCACACATACACGCGTGGCATTGGTCAAATTGTTGGTACCATTTCATTATGATTCGACGGCACTGAGTGTATCTCACATACCGAGAGAATTTAAAGGAGAATCGGTGAGAAATTTAGAAGTTTTGTCCATAAGAATCAACTGTCTCACGTACGACAACTCTGGAGAGCATATCCATTTGCCGCACCATTACTACAACAGACTGTGATGCACTTGTTATCCGTACCACAGCAGGCCTGGGCCTGAAAGAAACACGGAACATGTACTCTCTTCTGATAATGCGCCGTTCTTGCTGCGCAATGATCTTAGCGTGGGACGAATTGTGTAACTTTCTTTCTGAAGTCCCTACGTATTTCAAAAATGGTTCAAATGGCTCTGAGCACTATGGGACTTAACAGCTATGGTCATCAGTCCCCTAGAACTTAGAACTACTTAAACCTAACTAACCTAAGGACAGCACACAACTCCCAGCCATCACGAGGCAGAGAAAATCCCTGACCCCGCCGGGAATCGAATCCGGGAACCCGGGCGTGGGAAGCGAGAACGCTACCGCACGACCACGAGATGCGGGCCCTACGTATTTATCACTAATTCTTATTTTCCCTATTTTTTTTCGTATGTACATTTCTTGTTCTGTAAGTACTAGATCACTGATTGTCAAAGTTTTTTGATCAAGTGCCAGTTCTGACATTATGGGTCGGTACCTCATTCCACATATGTACCGATGTCATTATTAACTAGCGGAGAAACCCGGCGTTGCCCAGGTGTCTATTTACAACTGTGTGTCCACGCCCGTACCTTGCAGCGTCTCGTTTTGTGCTTAATACTTATGTCGTCATATCTCCTGAACTATGAGTCGTACAGTGATACGATTTTGCCCTACATCCGGTGGTATAAGTGCATACCGTCTATAAAATTTGTCGCGAATACAGTTAGTAGTAAATCAATAATAAATTATAACGTCATACCTCATGCGGTACTTTTACGGCACGAACAACGGAAAAGAAGTATGCTATAAACATTTCTCCTTTCCACATTTCGTAGGGGTTGTCAGCAAGAAAAAATTTCGTAAGGTTTTGAAATTATGTGTAAAGTTTGTTGCAAGTCGCTAAGTGCTCTCGTTCTCATGGGTGAATAAAGTCTGCGACGCGGGCTACGCTACCTGTTAACCCCAGCCCTTTAATGAGTAGGTGGCTCTTACCTCCACAGCGATTGTCGTTTGACAGCAAGTTATGCGTGTACCAAGTTTAGCTGAAATTGGTCCAGTGTTTTAGGAGGAGCTGTGGAAGATACATACACACGAACATACACACGTACATACATATATCCATTTTTATACTATGTGTGGTTAGTAACCATATAAGTTATTATGTTATGTTCCCCCTATAGACTAACCACAGTAAAGACACGTGCATTTGGCTGCTTCCCCCCAAGTACTGAGCCACAAAAGTCGACACCACTCGATACATTGCATGTTCAATGCTCAGTTTCAAATGGCAGCCACCCTCAGCGACCCCAAAGTTGTGACACTGTAATTGCGTGCCGAAGTGTTCCTGTGTTTTGTTTGCGTGAGTGGATCATTAATTGATTAATAACAGCAATAACAATGAAATGCATTACGCAATATGAAAAACGATCACAAAGGATTGCTAAATTTTGAATGTAATTTTTGTTCTAGTCACTGCTTAGTATTACAACAGCCTTTATTTAATCTCATATTGCTTTCTTCAAGTAAGTACCGCATTTGAAGATAACCGTCTCTGCAATGCACATTCACGAATCCATGTTACTTCCATGCCAAAATTTATACCAAGGCAACTGGTATGTACGTGTTGCGCAAGTACGTAAGTTGTCAGTACTGGCAGGCCAATAATAAAATATTCCGGCTCTCACATCTTCTAAACCCGTATTAGACACGCTGCTTATTCCTCCGCCCCTGAGACACCGTCTGAATTATCTTACCTCACGGTCTAATTCACCAACGTCAATTAAAATCAAGCACTTCTTAAAATAGTACTGTTCTTTCACGTATTTTTGCTTGTTATTATTCAGGGAAACTACGCCATCAAGTATTTCTTAACGTCAGTGGACGTGTTTGGATTTGTCTCGTTAGTTGCTAGAAGCATATTATTATCAAATTATAAAATACGGCTGAGAATTGGGGACCGCGTGAATGCTTGACTCAACAGCAGTTTGACTACCATTGCAATAGGTGTAAACGGTTCCCCACTAACAGTATCTCACAATTGTGCATTTTTTAGCACAAAATCTTACTTCCTCCATATTGCACATGATTTTTTTGAAAAAAACGTTCCAGCACTCTTGGAAGAAATTCCATTGTCTGGAAATAATGGGTATCTTCTTCCTGCACATTCTAGTCATCGTGTGGCAGATCTTAGCCTAACTTTCCCTGGAAGAAGCATCGGCAGAGTTTGTCACATTTCTCGGCCATCACGATCCCCTGAACTAACCCCTTTAGACTTTTGCTTGTGAGGATGGCTGAAAGGGGGAGACTACAAATAAAAAGTAAACAGAAGAGACGAACTGATCGTTAGGATTATGACTAGAACTGCCTCCATAAAGGAACGGCAAGTCGACCTCAGAAGTGTTACACGTCGTGTTTTCAAGGGAATTCGGAAGTGCATTGATATCAGAGGTGGCATTATGAAAATCAACCTTGAACTTAATCTGTTATCTTTGCCTAACAACTTCTGTAACCGGCAAAAGTTTTCGTTCGAATTAGAGTATACTGCAATATCTTCAAACATTTGCTATGTTGCTATGGTAGCAGTATTTGATTCAAACTTGTAACAGTCTCAGACCAAAATGAGAAGGATTGTTATTTTTGTAATGCTATTGTAGGAGGTAATACTAACTTATAAAGCTAAAGTGGTGTAACGTAAAAATTATCCCGAGTTTTTTCACCTTCCAGTGACAGAAGTAGTCTTGTAGTGTGTCTTGCCTTGTAGCTGGGAGAAGAGCAGTTTTTATTTTTTATTTTTTATTATTTGTTCACATATCAGCACAGCTGTCGCGGACCGCCAAGAATTAGTATTACATTCTATTCGATCTTTTTATACTTCATATACAGACATTTATTGACATTACAACAGTGCTGTAAAACTTTCAGTTCATTAGCTTCAATACTTTCGGAGATACAAAAATAATACCTGAAAACCATAATAAATTTGTTGGTGTTACAAATAGAGCTCAAGGTTGTAAAATATTCATTTAGAATCTCTTACTGAAACAATAACCAAAAGATTCAACTACTTGTCTGTGAACTCTGTGGTCGTGAGCAAATACCGCGCGGCGTGGTCCGTCAACATCTCGGAATATTTGGGAGAGCGCTTCTTGCTAAGAAGACCACTGAACGGCTTGACATAGTAACTTGCGAATAACCGTGGATCAGTGGCTGTATTTGATGTCAAAAAGACTCAAGTAGGCTGGTGAACTTCTGGCTACTTTCGTGTGCAGAACGTGTAGTAAAAACAGTAACTAACTTGCACCATTGATGGTTTTGACAGTAAATACGGACTTGATAGCCCTTACAATATGTTTTGGATGCAATAAGGCCTAATTAGCTCATCTTCAAATATTTACAAGCAAGTTATTTAGTTTCCCTATCACCCAAGATTTTCTGCGAATTTAGAGATTCTGCCTCGAAGCTCGAGTTCCGCTATCTTTGTTTGGCACTTATTTAGTCGTTACTTGTTCAAAGCTGATTTTCATCAGCGGAGTGCGTATACATAAGCACAGAGTGAAAGACACTGACAGCAAGAAGCTTACTGAGGTACATGGACTGTAATGTCACATAGGATAGTAGATCATATAACCCGCACCGCCGCATTAGATACATGGCATTAGATCGGAAAGAGCACAAAAAATATGGTTTCAACTTACCCATTCATCGCCACGTCGATGGTATGTGGCATTGAGATTCAGGAAGTCGTATCAAATATACAGTCTCATCAGGCTGAAATTACTGATTTTATGTAAAATGGTAGCAATCCAGAAATGTAGCTCCCAATGCAAAAACGTAGGTAAATGGAAGTTAATAAAATTGAAATTGAAATATGTTTTGCAGCTATCACTGAATATTTAACCAGAAAATGAAAATTAGAACTACAAAATATCATTATTTCGGTGCATCATATATATAGGAGGATTCTGAAAACATGGTTCTGACTCACATCACAAACAAGCATAGGCACTTACATTTCCTGTAAAGTCACGTCAGAAACTTAGGAAAAGTAATCTGAAAGTAAACTCAGCTGGTATTCCTTTCGGCCACAATAAAAAGTGTTAACCTGCGTCGAAGTCGTGCTCTAGTCTTTAGAGACGAACGCACATTGGAATACAGCGTGCTAGAAACAGGTTGTATTGAGTGACGAATGTCGATTCTGTTCGACTACGGACAACGACGTGCGCGTTTCTTCTACATCTACATCTACATCCATACTCCGCAAGCCACCCGACGGTGTGTGGCGGACGGTACCCTGAGTACCTCTATCGGGTCTCCCTTCTATTCCAGTCTCGTATTGTTCGTGGAAAGAAGGATTGTCGGTATGCTTCTGTGTGGGCTCTAATCTCTCTGATTTTATCCTCATGGTCTCTTCGCGAGATATACGTAGGAGGGAGCAATATACTGCTTGACTCTTCGGTGAAGGTATGTTCTCGAAACTTTAACAAAAGCCCGTACCGAGCTACTGAGTGTCTCTCCTGAAGAGTCTTCCACTGGAGTTTATCTATCATCTCCGTAACGCTTTCGCGATTACTAAATGATCCTGTAACGAAGCGCGCTGCTCTCCGTTGGATATTCTCTATCTCTTCTATCAACCCTATCTGGTAAGGATCCCACACTGTTGAGCAGTATTCAAGCAGTGGGCGAGCAAGCGTACTGTAACCTATTTCCTTTGTTTTCGGATTGTATTTCCTTAGGATTCTTCCAATGAATCTCAGTCTGGCATCTGCTTTACTGACGATCAAGTTAATATGATCATTCCATTTTAAATCACTCCGAATGCGTACTCGCAGATAATTTATGGAATTAACTGCTTCCAGTTGCTGACGTGCTATTTTGTAGCTAAATGATGAGGGATCTATCTTTCTATGTATTCGCAACACATTGCACTTGTCTACATTGAGATTCGATTGCCATTCCCTGCACCATGCGTCAATTCGCTGCAGATCCTCCTGCATTTCCTGGTAGTAACGTACGTAAGTGCCTGTCATTAGTATGTTACAACTTAGCCCAGGTAGCAGTTACCACCGGTACTTCCTACGCAAAGGTGAAGAGTTCTAGTGGGTTGCTTCATAGACTACAAGGCCTTTTTTAAGAGATGGTCTGGCTGCACTTTCTAGATAATTTCAATTAACTTCAGATCCTTCTCGCTTGGAAACATACCACGCGTATAATGTAGTCAGTATTGAGGTCAGGTGCATCTGCACTGCCATTTTAGATACTTAACGTCTTTAATTGCATAATATTTTCATAGTACTTCAATGCAGACAATTTTAAACGGTAGTTATAGCAAAACAACGAGTTAATTCGTAAGGCCACGGACATACCTATAGTGCTTCTTGCAGGATCCAGATACTATGACACAACGTTCATCTGTCATATAAAAATTTCTAACCATTGCGAACGCACGGAGATCCAAATTAGATAACACGATCCTTGCATAACATAAAATTAAACACTGCATTTTACCAGTGAACGACCTAAAGGCGCAAAATTCAAATCCAGTTCGGATTGTACAGGTTTATCTTTTCTTTTTAAATGCTTTTATCGTGAGCTACGCATACCAAAAACTAATTCTTTCTTTATATCGTTACAGTTGTGCAAAAGTTTGCTACTTGTCCTTCAGCTACGTAGAAAGCTACCGGTTCCCAGGTTATACCTTAAACGCGAACAGATGCATACTTTCCTGGAAAGGCAGTATAGACCTTACCTTTTCGAAATTCATTTTAGCAACACTAAGCACTTGCGTGGGACTTCATTTTGTCAATATTTACCAGCAGTCGATGATTTTCTTATTATTAGAAGTCACAGACATGCAGGATTCTCTAAATGATAATGCTTTCACTATTTGACTTTTAGTTTATTTCCTTCTGGGTAAAATGCTCCAATTTTGTTTTTGTAGCCATTTTCAAGTGATTCATTATTCCAAATTACGTTTCATATGACAGCACACTTCTAGAACATCATATTTATTATTTGACCAAACAGGGATCATCATGTTTATGCTACTTTTGTGGCGCGTTAAAGTCCTAAGTGAAAGTATAACGCAGGTTGTCGGTAATTTAACACACCTGTTTACGTTATACATGACACGCAATGTAAATAATTTGGAAAGGACAATAATCAATCGCTTGGAAATGGCTACTAAGCCTGCTTTGCAATAACGCATACATTAGGAAGCAAAAAACAGTAAAATGGCGAAAATATTATCATTCACACAGTATGCTACCATATTTTGGAACTGTATCAGACACTATAGAAATATTTCACACTTTCCTTATTAAATTCAACTTCCCATGTAATTGCTTCACTTTTCCAAGACGACGAATGCCAGTAACATTTGACGCCTGTTCTGCCACCTCAGAAAGTACTCTATGACATTCTAAAATAGAGCTTTGTGCAAAGATTGACAATCATGTTAGATGATAGGTCGTACTATGAGAACACGGGATAGTTTAAAATACTTTGGCACTAAATAAACTGATGTAATTCATAGAATGCAATACCGTATGGTCTCTTCTATTTGCAGTAGAAACTTACTCGAAACTGTTGTTTCACGCTTAATTCCTGTCACTATCTTTACTAGTACAGCTTCATACCTGCCTGTTACCATGCACTTCCCCCAAACGAAACTAACAGTAATTCGCTTACGAATTGAGTTAAGTAAAATATGTTCTCAGGTTCTATCAAAGCAAATGATTATTACATGCTAAGAGTCTATGCACGTAAACTGTTACAGAAAAGAAGCATAATGTTACTCTTAACGGATCTCTCGATGTTTGAATTATTTAAGATGAAGTGCCAATTCGGGTAAGGATGGGGAAAGAGAGAAGGGAGTCAGCCATGACCTTTTATTTTACGGAAGCATTACGCATTTACATATCTACCTAAAATTATTTAGGGAAGCCAAAGAACCTAGGATGGTCAGAAGGGATGTGAACCTCGTTCCTTTCGACTAAGAGCCCAAATTCCTTAACTCTGTAGGTAGCGAATTACTCTAACTGAAGCTGCAGTCGTGTGTTAAATAGCCGAATCCTCATCTCCACACTCCTCGGACATGCGGAAATACAATTCACATCTCTGAGAAATGGACAACGAACATTTACAAAGGGAATTTGATATCCTCGCTGAGAATCGGCCATTGTGTGTCAAGTAGTTTCCTCAGATGCTTTATTTGTATCACAATGGAGAGCGGAGGATCCCAGTATCGGAAAACGTAAAACTTTGTTTAAGCTGCTGGCTGGACGTTCTTGCTGTCTCAATTCAAAAGTCGTCTGCATTTTCTTTACAAATGGCTAATACCCCAATTAGTCCTTCTACTAGTTACATGCTCTAATTGTATCACTGCAAGGAGAAGTTTGTTTCGTCTCTAGCATCTGAAATTCTCTCTGACAAACGGACGAAGTTTTTGACATGGTTTGTTAACGTGGTAGATAATATTGGTATTTTAAGTGGTCTCTGAGCAAGAAAAGCGTTACTTAGGTTTGGGAGGTAAAAATCAACAGGCTTTGTCGCCCGCCTGTATGGGATTATTACTGACGCAATCTTTTTCTTCGCGAAGACATGGTATGATGTATACATCCCAAAGCAGATCGTCCCAAAATCTGCATCTACAAACAGACTCCCCAACCCACAACAGTAACTTCCTTTCCTGTTCCACTCGCAAACAGAGCTAATATTAATAGATGTGAAAATATATGTCAAAATTTTCAACTTACGTAACTACATGCATAATCTGTTGAAGGCTAGCAGCCGATATTATTCCAAACTTGTTTGGACACTGCACTTTCTGTCATCACGTTTCAGCACTTAAACAAATAACCTTAATTTTTGCTATCGTTCACACGTGTACAATTCTCTTAATATAGATACCTAATGAGGTTGCAAGACAGTACAGCACTGATATTCAGATGACATCCTATGGGTAAACTCATACAGTGAGATTTCCTACTCCAATAGAATATGAATTAGTCCCTACGCACTTTAAGATAACACAGACTTTAGTCGACAAGTATTCTTAAGTAAAATAATCACACACATACCGTATAATCATTCAAAACATTCATACAGTTGCGGTAATCAAGAAGCAAGTTCTCAGGAATCTGTTTTTATGATGACTGAAAATGATGTAGCCTCAAAGTGCCGGTTTATGAAGTATGAAGCACACTTAACAGTGAGTTTAGTTACTGTTGGTAACCGCACACTATTCGTTGTATTTAAATAGTTACATGTCAACGTACTATGGCAGCAATGAAATATTTGATGATAAACTGAGAGAATGGACAGAGATTCTGCCACATGATAACAAAACACACACTTAGGGCTTTGGCTATGTTTAATCTCAAAAATACTCAGCTCACTGCCAGAAAATAAAGCGTCTAAACCGTTCCACCAGGTATGGCTACACTGCTACACCATCACCTTCTATGACTGCGCATGACTTCATGTCCCTCAGTCATCAAAAATGAGCAAACACGGCTCATTTCGTTGGGGTCACTTGTCTCGTTTTCGGCAGACAACTAATCACAGCTAAGCAGCCAGTGGCCACTCATGGCTTTCAGCCCGGATGCCTCACATGCTGCAAGTACTGGGCCCAGCTGCATCTCGCGACAACCTCCAGCCTGAAAGGCTTTAGCCGACCGCGATCTCTGAGCACGCACGTCCCTAACGACCTCGTCCTTGACGGGAGATTAAGTACCTACCTTCTTCCTCCTCCTCCTCCTCCTCCTTCTCTCTCCTCAGAAACGGCTACGTTAACAATGACACTAGCCTACAGTAACTAATTCTCGATACTCTTTTATACTATTCAAAAATCAGTACTAATATATAAAAGTTCTGTACTGCTTTACTTGTAATTTTTAACTCCCGATGCAGTCAGAGGGGTGTTATAAGTTTAACGTGTGTCTCTGTCTGTGACATCGTAGGTTCCAAACAAAAGACACGATTTTAATGCAGCTCTTTTTTTGACAGTTGGCTCAATCGGGATGGTTCTTAGCTATGTTCAATGAAAGTCTGTTCAGTCGTTTTTTCATCTACTAAATGAAGTGCAAATGTTTTTTTCGGCAGCGCACTCTCTTAATATGCGCTACGTAATACGTAACAGCAACATCAAGTTGCCTAGTAACATGCTGTAGAGTTCAAAAAGATCTAAAGAAAAGTCCGCGAGAACATATATTCATCTTTCAAGGCTGACCAACAATGATGATTTTTGTGCCTTTTTCAGCACCTAAAAAGAAGAAAAAGGGAGATTGTGGCTAAACGGTAAAATATAAACATGCTCTCGCAAACTTTTTTGTCGTTTTTTTGAGGTCTGTAATTCAGTACTACATCGAAAGATTTTGCGCTAATATTTTAGGTGGCCTATTGCAACAGATCACAATTGCAGCCCACTTTCATCGGACTTGATTTAGGATTATCGACACTGTTTGTTGCTTATTGTACTAAAATTAGCTAAATGTTTATTAAAATATAGTCAATCAATAACGTGTGATTTTAAAAAAGAAACACTTAAATAGCATAAGTGAGAAACATCTCACATCACAATTTTGTGTTTCTTTCCAGAAAGTATTTGTGTCGATGCGTGAATAAAGCGTCGATCGTACCGGGTCTACAAGTAAATTGTAAAGTTTAAAAAGCTTCAAATAAAACTTAAGTTAAAAATTTAGATCATATAAGTCAAAAGTTTGTGGGGAGTCTACAGTAAAGTATTATTCCTGAAGAGGATGACCACCTTTTCAGCAGTTGCAGCGGCAACAATTTGGTAAATTGACACATCTGACCTTGTAACATTAGCTAAATGGCCTTGTTATGTTAGTATTCCGAATGGCTGAAAGTAAGAGGAACGTACAGCCGTTATGCTCCCCGAGGGAAAGCAGCTCTACTTTATGATTTAATGATAATGGCATCCCCTTGAGTAAGATAATCCGGAAGTAAAATTCAGATCCCCAGGCGACGACTACTCAGGAGCGTGTTGTCAGCAGCAAAAATTAAATAAAAATTCTGACGACCTATGGGTCCGACGTGGATAGGTCAGGAAACTTCAAAAGAGAACTGCGTATGCTGAAGTTAGATATAATGGGGATTAGTGAAGTAAAATGACAGGATGAATATTAATTCGGGTCAGATGAGTACAGCATCATTAACAAAAACACAGGCAGAAGTAATGCAAGAATAGGACCAATAAAGAATAAGAAAATAGGAATGTTGATGACCTACTAAAATCAGGATAGAGATCGCATCATCATGGCCACGACAGACAATCAAGACTCACTAGTGTAGTAAGTGTAGTACAATTACACATACTATCAGCTACGCAAATGATGAAGAGATTAAGAGAAAGTGTGCTAAAGTAAAATAAAGTAAACTTTATTAATGGAGACGAATATTAAAGTATGTTCCTTTTTTGGTGGGGAGGGGGCGGGGGGAAATGATGAGTCGGAAATAAGAGAATTATATCTACAGGGAAAAATGATGATAGGAGTAGCCTGATACAGTTTCCCAAAGAGCACAATTTAACACTGAATACACCTAGTTTAAGAAGAGTGTGTACATGAAAAAGATCTGGAGATATGACAGGATCTCACATTAACTACACAATAGCAAGAAGGAGATTCATGAAACAGATTTTAAACTCTAAAATATTTCTCTGGGCAAATGTGGACTCTGGTCACAATTTATTGTTCATGCACTGCAGATTAAAACTGAAGAAACTGCAGGAAGATACGAAGTTAAGGAGATGGGATATAGATAAAGTGAAAAAAACTGAGCTTATTTGGAGATTCAAACGAAACATTCAAAAACGATTCGTTCTTCTTATCTTGTCCCTTTGTTCCGCATCGGTGCAGGCGCGGCACAGCTACTAACGGATTTGGCATGGTTAATTTAGGTGGTGGCTGATACTCCTCCTGTCCCCATCCCGTTCCCCCCCGGGACGAAGTACTTGTACCCCACATGTCTGCACGTAGTGTTAGTCGTGTTAAAGTGATCGACAGATTTTTTTTTAATTTTTGCGAATCGTGCAACTGATGTGGGACTTTAGCCCGTTATTCACCTAGTGTCATGTGGAAAACCGCCTGAAGACCATATCCAGGCCTCCCCGCATTCCGAGAGAAAGAGCAGATTAGTGTTTAACGTCCCGTCGACAACGAGGTCATTAGAGATGGAGCACAAGACCTAGTAGATAGTGTCGGAAGTTCCAAGCGGCTTTCGCGGATGATGCTGTAGTATACAGAGAAGTTACAGCAATAGAAAATTGTAGCGAAATGCAGGAAGATCTGCAGCGGATAGGCACTTGGTGCAGGGAATGGCAACTGACCCTTAACATAGACAAATGTAATGTATTGCGAATACATAGAAAGAAGGATCCTTTATTGTATGATTATATGATAGCAGAACAAACACTGGTAGCAGTTACTTCTGTAAAATATCTGGGAGTATGCGTGCGGAACGATTTGAAGTGGAATGATCATATAAAATTAATTGTTGGTAAGGCGGGTACCAGGTTGAGATTCATTGGGAGAGTCCTTAGAAAATGTAGTCCATCAACAAAGGAGGTGGCTCACAAAACACTCGTTCGACCTATACTTGAGTATTGCTCATCAGTGTGGGATCCGTACCGGATCGGGTTGACGGAGGAGATAGAGAAGATCCAAAGAAGAGCGGCACGTTTCGTCACAGGGTTATTTGGTAACCGTGATAGCGTTACGGAGATGTTTAACAAACTCAAGTAGCAAACTCTGCAAGAGAGCCGCTCTGCATCGCGGTGTAGCTTGCTCGCCAGGTTTCGAGAGGTTGCGTTTCTGGATGAGGTATCGAATATATTGCTTCCCCCCTACTTATACCTCCCGAGGAGATCACGAATGTAAAATTAGATAGATTAGAGCGCGCACGGACAGTCGTTCTTCCCGAGAACCATACGAGACTGGAACAGGAGAGAGAGGTAATGACAGTGGCACGCAAAGTGCCCTCCGCCACACACCGTTGGGTGGCTTGCGGAGTATAAATGTAGATGTAGGTGTAGATTAGGCAAGGATGGGGAAGGAAATCGGCCGTGCCCTTTCGAAGGAACCATCCCGGCATTTGCCTGAAGTGATCTAGGGAAATCACGGAAAACCTCAATCTGGATAGCCGGACGCGGGATTCAACCGTCGTCCTCCAGAATGCGACGCATGCCTACCCTCGTCAATAAGCCATCGGGCGGATTCCATTAGTGGTCGGCGCGCCTCCCTATGGTGCCGTTCGAATGTTATGCAGTTATTCATTGAAACAAGAGAAGCGAGTACTATAGCACACAAATAGATAAAAAGATAAAGTCCCAACGTAATCCTTGGACAACATACGAGGCACTGAATTTAAATGATGAGAGGATAATATGAAGGGCTTATTTCAATAGTAGTACAAGTCCATTACCTCCACTGATCTGTCTATAATGGTTCTGAAATTAATGATCGAAACAAACAGAAAGAAAGGTTCATCTCTAACAAGAAGCCATATGCTTGAGTATTTGTGGTATCTCAACTGCAGATATTTCAGGGTTCATTTAACTTTAGGAGTCTGTATCTCAGAATGAACAAAAATAGACTTGTACCACTATTGAAATAAGCCCTTCACATGTAAAGTGATTTAGGGCAATGACAGAGAACTTATTTTTTGTTTTATCCGCGGCTTAGGAGAAAGATAGTTATTATGTTATTTCTAATAATTTTATTTTCAGTACCATTTAGCAAATAAATAATAATATAGAGGAGGAGGTACGAATGGAATAGGGGTAGTAATATGGAATACTATCATTTCTCGCCTTGTAAGTGCTCTACTTTGGTTAGCTGCTTAAAAACTACGTTCAGTAACTGTAGACTACTTTGGGATGCATTCATATCACAGTTGGCAACCATTGCGAATGACTGAAGCCGTTTTAACGACTTCACCAGGAGGCATTATCTAACATTAAGCCGTAAAATGGAGTTTGTTGTTTACTTAAAGTTAATTTGCGATTTTAATTGAGTTTCTGTATTTCAAGATGGGTGTGTCACTAATATGGAATACTAGTATTCTGTATATGTAACCTAGTATTTGTACAGTGCTTTCAAAACCTATTTTACTTATGGGAATTGCTTCAGAAGTTCTAAAGCAGTGGGATTAGTCCGCTATGCAAACAGTAATTAAAAATGTTAGAGAAAAGAAAATGGGCAGCTCCACAAAGCTGGATGCTATTAATATCCCACGCGAAACCATGTCAGAACCTTGTGTCTGCCTCCTAATGCCTTCCACAAGGTGCAACCACTGGATAGAACTTTCATGATTCCTCTGAAAGCCTGTCGTTCTGAGCTGGTACGCGTATGGATGAGGGAAAATGCAGGTCCAGTAACAAACATGGACATCATCGAACTGAATGGGCAGGTGTACCTCAATTGCCAGACAGGGAGATATCAGTCAGTGGGTTTAGAGTGACAGGAATGTACCCATTAAACCCTCAGATTTTCACAGATGCTAATTTCATTGCATTGATTAAAACTGAAGAAACTGCAAAAAGGTGGAAATTTAAGGAGATGGGACCTGGATAAACTGAAAGAACCAGAGGTTGTAAAGAGTTTCAGGGAGAGCATAAGGGAAAAATTGACAGGAATGGGGAAGAGAAATACAGTAGAAGAAGAATGGATAGCTTTGAGGGATGAAATAGTGAAGGCAGCAGAGGATCAAGTAGGTAAAAAGACGAGGGATAGTAGAAATCCTTGGGTAACAGAAGAAATATTGAATTTAATTGATGAAACGAGAAAATATAAAAATGCAATAAGTGAAGCAGGCAAAAAGGAATACAAACGTCTCAAAAATGAGATCGACAGTAAATGCAAAATGTCTAAGCAGGGATGGCTAGAGGACAAATGTAAGGATGTAGAGGCTTATCTCACTAGGGGTAAGATAGATACTGCCTACAGGAAAATTAAAGAGACCTTTGGAGAAAAGAGAACCACTTGTATGAACATCAAGAGCTCAGATCGAAACCCAGTTCTAAGCAAAGATGCGAAAGCAGAAAGGTGGAAGGAGTATATAGAGGGTCTATACAAGGGCGATGTACTTGAGGACAATGTTATGGAAATGGAAGAGGATGTAGATGAAGATGAAATGGGAGATACGATAGTGCGTGAAGAGTTTGACAAAGCACTGAAAGACCTCAGTCGAAACAAGGCCCCCGGAGTAGACAACATTCCATTGGAACTACTGACGGCCTTGGGAGAGCCAGTCCTGACAAAACTCTACCATCTGGTGAGCAAGATGTATGAAACAGGCGAAATACCCTCAGACTTCAAGAAGAATATAATAATTCCAATCCCAAAGAAAGCAGGTGTTGACAGATGTGAAAATTACCGATTTATCGGTTTAATAAGTCACAGCTGCAAAATACTAACGCGAGTTCTTTACAGACGAATGGAAAAACTAGTAGAAGCCGACCTCGGGGAAGATCAGTTTGGATTCCGTAGAAATGTTGGAACACGTGAGGCAATACTGACCCTACGACTTATCTTAGAAGCTAGATTATGGAAGGGCAAACCTACGTTTCTAGTATTTGTAGACTTAGAGAAAGCTTTTGACAATGTTGACTGGAATACTCTCTTTCAAATTCTAAAGGTGGCAGGGGTAAAATACAGGGAGCGAAAGGCTATTTACAATTTCTACAGAAACCAGATGGCAGTCATAAGAGTCGAGGGGCATGAAAGGGAGGCAGTGGTTGGTAAGGGAGTGAGACAGGGTTGTAGCCTCTCCCCGATGTTATTCAATCTGTATATTGAGCAAGCAATAAAGGAAACAAAAGAAAAATTCGGAGTAGATATTAAAGTCCATGGAGAAGAAACAAAAACTTTGAGGTTCGCCGATGACATTGTAATTCTGTCAGAGACAGCAAAGGACTTGGAAGAGCAGTTGTATGGAATGGACAGTGTCTTGAAAGGAGGATACAAGATGAACATCAACAAAAGCAGAAAGAGGATAATGGAATGTAGTCGAATTAAGTCGGGTGATGCTGAGGGAATTAGATTAGGAAATGAGACACTTAAAGTATTAAAGGAGTTTTGCTATTTGGGGAACAAAATAACTAATGATGGTCGAAGTAGAGAGGATATAAAATGTAGACTGGCAATGGCAAGGAAAGCGTTTCTGAAGAAGAGAAATTTGTTAACATCGAGTATTGAAGATAAGTGTGAGGATGTCATTTCTGAAAGTATTTGTATGGAGTGTAGCCATGTATGGAAGTGAAACATGGACGATAAATAGTTTGGACAAGAAGAGAATAGAAGCTTTCGAAATGTGGTGCTACAGAAGAATCCTGAAGATCAGATGGGTAGATCACATAACTAATGAGGAAGTATTGAATAGGATTGGAGAGAAGAGAAGTTTGTGGCACAACTTGACCAGAAGAAGGGATCGGTTGGTAGGACATGTTCTGAGGCATCAAGGGATAACCAATTTAGTATTGGAGGGCAGCGTGGAGGGTAAAAATCGTAGAGGGAGACCAGGAGATGAATACACTAAGTAGATTCAGAATGATGTAGGTTGCAGTAGGTACTGGGAGATGAAGAAGCTTGCACAGGACAGAGTAGCATGGAGAGCTGCATCAAACCAGTCTCAGGACTGAAGATCACAACAACAACAACAATTTCATTGCCAGCAATGAAGGAAAAATTAAGGATTTACCTAATAATCCAGCCAATGAACCATCTGCAGGAGCTGTGGCTTCTAGAAGGGGAAAAGCTAATGTTGAAGTCGAGGGAAGAACATGTGCTGCCACATCTGAAAGTACAGCTACACAGATCTCACCCATTGCACAAATAAAGAAGAAGTCAGAAATGAAGGGAAGAAAAGCAGGTCCTCCAGAGGTCCTAACTTCTCTCCTTACAAGAGATCTCTTGATGTGTCGACGACATCAACAAATAAAAGGGAGACAAAGAAGCAGACACCACAAAAGGCTGGGAACCAAGAACAGTCTTATTTTGAGGATGACTTTGTAGTGTGTGAGATGATTCGTCCACCCTTAGAATCTTTCTGGACAACAGTGTACCCAGTTAGAAATATAGGAATTGTCTCTTTTGCACAGGTAAATTTTCGCATAACGAGGCAAGGGAAAAAATAGGTCATGTCTCTAATGTGCGTAATGTGGGTGCACACTGAATGTGCACTTTACACTAAAGTACGATATGTGTGTGGTTTCCACAAGTCAAATTACTTAGAGTAACGAACTTCTGTGTGTTTTGCTATTGTGTTATTACATTTTACGGTGTTTTCTTTGATAATCTATTATTAGACTTATTACTTGTTTTCACTTTAACACACCTGAAACGAACGGGAGTATTCCATATTTGTACCCCATAATCTGAAGTGCTAAAAATGGCAAACTTTGTGTTAAGTCTAATTTATAAATGTCTGTAATGTAGTATGTACTCTACATGTTGATGCTGTTAACATCTCTTCTTGTTGTTGTTGTGTGTGGTCTTCAGTCCTGAGACTGGTTCGATGCAGCTCTCCATGCTACTCTATCCTGTGCAAGCTGCTTTATCTCCCAGTACCCACTGCAACCCACATCCTTCTGATTCTGCTTAGTGTAGTCATCTCTTGGTCTCCCTCTACGATTTTTACCCTCTTCGCTGCCCTCCAATACTAAATTGGTGATCCCTTAATGCCTCAGAACATGTCCTACCAACCGATCGCTTCTTCTGGTCAAGTTGTGCCACAAACTTCTCTTCTCTCCAATCCTATTCAATACTTCCTCATTAGTTATGTGATCTTCCCATCTAATCTTCAGCATTCTTCTATAGCACATCTCTGTAGCACATCTCTTCTTAACATTCCATAAAGCGGTTGGTTTCAATGTATTTGCCGAAGACAGTTACTCATCAACGCTGTGTAAGAAGACTGATCTTTTATCGCCAAAACACAATTTAAGAAGATATCAGTTGTGACGCAGTTAGACAATAGGCATCCTGCAACAAAGAAATCCGTGACTGCAAGAGAAGTACATACAAGTTGAATATAGTTTGTGGTACGACGGCCAATATTTGTATTCTTCCCGAACCTCTGCCACACCAGCTGGCCTCCAAATGGCGCTTTTGTTGCTGTTATCGATTATCAACAGCAAATCTGCGTATATTTTACATAGCCATGTGCTGTAAGCAACTAAAGAAAGTAAAATAATAACTGAATATTTTTGACTGCTAGCTGTCACAAAACATCTGAAGCGTTACTTCCTGCACTAATGATCTATATTGTTCGTTTATGACAAGTTCGTATTAACTGACAACATTCAAAGAGAAATAGGAACACTAATTACTGCAGATGGATCTAAAGAGCCAGAGTTGAAACCACAATGTAACGAATGGAGTGAGATGATTCTCCAAGTCCAGAATAATTTCGACTAACTCAGTCACAGTTAAAACGTGTGAAGCTCACGATTATTAGAGTGAGTTCCCCGTGGGATATGCGTTACTGTAAATTAGTATCGCCACTCATTCGAAAACTGCGCAGAAAACTGAACAAAATTTCAATTTCTCGACTTGCCTGACTGTTAGAATATTTTTAGGTTTGACTGCTCTCTGTGTGTAGTGGTTTCAAATGTGCACTGTCGATTCGGTTATTCTGGACCCTGTCAGTCATGTGACTCCAGTTCAGGACAACTCCTTCTGATCGTCCAGATTTAGGTTTTCCATAATTCCTATAATAACTTAAGCATACGACCAGTGGCTGCTTTGTAAGGGAACGGCTGAATTCCTTCCTCAATCCGAGATATGCTCCAGCCCTGACGATCTTGTCATACACCAGATTCTAGCCTCTAATCACGCTTCTCTTCTTCCTTTGATTGGTTATTTCAACAAACCAGGAGAACAGTGTAGGTGGAGCTATGACATCCACCCATCCTCTCTCCGATATCATTCACTCCTACCCCTGCCTTTTCCTACTCACAATATGCTAATCCAAAAGTTAAGGAATTGTAATACTTCGCTGTTTTAGATAGATAATACAATTATTAAGAATAATTAGTTGATTTATTAACACTTTGAGAGAAATGATTAGAGAAAAGAGAAACATTGGAACAATAGCAAGTAAGAGATACAAGAAATAAGGAAACAATGACAATAACATACACTGCCCCTCTGTTAATGTGTGAAATTACAGCGAACGCTTTTTCATCAACTTCATTTTCACATGCACGCTACAATAATAAAAATAGAAAAACACGTAATACATTAATTTCATTGTTTCATCTGAAAGTTCTTTCAGTTTAACAGGTGATTGACCATTAATCTCACATAATATTCTGAAACATTTGTGCTAACTTGTGCAAAGTGTGAAATGATACTACACGCACTCAGAGGTTCTCAGTGAACGAAGAAAATATAGAAGCAATAAAATTTACTGACGAGGCTGCAGTGTTTGACATAAACATTTGTGTGTGTTCGCATTTTCTCATGTTGTGAAATGAGAAGGAGCTACCTGTTTTAGTTGATAAAAACCTTTCTGTAGTAAAGATCACATAAATACTTCTTTAGTGTCGACAACATATTTCGAAACACTTTGCAGTCACATTCTTGTCTTCAAAATTTTGTTGTTACGAAACGTGTTCATTGTGAATAGGAACCTCATTCCAAGTTGTTATATTAGTAGATAAAATGTATCACATTATTCAAAGTTTTGTCAGAAATCATACAGTCACAATTAAAAAATACCTTGTTCACATGTCAATGTCCATATATGTAGTGTTCACAGATAATTGTTAAGTCTTAAGGATCACAATACACAGAAGAATCCACACTAGCACATCTGTTTCCATTAGCTTGTCAAGTTCATGTGTACTGTCGATTTATGGTGGATAGCATAGTTATTACCAGAATAGTTCTGACTTTATTAAGAAATACTCGGTTCTTATTTTCAGTAACTTATGTAAAATTACAAAAAATTAAATTTGTGTAAGGTCAGGATGACAAATGGATGTTTGAATAGTACAATAGTAATTTCCCTTTCAGCCCACCCCTCAGTATTAGATTTGTATCCATCTCTGGCTTCAGGACCTGCTGACGGCATTTTTTCAACCTTTGTAGGCTACCTAGATGGAAGGGAAAGGTGTTACACTCCAGGATGGTTCTGGTGGGAAATATTTAAAAGATGCAAGATCACAGTAAAGGGAAATTTTAAAAGGATGTAAATATAGTTCTGGCGGGAAAAATAAAACGTTTCAGCAAATCATTAAAAATAAACATCCAATCACATACCAGTATTTTATTAGCCACTGAAACGAAACAGCCAGTTAGAACGTAGCTGTCATGTTCAAAAGTATCCAGACGATCTGATTTTTCTCACCATGTCCAGCAATATCTGAATGATTTATTAAAATGGTAAGGACTTTCACAATACTGCAAAATTTCTCTATCAAAAAATTACGTGAGCTTTATCTGAATTGGGCAAATTGGCGCCATTTTCAAAAGTATCTGAGTGATCTGAAGTATTAATCAAGAAAACAATGTAAGCAAACACGCCACCCTTCCACACAAACCCACACATACACACACACACACACACACACACACACACACACACACACACACACACACACACACCTGCTTGTAAATGACTAAAGTTAACTGTGGCAGGAAGAGACAAGTAGAGCAGCGTGATGTCCGCATACACTCTATCACAAAGTAAGCTAGCAATTGTGTTTCATAGAACCAAGCCATTTTACGATCTTTTTTTCTTTTTATTCATGTCATTAGTAAATTTTATCTCACGTGTCTGCACGCAGCCTTAGAATGTGTCAAGGGCGTAACTTTAAGTAATTCCACATCTCATTCTGATTTACAAGTCACTAAAAAATTCTTATGTCGAATATTGTACTGCACTGCCTGTAAATTTCATCCCTCTTTTTGTATCCATGGGAACGACCTTGCCGCAGTGGATACACCGGTTCCCGTGAGATCACCAAAGTACAATAGTAGTCGGCGCTTGGATGGGTGACCATCCAGGCCGCCATGCGCTGTCGCCATTTTTCGGGGAGCACTCAGCCTCGCGATGCCAATTGCGGAACTACTCGACCGAATTGTAGCGGCTTCGGTCAAGAATACCATCATAACGATGGGAGAGCGGTGTGCTGACCCCATGCCCCTCCTACCCGCATCCTCCATTGAGGATGACACGGCGGTCGGATGGTCCCGGTAGGCCACTCGTGGTCTGAAGACGGAGCGCTTTTCTGTATCCATCCTTCTGTGTCTTATACACAACACAAAATGTTTATGTGAAATACGGGTCTGGCTCATTGTAAATTTTGGTGACAGATTAATGGGCCAAAGCCTATTACACTGAGGTAACTTTCAGCTGAAATAATTAAAATTTATGTATTAAATGGCTTTTTGTTTTCAAACAATAAATCAAATACACATCACATATAACGCTTTTACATTTTCACAGATACACCAAAATCTACTACAAATTGCGTTTAATTTTCACACGCCTACGAAACTTAGTTACAGATCACGGTTTTCATTTTCACACATATTTAATAAAACCGTTTATCATCATCGTTATCTTGTTCAGCTTGTAGTGACCCCAGTCTAAGGTATTCACTTTACCTGCAAGTATAAAATATTTATCATCTTGTGCTCATACACCTCTCTTGGACTGTTTAAGAGTAGAAACTACATAGCACTTGAATTGAATAACATACTGTACAGTTGTTTTCACTTCAGAATTTAACAACATTCATGTCAATCATCAATGTATGGTTCTTTTTCTGATGAGCATTTCACGCATTTTATTCCACGCAGTAAGCACTGTGCGTCAGTTGCACGAGCGTAGTTTTGTTGTCAGTCCTATAATTCTATAATGATCACCCCAGATAATTTAGCTTTCATTAAAACCATTCTCCTTTTATTGACACTTGGGATGTTACAAGCGATATTAGTAGGATAGTTACGTGTATATCAGGCAGTCTACGTCCGTGTAACACATCTGAACATTTTTTGACTCAAACTTTATATCGAAATGATCTTTGAAATACACGAAATAGTCATTCCTACTATTATCGGTTTATCAAACACTGCGTTAAATCTGATTACTTAAACACCAACTTAATTTTAGTTGAATATAACACTCCTTTAAAAGCGATGTTTTGCAATCAATGCAGCAGCTCTGTATCTACTTTCCTGGGATGTCGTTAGTTTTATGGTTCTCGTCTTTTGAATATTTTGCATAGTTTTACTACTTTTATTCATCAGTTTGAAAAATGTTTCCCAACTTCATTACTTGCACTCATTTGTTTCTGTATATTATCTCAATGTATCATGTAGGTAGCTTGTCTGAATTGAAGAATTCCATGAATCTTTTCTAATATCAGTTTTTGAAGCTTACGTTCTTTCAGAATTTTGTATCATACAAAGTGGAAGTTAATTTCTTGCCACAGCAAGAACTCCGTCAAAAACTGATTCAGCAATGGCACCCTGAGAAGCTACGTCGTGATGAGACACCTAAGCCGAGTGAAAGGCTAAATATTACAAGGAACATTGCAGGCAAGCGCCGTTCTCAGAAGGCTCCTTGGCTAGCGATTGGCGTCCTTCCGGAGCTATTGGTTTCTCCTTATGGAGCTGCATTCTTCAGGACTTACGTCCTAGCCGCGCGGGATTAGCCGAGCGGTATGAGGCGCTGTAGTCATGGACTGTGCGGCTGGTTCGGGCGGAGGTTCGAGTCCTCCCTCGGGCATGGGCGTGTGTGTGTGTGTGTGTGTGTTTGTCCTTAGGATAATTTAGGTTAAGTAGTGTGTCAGCTTAGGGACTGATGACCTTAGCAGTTAAGTCCCATAAGATTTCACAAACATTTGAAATTTGAACTTATTTCCAACTTTTCATATTGCAGTAAAAGCTCATTCACAATCTCAGCAATTGCAAGCAGCTGTTCAGTGAATCATTTCATGCATTAGCTGCCTCTACACAATGTGAACATCCCTCTTCATAGC